>NW_026571140.1:37616-182616 GCF_026225935.1 Boleophthalmus pectinirostris | reverse complement strand
TCTTTCTGTGTTACACCAGACAAAGCAAGTTCCCTGTGAATTATATTCACTAATAATAAAAGTGTTTCTGATTCTGACTGACATGATTAGGGATACATGAGGATCTCAGTGGTCAGGAGGGCATAATCGAAGTTAGGTGCTCTCTGGTGTGTGTGACTAGGTGTGGCCAAATGAGTATCTCAGGTGGGAATCACTGGGGTCAGGTCATATAATAGGTGTGAACTTAGGAAGTGTGTAGTTCAGTTGCAACAAAATGAGGCTCATTGAGGCCAGTAGCTAGCTAATAGATAGATAGATAGATAGATAGATAGATAGATAGATAGATAGATAGATAGATTTTAAGACCAAAATGACGAGCCTGACTCAAACTTTACGCCCATGGCAACATGGCAACTAGCGCGTTTGTTGTGCCCAGTCATATGTACAGTCTATGTGTCGGTTCAGTCTCTCGGGTCAAGTTGGCATTGCCAAGGTTAGGTGGGCATAGCTTGAGCCCTGTGTAGGTGCAATCAGGTAAAGCTGAAAACAGTGGTGTTTGATGTGGCTGGGGCAGATAAACAGTTGAAGTGTTTGCTCAGCCTATCATAGCCGTGCCCTTCACCTGCGCAGACTCGGGAAAGGGGGGCGGGCGGAGACATGTTTCTGTCTGCGGCACAGACACCCCCCCCAGAGGACGTGGTCTGGAGCAGCCCCCTTTGAAGTGCTCCGTTTGCTTTGTGTGAGCGCAAGGATAGCAGTTGGATAACCTGACCCCAGCCAGGTCAGGTTACTATAGTTCACATGACCCATACGGGGAACATACTATATGTATTATATAAAGTGCAGGAGCAGTGTCTGTCACAAACATGTTTCTTATTTATTTCTAAAGAGACAACACATATTAAAGGTCAGTACACAATGTATTTCCACGTATTTGAGCAAAATTTGTCTTACCCCAGTACAGATATATATCGTATAAGCAGCTCTTGAGGTCAAAATAAGTCCAACGTGTACTGGCTGCATTTAATTGCAAGTGTTTTATTGTCTGATAATCAGGAAGTGCATGTCAACATGCTAGTTGTTGCTAGCTTTACTCCATCCAGTTTCTTCTGTTTATCCATGGTCACGAGGGCAGCAGTCTAAACAGGGACTCCCAGACTTCCTTCCTTCCTCCAGCTCCTATGAGGGGACCCCTAGGTGTTCCCAGGCCAGCTGAGACACATAGTCCCTCCAGCATATCCTGGGTCTTCCCCGGGGCCTCCGTCCAGGTGGGACATGCCCGGAACACCTCCTGAGGGAGGCATCCGGAACAGATGCCCGAGCCACCTCAGGTGGCTCCTCTCAATGTGGAGGAGCAGCAGTTCTACTCCAAGCTCCTCCCATGTGACTGAGCTCTTCACCCTACCTGTAAGGGAGCACCCAGCCACCCTGTGAAGCAAACTTATTTTTGACCGCTCACCTCAGACTTGGAAGAGCTGAGATCCCCATCTCAGCTGCAACCGCTCCCCACGGCCAATGCCAGAGAAATAGAGAGTCCAGTTCCTCTCAAGGAGTTGGGTTCCACAGACCAAGCTGTGCATGGAGGTGAGACCGGCTAATATCTAGGCAGTAGCGTTCAACCTCCTGCACAAGCACATGTCCCCAGAGCTAGTCTCTATATCTGGAGATTCGGTCCTTGAGGCCCCCGCCTTCAACTGCTGCCCAGATCTCCATGCACCAGCCCCATATGGATTCTCCCATGGGTGAGTGGCCCACAGAAGGGTGGCTCCACACTCCTTTTGGCTGTGCCCGGCTGGGCCCCATGGAGGAAGGCCCAGTCACCAGACCCACCCACCCCCGGCCTGGCTCCAGGGTGGGGCCATTCCAGGCAAGGAAACTGGCCACTGCAACATACTCATCGGCTTCTAAAGTCTGACCCGTCCCCCCAGTCTTGTTTGTCTTGGGTGACCCTACCAAGAGCAACATAGTTCCCGGGATCATTCGGGCACTCAAAACACACACACACACATATATATATATATATATATATATATATATATATATATATATATATATATATATATATATATATATATATATATATATATATATATATAATATATATATATATATATATATATATATATATATTTTTTTTTTTTACGCTGGTAACGCAGTTTTTATTATTTATTTTATTTATTTATTTTATTTTATTGTAAACGTCTGTTTCTCACTGGCTTTTATTTTGAAAAAGTCCACCGCGAGCGTTTCTTTAAGTTTGACGTCTTTTCTTTACACTTTTTTTCACTTTTTTTCTGACCACGTGAGATGCAACGTGCCCGAGCCGCGGCTCCGGCAGAGAGTTCGGCCGCGGGCTCCGGCTCCGGCCGCGGGCTCAGCCGTGGGTTCAGCCGCGGGCACCGGCTCTGGCCGGACCAGCCGTGTACTTTGAGCTGATCTTATTTCTTTAGTTCAGTGCTGGAGTAACTGATTTACCCAGACACAATTGGAAGAAAAAATGTGATTGGTCCATTTCCATTCCATAATATATTAGTAGTACAAACGTCCATTCAGTATTTTTTCTTGAGCCTTCCCTGAATACCTTGAAGGCTCTGAGGATTCCCCTGTGAAAGAAATGCTGTTTGCACAACAAATGTTTGGCTCTTTCGTTTACATTTCCAATAAAAGTCGCTATACTATACTTTTTAATTCATTAATTGGTTTTGCGTATAAACATGCGATTAATCGCGATTTAAAAAAAAAAAAAAAAAATTATATATATATATATATAATATATATATATATATATATATATATATATATATATATATATTCTGTATGTATATTATATTTATATGTATATTATATATTCTGTATGTGTATATATATATATATATATATATATATATATATATATATATATATATATATATATATATATATATATATATATATATACATACAGACCAGTGCGACTAGTGCCCAGGTGTCCTTTTGCTGGTCCCGGGTCAGCTGATAGAGTAGCAAGGTTGTTATATTAAATGTGTGTTACCTGAATAAGTCAATGTTAAACAAATAAATAGTGTCGCACCAAACGTGCCTGTGGACAGTCACAGCGTATTCAAATGGACTTTACTGTTGACATCTTTGGCTTCGGCTGCGTGTGCTCAGCTGAGGAATCACCGCGCAGCTGTGTTTGGTAGGTCTACATGGCTTTTCCCGGGACTGTCCGGCCCATGGTGCATGGTCAGTACTATGGTCTGGAGTATACCTGCAGGACACAGAGCAACACAGAGTATACAGGGCAACAACCGCTGCACATATGTTCAAACAGCTCCCTCTGCTGTTTTCAAAGGGGAACAGCAGAAGAACGAGCACAACCATCCTATATCTTGTGATTCCTCTCGTGGCATTTAAGACAGTATTACTCTATCATATCCTTTTTTGTGCCATAATCGAAGAAACAAAAAAGGATTCTACTTTTGACACTAAGCAATGACTTCTTACTTCTTGAATAGAATACCCAGCCTACTAGAGCCTGGATTTGAGCTATAAGGAGAAAAAATTTGAGCAACTGTGATGACACCATGACAGCAAACTTACTTATCCCAGCAGAAGAACGTATGTTCAGGGCTACTTAACATCATATTCCACACATTTTAGATTATGCATTAATGTCCATCTTTTATACAACAGAATTGGTTTGATTTCTAAAGTACCACATTTCATCATTTTAATTAATGTAACAAATGGGTATAACGGATGTTACAATCAGAACCTGTGTCATCAGAACCTTAACCTTCAGATAGAGGACACATAGGCCACATAGACAAGGTTTTTCTTATTCTCAATATATGGAGAACAGGCAGAGGCTGCACTAGCACTGACTCATGACTGGCTGCAGATGCTGGGGTTTAGGGAGTGAACATTCAAATCAGAGAGAACCCTGTGGAAAATGCTTTTCAAACATATTTGGCAGCTGAGTGGCTAGCACTCGCGCCTCACAGCAACAAGGTTGCTGTTTCTCCCTGTGTCTGGGTGTGTTTCTCAAGGTACTCCTCAAGCTTTTAGAAATAAATACTATGTTAGAAGAAAACACTACCAAAGATATCAAATGCATAATGTCAAATATGCGTAGCACAATCCCACGTTTTCTGGTGAGGGGACTCTATTTCCAAACAAATCAATCCAAATGATAAGAACTAACAGCAAACAATTTGCATCAGGACATTCAGCAAAACTTTGGGCACTGTAACCTTGAAAAGCAAAATTAATAACAATTCAAAAATAAAGCAACATTTATCTTTTCATCTGAATTACTATCTTCTTGAGTTCAACAACTGTGTGTTATCTGAAGAGGTCACAGAATCCACTGGCCTGCTTCACACTCTGAGGTTTGATGTAATGGACTAGCTCACTTTTACAAAGAAGGAAACATTCGATCTGAAGGTGTGAGTTGGGCCAAATGGAGGCTGGTTAGGCTGCTTGGACCCCAGACCACAGATGCTTATGACAGGTTTTGATCATTCTCTAATTTTGACTTAATTTGGTGGAATACTACCTGATATAAATATAAATTGCAGTTTTGAAAGTTTCAATAAGCAGTTTGTGAAAAAATAAAAATAAAAATAGTATTTTGTGTTTTAGTAAAATGAGTCGTTCATCCTGTCAGGCACTTTAAGCAGACAAAATGGTATTGCTGGGTTTCAGATGACACCACAGCATTCCAGAGGCCAATATTATTTAGACAGATGGAGGTGGCTAAAATATCATTAAAATGCAGGTTTCTGTTGTAATATAGTGAATTCTGGGGTTAGTCAATTATAGAAACTATTCAGCATTTGTGAATTTCCCTTTTATATATTTAAATAAAATAAATTAAATAAAGGAAAGTTGTTTGCAGTTTACCCATTCTAGCCAAATGTCTTGCTAATCTCTTACAGCAATTCTAGTCTGAGATAAATATTATAAAACCAAAATACAATGTGTATTTGTCTTTAGAAGTAACCTATTATTGCTCTGAAGCTGCAATGCTTATTTAAAATTATTAATAAAAAAGTACTTTCAATACTCAAGAAACGTCTAAAGCCTAACCCTAACCCTAAATAGCCTATTCCAGTACTTTAACATAAGTAATAATATGACACTGCTACTTTTACTTGTATTGGAGCAATATTTGACCAGGTGTATCGTTACTTAACTGAACTAAAGAAATGCCTTACTGTCTAGAAATACTATCTAGAAGTACTTTTTAGAAGTACATGCCTTTGTCTCGGGCACTGACAATGACATTTTCCTCCCCAGCGCGAGAGGGCGCCTCACACGGACAGAGGAGTGCATACGAGTTCCGTGATGCGTGATGGACGTTGTTCGCTATTAGTCTTTAGCTTCGGTCTGTTATTCACTTTAAAGGTCATGTTTCTAGTGTGTCCATGTTTCTAGTGTGTTAGGTTCAGATCTGCTCGTGATCAAAGAACAAAGATGTGGGCCGAGCGGAGCACAGACGATCTGTTCGATAGCATCCTCATGGCGGAGGAAAGGTGCGTGTAAGAGTACTCCGTTACTTTTACTGTTACTGTTACTAACCATTACTAGAGTTTACATGTCAAAGACGGTGACATGCCGCAGCATCCTCATGGCGGAGGAAAGGTACTGTTTATGTATACAGTCTCTATGGTACTGTTACTGTCATGTCGTAGATGGTCTCATATGCAACATGAACCAGACCTCCGGATTCTTCTCATTATGAAACAGACTCAGAAGGTGATTGATACAAACCGACATGCGAACATGACAGAACAGTTTAAACAGCACTTCGGTTACGGACAGCAAATACTCTGTTATCTTTCTAGTCTTTTCAGCGTGCTGTTGTGACGCTCTGTCCACCTGCTCACTGAACAAACTGGAGAAGCCCTGGTTTTCACTGTCTACAGTGTATCATCAATCATATTCCCAGATGGGATCAGAGACAGAATACCCTATTGGTTATGTTGTACTTTGCCATGAAATATCCAAAAGGTAAATGCAAAAAAAAAAAAAAATAGTTGCACCATCACTGAGTAGACCCTATGAATCGTTATATAGCCACATAAATCTGCATGTGAGCCATATTCATTTTAGTTGCCTCATTTCTATTAATATTTGCCAGAAGAATGTTGCGATGTCTAAAACCATGAAAAACCAAAAGCACAAAGGGCTGCACAAAGCCCTATTATTAATCTGTGATACTCTAGCCATTGGCCTAATAACTGTTCTGCTACAAATAACTGTAGTCTGCATTGTTGTATTTTTCAGTTTTGTGTTAAATAAACTACATCACTGGTCCATTTAACACAAGACCAAAGCACTGATTTCACTGATGTGTGTGCAGATTCCATGGAGAAGGTTACAAAGAGGGCTATGAGAAAGGCGCCCACAAGGGCCTACAGGAGGGCCGCAGACATGGGGCCATGCATGGGGCCCAGCTCTCTGCTGAGGTAAAAGAACATGATAACACATGCTCTTCTTTTGGTTAAATGTGTGTGGGACAGAGCACCACATAGTACAAGTCACAAGGAGGAGGAGTTTAACTTATGTCATTATGTTTGAAAACTGTTTTTCCTGTTCTGTCTATGAGTAGCTTTCAGTTGATGATGATGTGTCTAACATTGTAGGGAATAGTGTAGAAATTCATACACTGCCATGCATTTCTGCTTATCTGAACTTCTGAAATGCAAGATGGCAGCGGGATTTTATTTAACATAAAAAATGACAAATAATGTAATCTATCAAAGTCATCATTTTGAGCACAAGTCAGTTGCAAGGGCTGTCGGGTCCATGTGGAAAGTCTAATAAATTTTTGCTTGTCAAATT
Source organism: Boleophthalmus pectinirostris (assembly GCF_026225935.1). Taxonomy (NCBI): domain Eukaryota; kingdom Metazoa; phylum Chordata; class Actinopteri; order Gobiiformes; family Gobiidae; genus Boleophthalmus; species Boleophthalmus pectinirostris. The sequence continues at coordinate 175,806 of NW_026571140.1, read as the reverse complement.
GACAAATGAAAATGTTTGTCTTAAGGGGTATTCCCTGATTTCATTACCTTGATAAAGGAACTAAAATAGGAAGGAATACAGATAATTGAGTTTAAAAATACCAAGACTAAATCAAGAGAATGGCGACAATGTTTTAGGACATTGCGATGAACTCAAAATGTAGGCCTTTGCAGAAACAAAGTATGAATCTTAAGCCTGTGTTTCCTGTGTGGAATGACTGCAGCCTTCCCCAGAAAAGTTTAGGGCTCAAAACTAGGCTCTATGGGGCTGATGTGGGCATAGCACCATAAAAATCCCTCCATACAAAAGGTATTTCAACAATTTCTCTTCTGTGCTCTGATTTTGGTGAAACATTCTCTTTGTTGTTATGTCAGACAGCTTCTGTTATCAAAGTGCAGTTCTCAGGGATGAAGAGAGACATTTGTGAGATCATCCTTCATGTGAAAAGTGTGAAAATGATTCTACTTTGTGCATGGGCTGTTCTTGGAGTTTCCTCTTTTACCTGTGTGAATATGCTTTACTTTAACATGGATCAAATGCAAAATGTAAAAAAAAATTGCTTTATGGTGTTGCCATAGTAAAATGAAAGCATGCACGAAATAATCTATGTAGGCTGGTGCACTTTAAAGAAATCAGGCAGTGTTCTATTCTCCGCTTTTGGTCCAATGTTGATGTAAGCTTTGACTTCTACAGGTGTCCTTTTACCATGGCTTTGCTGTCACATGGAAATGTCTCCTCTGGAACAATACAGATGCCAAAACTAGGTAGTGTTTGGCTTTATTTTTCAACTGTTGTCACTAATATTTAGTATGTTTTATCACACAAGACTCTTTGTTTTGGTGTCAGGAAACGTGTGAAGACTCTAGAAGCGTTCTTGAGTTTGATAGAGAAGTCTCTGTTAGATGATCCCCAGTCTGAGAAGCTGAAAGAAGACATGGACAAGCTCCGTGCCAAATTCAGACAGGTATGCACAAACCTGAGATTTCTTAGTATGGGTACCTGATTTTCCTGTACAGGCGTTGGTTATATGCTCAGTTACATTTACTTGAGTAACTTTTTTACAGAAATTGTAGTTGTCTAGCAGCAAACTTTTACTCTTACTTGAGTAATATTTTTATTGAAGTAAGACTACCCTTATTTCAGTAAAAGTTGTGGTTCCTCTTCCCACTGTGAGTAAGTCTACAAGAGACAAAAGCTTTATGTTGACAGTCTGAAACAATTTGAACATTTGTGTTTGCACTGCTACATCAGTTATGAATTCTGTCTCATTTTTCAGTCAGTTCTTCTGGGCACATTTAAAACGTGAACTCTGAACAGAGTCTAATCACAATCTAAACATTTGCTTTCATCCTTCCTCTTTGGCGCGGATGTCACTATTATTCAGACGTATGGATTTTATGGGTACCACGTTAGAACAGGTTTTTTTTTTTTTTTTTTTTTTTCGTTTTCTTTAAGCTGTATCAGACTACATAGACTGGTATATGACCACAGACCACTATCGATGAACCTACCTGGACCACTGCGGGATTACAGATATTCTTTTATATTACCACATGGCAATATAAAAGAAAGTACTACTTAATGTTGAAAATCACATTCTATTAAGAGTGTTTTATTTATCATCATCGTGGTATCAGAATATCATGGTATCAGAATCTAGGCTTTTCCTTAGAATTAAAATCAGGTTTGAAATGGTAGTATTGTGCCAACTCAATCCATAGTTGTTTTCTGTATTTGTTGTCGTGCAGGTGTGTTCCACGTTAAATGTCCCTGCAGACTTTAAGGACTTTTTGAAACTGGCAGCGGGAACATCCTTCTAAGCAACACAGGACCAAAGGCTGTTGTTTGTCTGGAGACTGGACAGTGCTCTGCTGCTTTCTGATGGTGGACACTGAGAGGGCAGAGTAAGAGCTGCATCAGTCTGTGTGTTCTGTGACCTGCAGTGTGGACTACCTAGAGCTCATCAGGAACACTGATTTCAGCTCTGGAGAGAGACATAGACTTAAATGCAGGATTTACTCAAACATGCGCAAATGAATCCAAACACAACTCTGTTTCTGTAAGATGACAAACGCAGATCCATGGTATGGTTACATTTTATTATTACATTATGATATGTTATGTTGTAACGTAACATAACCTTCAATATTAGCCAGTCACAGCAATAAAATGCTGCATATCTTAATTGTAAAACATAAAAAAATTACAAAAATACCTTATATTGTCAGTAGAGATAATATTTGTACACTTGGCATATTGACTATTGGCCTTAATCTCTTGCGCAGGCCAATATTTTGTATGAGCCAACCAGATGCCATAAATCTGCATCATTCTTTATCTGAACACTTAGGTGCAAAGAGGATGCTGCACAAAATGTGACCACACAGCCCTCATATTTACTTATAAAAAGAGGTTTGTGGATCATTGTGTATGAGTGTGTAGTCATTTCATTTTGGCCGTCAGTTTATCTAAAATCAGTATCTGCATTGGCCGTGGAAACCCACAGCAGTTGGTTTCTAATCATCAACCTCAAGCAAGGCTCGACTGACTGTGATCAAACCAGTTGAAGTAAATGTGATCAGCAGTAAAATGAAGACTGCATACGTATGTGCTGTTTGGGATCATCTTGAATTTGGCGCCTCATCTCTTCTAATTGCAGTGTGCTTGCAGTTGTGTGTCAGTGGGGAAATTATGAAATTGTTGATGAGCTGAACATAACTGAACGCTACAATGACATTTAAATGAAGAAAACTGGGCCGTTTTCTCATTTTTTGTAGAACAGAGCCCGCAAGAAGTTGTAATCGCATCTTTCCGCCCACAAACCTACATCACCCATGTTCCCACACGACAATCTTCCATAAATATACAAATACATGATACAAAACTGTACACAGCAACAAACCTGATGTGACGTGCGATAGTTTCATTAGTGGGATGCATGGTGATTGTGTTGTGATAGTGCTCAGAAGGGGGAATGACTTAATGCTGGGAGCAAAAGAAGGAGTTTATAATAATAATAATCATTTACATATATATGAAAATCTGCCTCAGATCCAGTTTACAGTTATATTACTTCATAAATCAAAGTTATTGTAAGCTTTTTAAGTTGTCAGTGACATAGATTTACTGTTTTATTTACTCATATTTAGATATTTAATAATTTGAAAAAGCATACATTATATTAAAATGGTTTATTGCTGTATTTTGCAGTTTCATCATTAAAGAAAATTTTGTGTCCATTGTCACTTTATATTTTTTCCCCTTCTGTTATTGTCAGAGGTCGGCACAGTAGCCAAAATTGTACTCGTAAGAGTAAACTTCAAAATAATGTTACTCAAGTAGAAGTACAAAGTAGTGATCCAAAAAATTATCCCAGTGACAGTAAAACAGTATTTGAGAGAAGAGTAACTGTCGGGACGTAACAACAGAGTCAAAGCAGCATCAGACTGGAACAATTTGCCAAACTCTCTGTGCTCCACATCATCATTCCATATCTTTAAGACAGACTTATTCATTCATCTTAAAACACAATGTGACTGCTTTTAGTGAGGGGCCTGTTTGATTGTTATATTAACGTTTCTCTATGTTTATCTTTAATGTCTGTGTCTATGTATTTTGTCTTATCGTTCTGTGTTTCTGTTTATTAGATATGTTGTTTTGTTATTGTATTGTTTTGTTTTGCTTGTTTGTATTTTTGCGACTTGTTGTATTCTTTGGATGCTAAGGATCCCCCTCGAAAACGAGGTGACTCACCTTAAGGGGCTTTTCCTTAATAAAATAAACGTAATAATAATAATTTGATTATTAATTTGAAGAGAAGGCAGTGTGAAGGGCAAAACATTAATTAATGCACAAAATCTAATATTTTCAAAGGATAGACAAATGTTGACTTAAGTTAAAAAAAAAAAAAATTACTGAAGTATGCTGCCAGACAAGTGACAAGTATAATTACTTTAAAAAGTTACTCAAGTAAACGTAACTGGATACTACCCACCTCTTGTGATTGCACAACTTTTCCTGAGCCACCAGAGGGCACTGTTGTTGAAAACACTTAATGGCAATATCTTGTTGAACTATTTTAACAGTTGATATGTTGTTTGCTGTTCACACAGTGGTGTCCAATAAAATCAGAGCTCTACTTCATGGTACTTCAGACTTTTCATTTTGTCCAGATGGGGCTCTAACTTAAGAAAATTGTGGTAATGGTGTAATTCTGTATATTTAATTGTACTGTAGCACAAAATTAAATGACAGTGTTTCATAATTATATCAAATGTATTATTATAATTGGATCTTTGTTTGCTTCTTTAGTTCCACTGAGCTTCCGTCCTGCCCCCCACCCAACCCCGCCCTACTCAGCTTGCTCACCTGCTCTCCACGTCCCAGTGTGAGGTGTGAAATTGCAATCTGCGCTCTGAAAACATGAACACAACTTTGTATGCTTCTGTTAACACTAGCTCTACTGTGGCCCTTTAAGTGCGGCCCCTGCCCTTTTGAGCCCTGTGTAAGGGGCCCCCAGCATGTACTAAGTGTATACATGCTGTTAGCCCGAGTGCTCACACCCGGCCACAATAGCATCAGAAAGCTCCAGAAGGGCCAGCTCAGCCTTTGTCCACCTGGCCCTCTTTTCAAATCCATGTCCAGAGGCTCGATGACAATTCCCCCCCCACCCGGGTTACTGTAGCAGCTGGTTGGTGCATGGCGCTGGGGTGGCAGGTGAATGCTGTCCTCTAGTCGGCAGCTTCAGAGGGGTCACAGTGAAAGGAAAGAGAGGGCTTCTGGGGAGGCTCATTATGCACACGGGGCCCAAAGGAGCACTGAGCACACAGTGGCCGGCCGCGGCTGGCAGCAGCCTGCCGTCCAAGAAAAATTTAGTCCAGGCAACTAATGCCCTCAGCACAGAGAGTCTCTCAAACCTTTCACACAAATGTCTCCCTGCACAATGTTTTCTTCTTCAGGTACCACCAGTTATATGTGGTCCTACACTATTTCTATTGAAGTTTTAAAGCAGACCTATTATGCATAATCGGCATTTCAGAGATTTTAACCCTGTTATAATTGTTTCCACTTCTCATTTTCCCTATTTTACCCCAAAGTTGTATTTGGAGCTACTCTGTACTAACTTTACTTTCCAATTTTATTTTCTTAATCAGTGATACCTGTAGGTTTTGGCAGCTTCGCATAGTCAAATAGAAAAAAATCGGCTGCTCCATAGCATGATCTGCTGCTATCCATAGGAGGTGCCACCTCTTTGTTGTGATGTCTGCTCCCATTGGGCACCGCAGTTTTCTATCTCAGAAGTCAGTGGACTTGTTTCTTGTATTAAATCTTTTTACATGAATATGGTGGTATTTACTGCAGACAGAAGCACAATATGCCTTCTTTAAGGGTCCTGTGTTACACAGTTATTGTAATATTGTAAAGTATTGTCCTTTTGGTGCTCTTCAGTGTAGGGACCAGTTTCAAATACAAAGTAGGAAAAAACTGAGGCAAATAAAATTAAAATCACGCCAACGCGTTTTGGCCCTTCGGCCTTCAGCAGGGCAAACTGACGTGATTGGCATGATTTTAATTTTATCTGCCATGTCGTATTAAAGGCTTTTCATTATTTTGTACTTTTTGAGTGCCTCAGTTTTTTCCCACTTTGATTCTTGAAAGTTGTTTGTTTGTTTGTTTTTTTGTCTTATTTTGGTTTGTTTTGTTTTGTTTTGTTTCATTCACACGTTCCAGAAATCTGTCCACATCGCCAAAGCTCAAAATGTTCTTTTCCACCTGGTTGGTAAGTTTTCAAGTTAACAGCTCCTTTTACCTTTAGTTCAGTAGAGATTGGCAATTCTAGAGAAAGTATTACAACATGATATCACAAGGTGGGGTGTTTTCTGTTTGAGAGAACTCAGCCTAAATATGCAGGTATGTTTGTGATGAAGAGACCACATTATTAAGTTAGAAAATAGTGTAATATCAGTAATATCAGCCCTTTCAGCAATGATAAACCCAAGGAAGTGGGTCCTGTGTTGACCAGAGGCTGGTAGTGCTCTATGAGGTTATTTTGGTCTCATTAATATTCACAAATACACAGATGGTGATCTACAAATAGTCACTGATTTGTACATATGTTTTGATGTCCACAAGAAATCCAGAGAGAAATCCACAAAGTCAGACAAATCCATAAAGTCAGACAGATCCACAAATACAGACACGTACACGTACAGCAGGGGGCAGCAGCTGCACACGAAACATTTGACACTGCCGAAATGGAAGCGTCTCTTGCTAACTTAACGTCACTTAGGCTAATGTTTACCTTTATCAAACACCTCAACAGCTAAGGACTAAACCAGAACTGAACCAGGACTGAACTAGGACTAAAACAGGACTAAACCAGAACCGACTGTCTGAATGACCCGGAGGTGTGCCCGCGCAGACCGTCGGGTGACCGCGAGTGAAAGGACCGACTCAGAGCTCCGCGCCTCGCGGGGCTAAACGCGGCCGTCACCCGAACGCGCTTTGCGGACAACGTGCTCCACGGCTCGGGGTCCTCCCTCTCTCAAGTCAAAGATTAGTCCTGGTTTAGACCTGGACTGAACCAGGACTGAACCTGGACTAAAACAGGTCTAAACCAGGATGGTTTGAACATTTGTGTTTCTTACACCGCTCCTTCAGATATGATTTATTTGGTCTCAATTTTGTGTCTATCCTTTGACCAGATTATCTGCATTATTTCATGTTTAGTCCTTCACATTCATGAACTTAAATGTATAAATCAAATGTTATGTCCAGACAATTACTCTTTAAGTTACTCTTACTTCATTTGTAGTTTTCCCAAATACTTTTTACTCAGACTTTAAGTAATTTCTTGGACCACTGCTTTGTACTTATACTTCAGTATTATTCTGAAGTAACATTACTCTTACTAATATTACTCATTGTGGCTATACCGGCTTGTAAAAGCCTGATCCCTTCAGATCTCAGAAGCTCAGCAGGGACGGGCCTGGTCAGTACTTGGATGGGAGACCACTGGGAAAATCAGGTGCCACAGGAGGCGCCAGTGGGAATAACTGTCATTGTGTCCTTAGGCAAGACACTTCACCCACATTGCCTGGTGTGTGCGTGAGTGATGGTGGTGGTCGGAGGGACAGATGGCGCTGATTGGCATTGCAGCTGCGCTTCTGTCAGTCTGCCCCAGGGCAGCTGTGGCTACAATAATAGCTTACCATCACCAGGTATAGAGTGAATGAATAATGCTGAATAATGTCCTGTAAAGTGTCTGTGAAAAGCATTATATAAATAAAGGTTTACTTACTTACTTACTCTTATTTGAGTACAATTTTTACTTCTCTTTCCAGTTGAAATCCTGGCATTACCACTGTGCAGCTAATAACATGATTGTTAAAAGTCTTTATGTGCTCCAAGTATTTTTCCCAAAAAGGACAATTTACAGTTTTTCTCAGTTGTTTTAGCACACTTTTTGAAACTTGGTTTAGTTTGATCTTTTGATCAAGCATGTATCTGTCAGGGGCACAGAAGCTCACATTAGTTGGAACATTTCTCATCAGCTCACACAGTTCTCAGGCTCTTTCTCAGGACATTTGGCACAGCTCTTATTCACAAACACATATGATCAGTGTCACCATGTTTTTGTTTGTTTTTTAGCACTACAGCTCTGTTCTCATGTGCTAAAGGACTTTGGCCCAAACCCTGTCACCTTCAATATAGAACCTCAGACAGAACAGCAAATCAAATTTTGTGAGCAACAAAAGTCTAACAGCAAAGGATTTCACACATGAGTCAGGGAGAAAGTAGACACTGAGCACATGTATAGATTACATACAGATTTTCTGAGATATATAGTTCTGTTTAATTTTTAAGAGCACATTATATGTTATGGTATTTGCTATTCCAACATCTTTCAATTTTCTTCTGCTTAAATATATTTGATCAAATACTGTAAACAGTTGGTAATGTACTTTTATATTTTACATAACACAATACAGAAGCACAGCTTTTCCAGTCTTAAATTCATCTGTGTGAAACCCAATAGCTGACTGCACTAAACCAGTGATTCTCTGTTGTTACTGAGAGCAGGACTTATAGTTTTGAGTTGCATTGTGAATGAATGAAAAAGCGCAAAAAAATACATGATTAAAGTGTAAGAGTTTTTATGGTAAAACTTGCTTTAAGAAGATGATCGATCAGTTTTGAATGAAAAACTTCCTTTTGCTGAGATTAAATTTTGTTTAGGAAAATCATGACCCTGTTTAGGATTTTGTGTGAGCTGTTTTGCAAATGTCAATTTTCAATAGAGAAAAGTGCCAGTGTGATAAAAAAAAAAAATGTAATTGATTCTAGAGTTGCAGGCCAGCACAGACCCCACTGCACAAACCCACATTCTGCACTGTTTGTCTGCTTCTGTTTGTTGTGTTTACTATGCCATGGTCACTCTGCTTTTTCGACTTCTCCCCAACTCTGAAAGTCACCCCCACAGCTAAGGGCCAGCCTGCAGACGACAATTATCAAATGAGTGAGAGAGTGAATGGAAGGCTGTGCATGCGTGCAAATGGAGAGGCGCTCAAAAGGACAAGGCCAGTGTGAGTGGAAGAGAGTGGAGGAGGAGTGCGGGCGCCTAGCACAGAATGTTGAGGAATGCAGGGAGCAGGTGGTGAGTGGTGACATGAAAAGCTCTGGTGACAAATGCAGCCGTGCGCTCCACACAGAGACCACTGAATGCACGAGCTGCCAGCACACCGCCACTGTGCGTGCGTGTGTGCGTTTGTGAGTGTGTGTGTGTATGTGTGTGTGACAACACAAACAAGAGGCTTATAGTTTGGTTTTTTTTTGTTGTTTTTTTTCAAGCACTTTGGCACGTTTTCTATTATTTGCAAAAACAGCTCACACAAAATCCTAAACAGAATTTTTGTTTTCCAAAACAAAGTTTGATCTCAACACAATGCAGTTTTTCATTCAAAGCTGATCAATCATCTCCCAAAAGCAATTTTTTACCATCAGAACACTCAGTGATGTGTTTTTTTTTTCTGTGCTTTTTCTTTCTTGCGACAGAGAAGCTCAGAGCCTCAGTCTTGCTCTCAGGGACCACAGAGAATCATAGTCTGACACTGGGGTTCACTCTTTACACAGATTAATTTTGTACTGTAAAAGCTGTATTTTTTTGTCTAAAACCTGTCTGTATTATGTAAAAGTGCATTACCAGTAGATGTTGCAGTATTTGATCAAAAATATTTATGCAGAAGAAAACTGAATACAAATACATCACACACTGTAACACACTATAATGTGCTGTAATATATAATGTGTCAATCAAACAAGAACTGGTATGCATCTGAACATCTGTATGTAGTCTATACATGTATTCCATATTGATTTGCCGTTATGGTTGAGCTTCTATATTGGAAGTGACAGAATCTGGGCCAAAGTCCTTTACCATGTAAGAACATCTCTGTATTCTTGGAAGAAAACAGGGTGAATTCACTGATCATGTATGTTTGTGAATGAGAGCTGTGTCAAGTGGTCTGAGAAAAGCCTGAGAACTGTGTGAACTGATGAGAAAAGTTCCAAATTATTTGATCAGCTGTGGCACTGTTATGAAAGACAGTATGTTTTAATCAAATGGTCAAAAAATAAAAAATTAAAAATTTGCTAAAACAAATGGGGAAAAAAAAAAAATCTTAGCCAGTAACGTAGTAATTGGCAACGGTTATTGTTCTTCGTCGGTTTCCTAAGTTCTTTCATTATAATTTTTCCTTGCAGATGATTGCGATTTTTACCCCCTGAACGTTGATGAAAAGTCCGGTGAAAAATTTGATAAAATGGGCATCGCAACAATGCCCAAAGTGACCCCACTCAACAGCGCCCCCTGGAAATGGAAAATTTAGAAAATGAATGGGAGGCTGAGATGCATATTTTGGCGTAGGTTCATGAAATTCAGAACAGTGATAGAACTCAAGGAGACAAGCAAAAAAGTCAATCATTGTGCACCCCCATGATGAACAGGAAGTCTGTTACGTGCCACTGGAGTGGACCCAAAAAAAGGACTCAAAACAAGGACAAGGTGCAAAAGTAACAAGGGTTTATTAACCAGGGTGGACAGGTGGAGAAGAGATGAGGAGCCAGCTGCCGGGATGCAGGAGTCTTCAATGGCGGGAACTAGGAGTACAAAAAATGCAGGTAAGTATACAGCGAGTGAGGGAAAAATCAAAAACTGAGCCGACAGGGAAATCACCATCTGGTAGACGAAACAATCTGGCAGAGTCTGGCAGGAGAGCTGGGCCTTTGTAGCAGGCTTGATTGGAGATGGAAAGCAGGTGCTCCCAGCAGACTTCGCCCACGTCCACACCCAGAAGACTCAGGACAGGCAGGGGCGTGACAAAGTCAGCCATATTGGATCAAAATTTCACCACCGTTTTGACTTGGGTGTCTACAGAAAGATTCAAGTCCCCAGGGTTTGGTCCAAATGAGCTCAGATTTGACATGTCACATATAGAGACAAAAAATTTTCAATTTTTGGGGGGGGGGGGGGGGGGTACTCCTTACGGTTTGCCCGTAGCATGTTGGTGAAAAACACCTTAATTTCCTGTTTCTTCGGTGACCTGTCACGGCTACAGGCATTGGCCTAGAGAGTCAAATTCAAATCACAATTGTGTGATCCAGGCCTGAATGTAATGAAATATGAACTCTATAATAAAAGTGAACTCTATAGCGCCCCCTAGCATAGACATGAAACGTCAACATTATCGGATTTGGACCAAATTCGGGGATTAAATTCTATGGAGGATTATGAGCAAAAATATATATTATGGACATGGGGCATTTTTCATGGTTGGCCAGGAGGGGCGCAATGAATCCCCCAAAAATATTGTAAAAATTATTATACACACGTTTAGTCCAATTGTGCTGAAATTTCTATCAGTCATACACTGCATGACCCTGATTCCATTGATATGTGAAACACAATTATCAGTGCTACAGCGCCACCTATAGGAATGCACAAATTTTACTATGAGGAGAAATAAAATTTACGTTCATTCGTGAAACTTTGCAGAACATTCACTGACGTGCTCCTAATCATAAAAGTCAAAGAGACCTATGCCCTAGTTTTTACACTTTTGCCTCTAGAATCATTCACATTATCCAATTTTAACCCTTGTAAGGTCTTCGTTTTTTTGTTACACAGGGAGTCCTGCTGGGTCTGGTGGACCCATTGCACTTTGGGGCTTTTACATCATCATATTTAAACCTTTTTTTCTAAAAATTCTCAGCAGATGCTTAATTCATCTCATTTGGAAGTAGTATTAACAACTTATTGTTAAATTTGCTCCCTTTACCTTTGTTAAATTACATTAATGAATAAAAAGACCACTCGTTTTTGTAAAGGTTAGGGTTATTAAAATAGAACAAAATAAAGAAATGCATCATATAACAGTCATGACTGGATAATAATCAAACAATTTACAAATGAAAAAAGTTCTCACAACACTATAGTGAACTATTCATTGAGTTTCAGCAGAAATTTAACTTACAGAGGTGAGTTTACACAACATCTCTCTGAACAAGACATTAGTTCCACATTTCAGACATTTTCATGACAGACTATATCACACGAGGGGCAGAGTTTCACTGTGTCTATTGCAGATGTACTTTTTACACTTGGTGAAACACCAAGTGTAAAAAGTGCGCGAAAACACAGAAAAACATGGAAAACACTGGCAAGGATAAAAATCTCAAAGTAGGCATTAGTTTCATCAAAAACCTTCCTCCCTTCCTCACTCCTTCCTTTTATATTGGTGCAGTCCACGATCATGTTCTTGATCTGGGGTGGCATGAAAATGTCAAAAGAAGACCTGATGTCATCTACATGTGTGACTGCCGAGCGTGTAGGCCCTGGCACCTTCAGTATCATGTTGGGAGCCATGTGAAGGCCTTGTCTTGAAGTGGAATATCATTGAATTTTTCCATCTTTTCTCAATCATACATTGTTCCCTCCTATGTCTCGCTGCTCACCAGCTCACCTCTCATAAGTTGGTCCTTGGACCAACTGCTGGCAGACTGGTCCTATGGCTGAGGTCTGCTTGAGTTTTGCTGGCTGTTCATGGTTGCTCCTGCTCCTGGCTCTGTTGGCTGATCTTCACCCTCCTCTCCCCTTCCTCTTCAAACTCACTCTCTGATCTTGAATTTTCACAAATTTGATCTTCATTCTCAGAGACATCTTCCTCAGCTGCACCATCAAACCCCTCTTCTAGAATCAGTTCCATCACAGTCTGAACTGAGAATTTCTTCACCATCATGATCAGTTGTGATTGGGATTCTCACTGACAGAGATGTTTATGTGGACCCCTTGATTCATTCATTTATTCATTCAGACAGAGGGTGAGATGTGGGTGCAGATAGTGTTGGGTGCACACACAACACACACACACAACACATACACAACACACACACACACACCACATACAAAACACACACACCACATACAAAACACACACGCACCACATACAAAACACACACACACACCACATACAAAACACACACAACAAACACAACACATACACAACACACACACAACACAGACAACACACACAACACAAACAACACACACAACACAAACAACACACACAACACACACAGGCCCAAAGAGGAGAAAGGGGAAATGAGGAGCTATGATTTTCATACTTTCAGTAGATTCGGGTCCAGTGGACCCGAAGACCCTGTATGTAATATAAGTGTGAAGGGGGTGGAATCAAGGGGGGGTCAGTTAATTTTTTTTCTGATTCATGTTCCTCACTCAAAATGAGCCAAGGCCAAATCATCTCGGGCTGAAAAAATTATTCTTTGTATAATTTTTCTAAAGTTAAAACCTGAAAACGGGTCCCACAGACCCGAAGACCTTACAAGGGTTAAAGATATACTGTGTAGCTTTTCTGGTGGAGGGTGTGTTTTTATGCACAGTCTTAGTCTGACAGTGCTGTTGACCATAAAGTCACGTGACCTGTGACCTAGTTTCTATAGTTTATCTCTAGACTCAATCACAGGTACCAATTTTAAAGTTACACTATGTGATTTTTCTGGTGGACGAGCTGTCGGTCTGGGCAGCTGTCAGGAAGTGAGAGACCCTGGGGGTCGCATGGGAGGGCCGTGCCCACCGGGGCGTGGGCCACCCATCACGTCAGTCAAAAAAAAGCAGAACACTGTTCACGTATCAGAATATTTAGGCCCGAGCCCCGACAGGGCGTAGGGCCTATTGCTTTCGCTACAAGGAGCAAATGGGGAGCGACGTGCGCATGGGCGATTGCGACAGGACGACATGCAGCTTTGTCCTCGGTCGCCCCCGGCACAAACAGCAGTATCCCAGTAACCCACGCCCAAGGCCTGAGCCATATTTACTACTGCTAAAATGAATGGAAGTCAATGGAAGGTGATGGGTGACCTCGACGAGATGGTGCAGATGCGCCCGTCACTCACCAATGACCCCACGGTGACGTGGGGAATATCGAGAACTTTCAAAAAATGTATAATATGTTCGGATATATTGCTTTTGCTCTAATTATTATTATTTTATTTTATATTATTATTATTATGCTCTCTGAGCTCTAATTTGACCCCCTAAACAAGTAAAAAAACTCACCAAACTTTTCCCAAAATTCAGAAGGGGCGAAAAATTTGATAAAACATAGGTTTCATGCATGGACATAAAAAAAATGGCGACACACTCCCATAGGCGCAATGTATTTTGAGTTTTCCAGGTGGCGACCTGGAAAACTCAAAATTCATTGCGCCTATGGGAGACGTCCCGACGTCAACTTTGTCGTAGAGCCACGAAATTCAGAACACACATTGGTAATGTGAAGAATTTTCAAATTTGGGAATTCGATTCTATTAACAACTAGAAGCAAAAACATATATTACTGATATGGGGCATTTTTCACGGTTAGCCAGCAGGGGGTGCAAAAATTCCTAAAAAAAAATAAAAATTAGGGCTGGGCAAGTCAACGCGTTAATTTAACTAATCAATTCATTAACACCGACAATTATTTTAACGCCGTTTACGCAGTTTTTATTATTTACTTATTTTTTTTATTGTAAACGTCTGTTGCTCACTGGCTTTTATTTTGGAAAAAGTCCACCGTGAGCATTTCTTTAAGTTTGACATCTTTCCTTTACACTTTTTTCACTTTATTCTGACCACGTGAGATGCAACATGTCCGAGCCTCCACAAGCTGCGGGCACGGCCAGGCTACGGAGCCGGAACCAGACGGACCAGCCGCAGGCTCCTAGCTCCGACCCGGCCGTGTGCTCCGGTTCACGGGTCTTTGTCTTCTCCTTCTTCCAGACGCCCCTGAGTGTCGCTGCGGTCTCACTTACATTATACTATTACACGGTATTCACGAAGGCCCGGAAGATTTCGTGATATGATCCCGCCCAAAGTCAATGAAATATGATTGGCTAAGACAACTGTCAATCTCAAACTTTGCTCCAGCCACAGGTTCAGTGCTGCAGGGAGAGTCACTGATTTACCCAGATACCATTGGAAGAAAAATTGTGTGATTGGTCCATTTCCATTCCATTATATTAACTTTGTTAATATTGTTTTCCAAGAAATATCAGTCTAAGTTTATAACAGTGATCTAGCTATTATTACTAGCAGTAGTGTTTATTAATCGCTGAATAAAAAATATTGGAAAAATATATTAGTAGTACAAAAATTAATTCAATATCTTGGGCCTTCACTGAATACCTTGAAGGCTTGAGGGTTTCCCTCTGAAAGAAATGCTGTTTGCACAACAAATGTCTGGCTCTTTCATTTACATTTCCAATAAAAGTGCACTATAAGCTACTTTTTAATTTGTTAATTGGTTTAACATGTGATTAATCGCAATTAATCCTGATTAATTCGATTAATTTTTTTTTTTTTGCCCAGCCCCAAAAAAAATACATTTAAAGGTGCACTATGTAATTTTTCTGGTGGAGGATGTCTTGGCACACAAAGTTAGAAAAATGGCAGGGTTAGGTGAGGAGTTATTGTTAGGGTTAGGATTAGAGTTGGGTTTGGGGCTATGGTTAGGGTTACGACTACGGTTATGTTTAAGGTTAGGGTAATATTTAAGATGAGACTTGAGGGTTAGGGTTAGTGTGGGGTGCGGCATTAGCAGGGCGTGACATTTGCGAGGGGAGGCGTGTGCACTGGGCGAGGGCCATTTGACGCCGCTTGTGGCGCCCAAGCGCCAGAGGCTGGTGAAGGGCCTATTAGTATCACAAAGCGATGCTCCTAGTGGCCGAAAAATGGAATGGCGCGACGTGACTCGCCCGTAGTGACCAGGGACCCTCGCCATGATGTAGCAATGCGTTTCTGAAAATGTATAGTTTGTCGGCCAAAATAAAGCGGAACATTGTTCTCGCATCAGAATATTATTCTTTCTTTCTTCTTTCTTTCTTATTTTTCTCCTAACCAACTCACCCATTTTTCACCCACTGAACAATAACAAAAAGTCCTGGAAATTTTGCCATTTGGTAAAACTCACGCTTCTCTAACTTATTACAACTTACTATTTCCATTTTCAAAAAATAAATAAAATGGCTTGTCAGCACCCCCAAACGACTCAAAAATGCATTAGGGAATACGGATAAGGGCAAAAAAATTTTGGACGTACAATAATGAAATTTGACACAGAAGTCGATCACAAGGAAAAAATATTAACACTGTGCACTCCACTACGGGGCAGTAATATTGGCTTAAAGTTTGCTAAGCTTTTACGAACTCCTCCGAGGGCGTTCACCCGAACGAGTTCAAATTTGGTCCATATTGTCTCAAGACGTGGAACATCAAAACTTATTCAATTTTTTCACACACGTGTGACGGTCTCTGAGCAGTGAAGCAACAAAAATTGCACACAATTTTGGAGATTTACAAATTGCTCCCATTTGCTCAAACCAACTCCGATTGTAATGAAATTTGAAACAGTTGTTAAACTCTCTGCCCTGAAACTACTTAATGTGAAAATGATTAATTTGCCGCATTAGCGCCCCCTATAGATTGAAACTAAATTTAATATGGGAAAAAATATTTTTTTCCCGAATAGCTGTTGAAAAATTTCTGAAATTTTGCACAAAATTCCATTTTGGCATCCTGATCCAAAAGTCAATGACACCCATGTCACATTTTTTATGGTGTTGCCATAGCGATGACATAAACTCTCCATTGGTAAAATCTACAAATTCTGGCACAAACTTTGGCCAATTTCACTAAAATTTTAATCGTTGATTGACACCTCGACCCTGAACAGATTTATATAAGAAAATCTCAGATGGGTGCAATAGCGCACCCTAGGGAAATTGCATGGTACTGCAAACATTTACTTTGTTGTAGACATATAAAATTTGGTACACAGCTTCATGACATGGTCTTGATCAAAAAAGTCAATGACAACCCCATGCCATTTCCCATCGTGTTGCCATGGCGACAGGCCAAACATCTGCCCTTGCCAATAGGACGCCCAACAAAAACTTTGGCGTAGCCAAACCAAATTTGGTACACAGATGCATCATGGGAATAGGAACAAAAAAATATATTATGCGGTTGCTAGGCAACCAACAGGAAGTCGGCCATATTGGATTGATCGTGCGACCTGTCCTCATACTTTAATGAACTCGTCCTAGGGTGTTTGACCCAGACTCACCAGAATCATTCTGTATCATCTAGACAAGTGGGACATTAAAAGTTGTTAAAAGCTTTTAAAAGCTCAAACCGTGTTGCCATGGCAACGGTGCAAATTTCGGGTTCGTTTTTGGGGCTCACCATCAAACTTCGATGCCTGATAATTTGCATAAACTTTGGCCGATTTCACTAAAATTTTAATCGTTGGTGGACACTCCAACCATGAACAGATTTATATAATAAAATCTAAAATGGATGCAATAGCGCCCCCTAGAGAGATTGTAGGGAACAATAAAATTTTACTTTTTCATAGACATACAAAATTTGGTAAACACATTCGTGACCTGGTCTTGATGAAAAAAGTCAGTGACGCTCACACTCCATCTCCCATCGTGTTACCATGGCAACAGGTCAAAAATCTGTCCTCGCCAAGGGGACTTCCCAACAAAAATTTGGTGCACAGTTGCATCATGGGAATAGGAACAAAAAAGTATATTCTGACCATGCCCCCCCCCAAACCGGAAGTCTGCCATCTTGGATAAAAAAAAAAAAATCAACACATACAGAAATGGAGAAAAATAGTAGGTTTATTTTGAGATTAGGGGTTGAGTCTATGGTTAGGGTTACTACTAGGGTTAGATTTAAGTTTAGGGTTATTAGCTGTTAGTAAAGCGTTCTGAGGGGCGCGGTGTTTGCGGGGCGCAGCGTTTACAGGGTGCAGAGTCATAGGCGCGCGCGAGGGCCGATCATTTCCACTTGCAGCTATATTTATTATTACTATTATGCTCTTTGAGCTTTAATTTGACCCCCTAAACACGTTCAAATACTCACCAAACTTGGCACAATATTCAGAAGTGGCAAAAAATTCGATAAAATATAGGTTTCGTGCACAGGCATAATAAAATGGCAACACAGCGCCACCTGGAAAACTCAAAAATTTTGTGCCTATGGGAGACGTCCCAGTCAACTTTGTCGTAGAGCCACGAAATTCAGTACACACATTCGTGATGTGAAGACAAACAAAAAAGATTATTATGGCCACACCCCCTGACAAACCAGAAAACCATCTTGGATTGAAATTTGAATCCGCATTTTCGCTGACGTTGCTTTTGAACGAACTCCTCTGAAGGTGCTTCACCCACAGGGCTGAAAATCACCGTACATCATCTAGAGTAGTGGGGCATCTAAAGTTTTCCAATTTATTTTGATAGCTGCCACAGTTTACATGCAGCAAAGCCGCAAATTTCTGTCAAAATTTCACTTAATTTCAAGATGACATTATTTGCTCCTGTTCGCACAGACTTAGTCTGATCGTGTTGAAATTTGAATCACTAATGCGTGATCTCAGCCTGAATATAATACACTATAAAACATATGAAAAGTGAACACTATGGCGCCCCCTTCCATAGACAAGTAATGTCAACATTATCGCATCTGCACCAAATTTGGGAATTAAATTCTATACATGATTACGAGCAAAAAAATATATTATGGATATGGGGAATTTTTCACTGTTGGCTAGCAGTTAGGGTTGGGCCTACTGTTAGGGTTTTGGCTAGGTGGTTGGGATTTACGGTTATTAGGGTTAGTGTGGGGCACACCATGTGTGACAGGCGAGGGCCGTTCAACGTCGCTTGCAGCTTTAATAATATTTTTTTCTTGTCTTGACATGATCAACTTCTGTGTCAAATTTCATGATTGTACATGCAAATTTTTTTTGCCCTCATTCGTATTCCCTAATGCATTTTTGAGTCATCTGGGGGCGCTGACGAGCCATTTTATTTATGTTTGGAAAATGGAAATAGCCAAAACTTAGAGAAGCGTGAGTTTTACCAGATGGAAAAATTTCCAGGACATTTCATCATGGTTCAGTGAGTGAAAAATTGGTGAGTTGGTTAGGAGAAAAATAATAAGAAAGAAAGAAAGAATAATATTCTGATACAAGAACAATGTTCTGCTTTTTTTTGGCCAACAATCTATACATTTTCAGAAACCTCTGGCACATTGCTACATCATGGCGAGGGTCCCTGGTCACTAGGGGCGAGTCACATAGCGCCATTTCACTTTCCGGTCACTAGGAGCATCACTTTGCGATATTAATAGGCCCTTCGCCAGCCTCTGGTGCTCGGGCCTAATAATAATGCATCAGTTAATGCACTTTTCTGGACACTCAAAGACACTTTGTAGTGCGTTATTCATTCTTTACATACCTAGTGCTAGTAAGATACTTCTGTTGACACAGCTACCCTGGGGCAGACTGACAGACGTGAGGCTGTCAATCTGTGCCATCAGCCCCTCCAACCACCACCATCACTCACACACACACACACACACACACACACACACACACACACACACACACCACTTTCTTACTCTTTACTTGGAAATATACTTGAAGTGCCTTGCCTAAGGACACAACAACAACTGGTGATTTTCCCAGTGGTCTCCCATCCAAGTACTAACCAGACCTGGCTCTGCTGAGCTTCTGAGATCTGACAAGATCAGACTTTGACACACTCTTATGGCTATTCTATGTGTTTTCTAGTTCTACGGTTATGTGGCGGTTCTGTCTCTTGCGTTGTGGACAAGTTGGCATACCATGGCATACCATGTAAGACAGTCAGGGGATTGTTTTACAGCTATTTCACAAAGCCATCTCACTAAAGAAATTCTTGGTAGAGTAAAGACATATCCTGATGATTGATTGGTTGACGAAAAAGCAGGCGTGGCAAATAATCTCAAAACTATTCTGTATGTGTGTATCTGACCTAAACTGCACTCCCAAGACTACACCTGCACAAGAGTTCATGAAAAAACTTCTATTTATGCAGAAAAAAAAATACAAGGAAACAATGCATTTATATAAAGAGAGATTCAATTTGTGAATCATGAGTCTAATCTGACTTTTTAAAGCTCACTCACTCGTTTCTCCTTTTTGCTGATTGTCTAAAAAAAATATCTGTCTGAGAATTCCATAGGAACTATGAGCATTTTTACAAAGCTCAGACTGACGCAAGAAGTTAATTTCTCCACCTAAACGGGTTAGCAGCTAATGAGTTAATTAATTAATTAATACATTAATTAAGTTATGAATGATTTGTTTTTGTTGGTTTTTTTACTTTTTTATTTATTTATTTATTTATTTGATTTTATTTGAATGTTTCAACAACTGTCTCATAACGATTGAAAAACTCTAACTTTGTGTATTGTCAATTAGCGTTAAATAGTCTATTAATGAGGCATGAGTAGAATGAAGAGAAATGATCCCACATGCTTTTTGCTACAGCTACAGTTATCTTCATGATAGTACATCATATTTTCACATTTTTTGCCAATTTCACATCATGTCAGTATCAGTAATGTTATAGGTACTGGGCTTTATAATAAATATGTCCAGATCTTGCAGAGTTAAGGTGAAATCTACCCAATCTATATACTATTCTTTAAAATCACACCTGTGCCAGGTGGGGTCACTCATGTTTAATCTGATTAATTTTAAGATAAATCATTATCTATGATTTAATTTAATGACAAAAAACTCATTACATACTCATACTCATACATTACAGGTACATTCATTACCGCTATTTCACCACAGCCAATATGGCGTCACCCATCAGATTTAGTCACGCAGGTACAGGAGCTTTATTGGCAGAGACACACTGATGATTTTCTTCCCGTGCTATTTGAATGCATCTTGCCTGTTGTATGAACATGCTAGGTGTTTGTGTTGAGAGGAGGATGTGAATCCTACTTCCCTGTCAACGCTCATCCACAAGACTGCCCAGAACATTAAATCATTATCACTTACGATATTGAGGAGTAAAATACAATAATAATAGAAATGTTCAAACTAAAGTGCAACTCACCAAGTAGTGTCATCAGGTCAGGGCACTGTGAGGAGGGTTACTAGTGTCCATCCTCTGTGTTCTCTGTGTCTAGTACCATGACAACAGACTCCAGGGGGAGCAAGTTGAACTCTGGAGACACAACAGGACCAACAACAACCTCTTCAACCCTCTCGTTCTCCGCTCTGTTGTTTTGGTCAATGATGAGATGAGACATTACCTCCAGATTAGATTGTTGTAAGAAGTCTGTAGTATTTCAGAGCTAGTTGGCTTACATAGCTATGTCCAAGCAGGAACCACATGGATACAGGAAAAACAAATTATTCAAATCACACAATCTAATAGTCCTTCATTTCTGTCCTTTGAACTGCACAAGCTGCACTCCCTACTTAGTCAAAATTCCTAAATAGTTAAAAATCTAACACAAGAGAAGAAGACCAGTCAACCACAACCATGGCAAGGTGAACATGACACCCTGTCAGGTGAGGAAGGACTGCTCTGTCGGGTGCGGAAAGAGGAGGAGAGGAAGTGAGGAGGAGCCAAGAACAACTCTAACCTGTGTGTAAATGTTTAAGCGATTGCATGTTTAGAGGATTCACCTTACCCAACCCAAAGATCCAGTCAGTTTCCCTCAGAGAAGCTGTGGATAGTGATTTAATAATCCCATGTAAAGCATTCTGAGAGTATACCGGAAGGGTCCATTCAATTCAAGGCAGGATATAATAACTGTAATTACATGGGTGAACTTGGACTATGTAATGCCAACTATTCCAGAGCTAATTTAAATCTGAGTTTGTGGATCAAGGGTCACAACAGAACTAATGCAAAACCAAAAGAATGCCTTTTTCTAGTGGAGCTGTTAAGGACCAAAATAGTTTGCTTTTATAAGATAAGATATGCCTTTATTAGTCCCACAGTGGGGAAATTCCAGTGTTGCAACGCACAATTTCAGAACAGCAGGAAAAGGTAACACAGATAATAAATAATAGCTTAAAATAATTAAAAAATAGACTTAAAAATAATTGCACATGGTTATGATTGACTGGTACATGTTCAGTGTTAGCAGTGTTTGTTGTACAATCTGACAGCAGCAGGAAGGAAAGACCTGCGAAAACCTCTCCTTCACACAGCGAGGGTGAATCAGTCTGTCACTGAAGCTGCTCTCCAGAGCAGACAGAGCGTCCTGCAGGGGGTGAGACTCATGGCCCAGCATAGAGATGACCTTAGTCAGGACCCTCCTGTCCCCCACCTCCTGCACTGAGTCCAGAGGACAGCCCAGGACAGAGCTGGACTTCTTGATGACCCTGTCCAGCTTCTTCCTCTCCCTCTCTGTGATGCTGCTGCTCCAGCAGACCACACCGTACAGGATGGCTGATGCCACCACAGAGTCATAAAAGGTCTTCAGGAGTGGCCCCCCCACTCCAAAAGACCTGAGTCTCCTCAGGAGATAGAGCCTGCTCTGGCCCTTCCTGTACAGTGCATCTGTGTTGTGAATCCAGTCCAGTTTATTGTTCAGATGAACACCCAGGTACTTATATGAGTCCACTCTCTCAATGTCCCTTCCCTGGATGTTCACTGAGAGGGTAGTAGAGTGACATCTGCGGAAGTCCACCACCATCTCCTTGGTCTTCCCTGCATTGATGATGAGGTGGTTCTGCTGACACCAGTCCACAAAGTCCTGTATTAGTCCTCTGTACTCCACATCATTATCATCCTTGATGAAGCCAATGATGGCAGAGTCATCAGAGAACTTCTGCAGGACGCAGCTGTCCGTGTTGTGTCTGAAGTCTGCAGTGTAGAGGGTGAAAAGAAAGGGCGCGAGGACAGTGCCCTGGGCGCCCCCCACACTACCAGTCAGGAGGTCAGACACGCAGTTCTTGGATCTCACGAACTGGGGCCGGTTTGTGAGGTAGTCCAGAATCCAGTCTGCCAGGTCACAGTCCACACCGGCAGTCTCCAGCTTGTCCCTCAGGAGCAGTGGCTGGATGGTGTTGAAAGCACTGGAGAAATCAAAGAAAAGAATCCTCACAGTGCTGCCGGGGTTCTCCAGGTGAGACAGTGAGCAGTGCAGCAGGTAGATGACGGCGTCCTCCACTCCGATTCCAGGCCGGTACGCAAACTGCAGCGGGTCCATCGTTGAGCTCACGGTGGAGTGGAGGTGGCCAAGGACCAGTGTCTCCAGTGTCTTCATCAGATGGGATGTTAGAGCCACCGGCCTGAAGCTGCTGAGGTCTTTAGCGTGCGGCGTCTTAGGCACTGGTACCACGCAAGAGGTCTTCCAGAGTCGCGGTACCACCCTCAGCTTAAGGCTCATGTTGAAGACATGCTCCATAACACCGCACAGTTCGTCTGCACAGGACTTAAGGAGCCTGGAGCTGATGCCGTCTGGTCCTGCTGCCTTCCTGGGTCTAATTTTCTTGAGCTCCAGTCTCACCTGGGCTGCAGAAAATGACAGTGGCAGACTGGGAGGAGGGGTGAGTCCATGTGTAGTGGTGGGCTGAAGAGCAGAGGCAGAGGTGTGAATAGGTGGTGCAGGATTTCCCCATTGTCCAGCTGGGGAGGTGAGAGCTGGCAGATGGGTCGGGGGAGGAGTGGGTGATTGATCAAACCTCAGGAAGTGAGAATTGAGGTCATTCACCCACTGCAGGTCCCCCTCCCTCTGGGCAGTAGGTGCTTATGGTACAAGCATGAAATTTTTCCACATTACTAACACCCCCAGGACTAATATTTCTAGATATGTAACCAAGCCTAAATCGACCCTGGAGCCGAGAACTGTGCATGACACAAAATGGACTGTATGAAAATGAGACTGGCATAAAAAACACTGCATAATCCCTTTCTTACAGTCTAATTTGCTTAGTTATCCATTTTGTAATGTTGAACAACAATTTTTCATGAGCTCCAAAGCATTTATGAGGTCATGTGACCATTTTCCTTGAGGTTGTAAGGATTGTGTGGGCTCCCTGTGGTTGAAATCCAAGTTAATACAATATTTTATCTTTCAAAGCTTGGGTTTTTGATAACAAAAACAATTTAAACATCTCTAATGACCTGTAAGTGCCTCATCATGTTTCACAATAGTAATTAAATGCTGCATGGATGTGAAGCATAACCCTAAAAACATATCAGAGATTTTCCTTAAATCGTTAAACTTATTCAAAGTGCTTTAAGTGCAGCTGCTGCCACATTGGCATGAATCTGTACATGCCAAATTTGTCTTTGCACACTTGCATCACCCAGCACAGGCTTCTGCATCCACACTTGATAAGTTCATAGCACGTTCTTTGCCTGGTGGAGTGTGATCCTCAGCGGTAACCAGTGACTGTCATCACGCTTTCATCCTCAATCTGCAGGGGCTGGGTGGTGTCTTAAAATACTAAAATTCTTAATGGTGCATTATAACTTTTCTGTTTGGGGGTCCACAACCTGCTTCTTTTATGATGTTACAGCTTTGGCTGGAATCTTTCACTGTACGGCATTAAACATATCAGTCTTGTGTTTATTCAGTTAAGGATTGAAAATGAGTTTATTGCTCAAATACCTAAAATGCAGACATTCTTACATTTAGCGGGTCTATTGCTTGTGGGACGCCAGTCATTGTGTCCTTAGGCAAGGCACTTCACCCACATTGCCTAGTATGAAAGTGGTGTGTGAGTGAGTGATGGTGGTGGTCACAGGGACCCATGGCGCCAATTGGCATGGCAGTCGCTCTTCTGTCAGTTTGCTCCAAGGCAGCTGTGGTTACAGTAGTAGCTTACCACAGGGTATAGAGTGAATGAATAATGCTGAATAATGATCTGCAAAGTGTCTTTGTGACATATGTCTGTGAAAAGCACTATATAAATAAAAATACTTACATGTCACCAGTTAGATGGATAAGTTTAAAGTTATACTGTGAAAGCAAAGCAATAATATCTCCATGGACACAAGCAGGTATCTTACCTTCCACTGGAAGTGTTATATTGTACACCTAAAGATGTTAAATTCTGTTGTCCTTTTACATAGCCTGTATCTCTCACATTATGGGGGGGGGCATTATTTCAGCAGTTCAAGCTAATATGTATTTAATTCGACTTTAATTTTAACATTTGTCACTAAAACATAGTAAATTTGTGGTCTTAATAATGGGTTTATATCTTTATTACAATCCATATCATCATTCCATTTTCTCGTTCCAGATCGAGAGATTGCAATGAAAATATGACAAAACCTGTCACAAAACCTGGTCTAATGTTTGGTCATAGTCCCAAATCACCATCTCCACAGTTTCAAATGTGTTCTCAGTCTGGTGTGGGATTACTGGAATGAGCCATCCACCTCTGCTCCAGTCATTATTGTTGTTATTATGATGTTGTGATGGGTTGGGAGGGATTTTTGGGCATACATTTGCCAGTTGAGGTGTCTCGGGCATCTGTTCCGGATGCCTCCTGGGCGCCTCCCTCGGGAGGTGTTTCGGGCATGTCCCACCGGGAGGAGGCCCCGGGGAAGACCCAGGACACGCTGGAGGGACTATGTCTCTCAGCTGACCTGGGAACGCCTCGGGGTTCCCCCGGAGGAGCTGGAGGAAGTGTTTGGGGTGACGGAGTCCCTGCTTAGGCTGCTGCCCCCGCGACCCGGCCCCGGATAAGTGGACGAAAATGGATGGATGGATGGACATTTGTTAGTAGTATTAAAGATGTACTATGTAACTTTTCTGCTGGGAGCGAAAATGGCAGTGTTATATTGTTCCTCAGTATGGCATTAAACTTGTCTATCTCCATGGAGACAAGAAAGTGGCCCAACCAGGCCTTGTTTACAGGTCAGATCTATGGAGAGGTGGTTATATAGGTTATATACATATATATAGGTTATATAAATAGGTTTAATGCCTTACTGATTAATATTTCAGGCAAAGCAATGAAATCTCCATAGTAACAAGCAGGTGTAACATCTATAACAAGACTGCATTAAAGAAACTTAAGTCAGCTTCAGGTTTTATCTACAAAGTCTTATATAAAATACTTGTCACTACAGTGTAGTTAGTAGTTTTTATGTGTGTACTTTATACTTTTACTCAAGCACAAATTTTGCAGTAGTACTTGTAACTGAGTAAATGTTTTGCTATGTATCTGTACTTGAACTGTACTCACAGAAGAGCTGATTGAACCATTGTGTAGCGTATCCCTCTGAATGAAGACTTGACACTTGAACTGGCGAGTTTTAGATTTAATGTCAATAAATCCTTCAAATCTGCCGTAAGAGCTAAAAAGAACACAAATACAATGCCTAAATAGGCATTCACAAAACTTAACGGAAGTTTGATTAATATTTACATTAATCTAGACAACATTAAACAACAATAATAAAAAACTAGAGACCCAAAAATTATTCAAAGAAATATTTACATCAAAAACATACCTTTGTGCCTCTTCAGAGGGAAAGCTAAATGAAAAACTTAGAAAAATACCAAAAATGATATCTACACATTTGCTCCGCAACGTTTCTCCCCTCTCGTTGTCAAGGTAACCAGACAAACATAAACCTTTTAAAATAAAAGCGCCAAACACAAACGCGCAAGTCAATGGTCAACAACAGAAAATGGTGTAACACAAAAAACAATCATAAAAGGTCACAAGAGATTTCAACAAGACAAATTATACTATAGGTTATTTACACAATGAATATACAGGCTAAAGAAAGATTAGGGGGGAGAGAGAAATGAAGATAGAAAATCAAACCTACACAAAACTATTTTCATGAAGTTTTACTTTTGCCTTGAAGTGGGACTAAACACCTAAACTCGGCTCACAAACACATTTCAAATAGCGCTGATAAACTGAGTTACCTGGAGGAGTAAAGGAGAGAGGGGCGGGGCTAGGGGGTATAAGGAACAATGTAATTGGTCTAACAGGCATCCACACTACAAACTCCACTCCTACAGCCAGGGATTTGTAAACAGAAACAACTGGCTGTAATCAGGGCAGTCCTGTGTGATGTCACATAGTACTTGATATCACAGAGGCCACTGGAGTTCACACACTCTCATTTTTACACATTGTTGCTCAGATTCTTTTGCTAATTTACCTAGTTTGCTCTAAAATTGCCAAACAAACACTAGAAACAGTAAATGACACTATTAAAGACGCACTGTGTAACTTTTTAATTCAGGGCCCATCACCTGCTTGTTTCTATGGAGATGTCATTGCTCTGCCTGGAATGTTCCACAGTATGACATTAAACAGCTCTACCTTACATTTATCCAATTACAGGTGGTTTTATAGCTCAAAAATACCTAGAAAAACAGACATTCTGACTGTGAGCAAGGTCACCTCTTCACAGATCTGACCTGTAATTTGGCATTGTTTAGTCTCCATGAAGATAGAAAGGTTTAATGCCACATTGTAAAACAATCCAGACAAAGCAATAACATCTCCATGGAGACCAGAAAAGTTACATGATGCACCTTTTTTAAACACCATTAGTTTAGTAGCTTTTTTTGTTGTTGCTGTTATTTAATGTTTACTTTCACTTTAAAACTGCATTGAAAGTAGCTGGTATCTTGATACATATTCTTCTTTATAATCTATATGATAATTTAACATTATTTTCCAAAAAAGAAGGTTTAAGCAGTAATTGAGATCCCAGCCTCGTTTCCTTGTCGGCCATTTTGTGACATGCGCGGCACTCGGCTCCAGGGTCGACTTGGGCTTGGTTCCATATCCAGAAATGTTGGTCCTAGGGATGTTAATAATCTGGCAAAGTTTCATGCTTGTACCATAAAAATGAACAACTGGGCACCTTTTTGGTCCTTAACAGCTCCACTATTCAGAAATGAGACAGTGACAATGTGTTTTCTGTTTCAGATCGGAAGTACCTCTCTCTCCCACTTCCTTCTCAGCCCACATCCTCAAATGAAAGCTCTACACAGCATTTATAGGCTTCTAATTCATCTTTTATTGTGTAGCTGACCAAAATGAATACAGTTGCAGACAGCCTACATGATGTAGATACAAACAACTGTGAGGAATAAGCAATTTGTAAAACAAAAGTCTATGGCTTACTGAGCAGACAATTTATTTACAAACTTCGATGGACTCACTGAAAACTGGATCAAAAGTAGTTTCTTAGGTTATTTTTTCCTTTTTTTTATTATATATTTTTTAATACATACATACATATATGTATATATGTATGTATATATATATATATATATATATATGTGTGTGTGTGTGTGTGTGTGTATGTGTGTGTGTGTGTATATATAGATATACATACATACATATACATACATACACATATATATATATGTGTGTGTGTATGTATATATACACATATACATATATATATATATATATATATATATATATATATATATATATATATATATATATATATATATATATATATATACATATATACATATATACACACATATACATATATACACACACATATATATATATATATATAAAAATATAAAAGGGGGAAAGGAAGGCCACTATGGGCCCAGAGGGTGGATAAAGTCTCTTTCAGCGAGACAGCTTAACACTCAACAGAGTTACAGACATCCCATTTACTGTTATGGCACCAGGTTCAAAGCATGCCGTGGAACTGCTGGTAACACAGCGACAGGCACCGAACCAACAAGCAAGCAACTCAACAAACACAATCAGAGATCTGGACTGTCACATGAGGTATCGTGGATCAAGCATTACTGAAGACGCTCTCATTGTCCTTGTTTTTGGAATAGTACAGAGAATCATTCATCATACACAAAACAAACTGATGACATAGAATCTACATTACAACAATGAGGATGTCAATAACACAATTTTCTATGAGAAAATTCAATCCTAGAATGGCAGGATATTGACATTTATATGTATATCAAAACACCCAAAAATTAGCAGCAAACATCAGGAAAAAGCATCACTGGAATCATTTGTTTTGTCTTTTTCATTTCATGTTTCTATTTTTATCTGAAAACGTAGCTGGGGTTTATATAGCAGCGGAAAAAAGGAGTGTTTGTCTCCTACTGTCTCACCCACATCCACACACAAAGCCTACACCTACACCAAGGTCCTACACTCAGCCCCGCACGTCCACAGTGATTGAAAGTGAGCCCTACTGTTCTTGTTAGGGAAGTCTCCTCAGATACACAGCCCACGTTTACAAGTTTTGTGCAAAATCGTGTCTAAAGTCTACTCCCCACCCCCTCTTCTTTTACATCTTGTACGGGGATGAAACCCCCTCTCAAAATCCTTGAGCAGTACGAGGTCAGGTAGGGCACTGAAGTTTAAACTGGGATTTCATGGCAAAGGTTTGGTTATATCAGCACATTTCATTATGCAAACTACAAAAGTAAACTAAAAAAATAAATACTTTCTCTTTTCTTTTACCCTAAGAATAATATTTCCTTTGACTTTTACCACAGTATTGTGCTGATTGAACCAAACCAGATACGTTTAGTGATGGTAGCTATGACAAGTTCCCAATAATTCTCCTTACTGGTCATGTGATGTCCCCATCCACCCATTACTCTGACTTCTCCTCTTTCATCCCCATTCCAAACTTACTGTGATTTTTTATTTTTTTTTGTTGAGTCAGCCATGCTGACTAAAAGTGCTTTTTTAAGAATAAAAGTTTGAATGGTTTTAGATAGATCTAGTAAGAGAAAGAATGCACACTGGATTGCTATGCTATGTGCGACGGGTCAAGCAATCAGTAAAGCAAATGAGTGGACAAAAAAAGCTCTTTTGTCCTAGCCATTACATCAGCATCCCAAAGCAGCTATCATAAACAGCGCAACTCAGAACTACTTAAAAACAAATGCTTGGAAAAGAAGAGGTATAAGACTAATTGATAAAAGACCTAAATGAATATATAAAGTGACTAAATGTAAGCAAGCTGGGGGTATACAGATGCCTGCGACATGACAAACAGGAGCATGGACAAGTCTAAAACGTATTATAGTAGTATAAAAGACAAAACAAAAAGCCTCTGTCTTTAATAATAATTATATTTCAGGGTACACCCTGAAGACAGGCTAAGACCTACATTACACTTTGGGATGATTAGTAGGCAAGTCTGTGGTAATTTGAAGATTCCTAGTTTAATATTTGAGGGAAGAGTATTGAAAGTCTCTTTGCGTGGCTTGCGCTCCAGCCCTCAGTGTTGCGTTCCCTTGTAGGGGTGGGACATTAACAGAAATGACTTGGGGGGTCCCGGCCCGCAGCCCTGTCCCAGTCCTCACTGTGTCTTTAGATCATAGATCTGTCTCTGTGTGAGCTGTGTCCTCACATGTCCATACATCTGTCTCTTGTATGAGCAAGGTCCTTAGATGTTTACATCCCGTACATCTGTGGGGGTGCAAGACAGGTCCACGTCTCCATCCACACGTTTACTCTCCGTGCAGCTGTGGTGGTGCTGCTGCTGCGCCTGTCGCAAACTGGACTCCAATAGAGACTCTATCTGCTCTTGACATGAGCGCAGACAGTCCTGAACAAACACAGCAAACAGCACATTAGCAGAGGGAGACAACTACTGTCTGTCACTTGCACGCAATAATCACATGCACCGTGCATTATGATTATGAGGGGTTTTTTTTTATAACTTCCTACAATATTGTGGAGCAATAACCTCAACTATTTTTTCCTGTTACTGACTATAAAAATGCAGAAGTGAATATGTATAATGGAGGCTAAAAACAATAGCTACAAAAAAAAGTTGAGTTAGTGACAGCATTTTGGGCACACAAATGATCAGTACGAGTGTGAACACAGCACTTCCACCAAATGGCTATCCAATATAAGAGCTCAACAACAAAGCACAACTCCGGGTATGCTTTGGATGAGGATTATAACATGGTTAGTTATAGAATCTAGGTTATATAGGGCATTTGCGTACCGGGTCGCTACGGATGACTTGTGACAGGAAGTTGGTGAGGTTCTGAGAAGATAAGGAGGCGTCCTGGCTCTTTAGGTACAGGCCTTGGACTGCAGCCGCCACACTGCCAGCAGCAACCATCGAGGGAGGGCTAGCGATGAAGTTCACATCTGAACACACACACATCTTCGTGTCAGAATGATTCACTATAAACAAACATTTACTCTCTAATATTTTGTGGGCAAGTGAGACAAACAAAACAAAATAGTTATGAAAAACAAACAATCACTGATAACACACAAGTATGTGAATAAAAGCATACCTGTAGCACAGAGGGCCACAAAGGTTTGAGCATGTTTGCGGAGGACCTGTTTGGTGGACAAGTGGATCTTCAGCTTAGACAGGAAATGCTCGATGAAGTCGTGCGGTGTGACTGAGGCCAGGTCCCACTTGAGTTTGTTGAGAAGCAGAAGCTCCATTTGCTGTGAACCAAACAAGAGGCATTCATTCAACCTAAGCCACTAGTCAGGACACAGGCCTCAGTACTTAGTACAGGTTAAGTATGAATATCACGTTAATGTGTAATCTTTTATGTATGCATTAAAGTACTATTGTTATACATTATTATAATGTTATAATATTCAATACAAATGTCTTATGTGCGTTTCCCCATTGTCTGTATGTCCTTTTCGAACAGACTCATGAGTAAGAATGGGTATAGAAGGGCATTTTATGGCTGTATGTTTATACAAACATGTCGCAAAATGGGTTTAAAAGCTAAATATTCCGTTATTGGCCACAGCAGCCCCCCAAGATTTCAATATTGGCTCATAAATACATTTAGTAATGCATATCAGCCCTTCCCTATATATAATACAGAATAGAATAATGCATCTATAATTTTTGACCAGTAGGTGTCACTGCAGCCTGCTTTTTTCCTTTGCACTCAGAGCACATTGATGAGAGGCCGCAGTCAGCATGGGAAAATCACAGGCAGCCATTCAGAGTGAAAGCATCAAACCCAAGTCTGACTTTGTTCAACATCCACACAGTAGCCCCACTTCCCAGTACTGGTGTACTAACATTTCAAATTCGCTTTTGATACGGAATACGCTCAATACTCAATACTAATTATAAACTAAAATACAGTCATAACAAAAACACTCATTCTTTAAACAACAAAATGTGATTGAACATTAAATCAAAGTACTTTTTTTTTATATTACCATGTGGCCTTATAATCCCTCAGTGGTGCAGTAGGTTCCATAGTGGTCCATGTGTGTATACTAGTCTATGTGCTCTTATACTTGTTCTGATACAGCTGCAGATCATTCTAAAGCTATTCAGGAAAGGTTAATTTCTGTCCCGTGAATGTGACTTTTTTAGTACTGATACATGCTCAAATGAATATCTAGTTTCAAAACTAAACTTAAACTAATACCGAAACTAGATACTCATTTGAGCAGGTATCAATACTAAAAAAGTCACATTCGCGGGACAGAAATTAAGCTTTCCTGAATAGCTTTAGCTGATACAGCTCTTGAGTGCATAGACTAGTATACACCCATGGACCACTGAGGGATGACAGATGTAATGCTACACAGATGTAATGCTAAAGAACGCAGTACAATTGAATGTTAAACATCACATTCTATTGCTTTATTATCAATATGGTATTGAGTATTGAAATTCAATTTGAAATGTTAGTATTGTGAAAACACTAGTCATGACCACAGCAGCCCCACTGGCCTGTATCATGAGCCAGCGCCTTGTGCATGTGTGCTCCTGTGTGTTATGCAACATCCATGTCTACACAAGTCAATTACCAGCAGTTCGGAGGGGTGCACAGAATTGTCTGTGTAGATGCACAGTTTCTCTGCTGTTAAGGGTACAGTCTCCTTCATCTTTGAGGCCAGAAACATACAGGTAGCTCCAAGTAGCTGCAGTCGGGTTTTCCTTGTGGCCTCCACTGATAAAAATCGGTCCAAATAATTCATAGCCAGTGGAAAAACCTCCTCTTCACATTTCTGCTCCTCGCACACCTGAAGAAAGCCACGAAGATGCTTCAGACACACGCACAACACCTCACACAGCAGCTGCTATTACAAACCATGCATTTAGCCACAATATGAATTAATGTCGAGATTTATTTGAGGTATTTTTCATCATTTAATTGTTAACTGGTCTGCCATATTGACTTGTCCGTGCAAAACCAGAAACAGTAATATGCATATAAGCATAACGACATTTGGGGCTATGCAGTATGTCTATCTCTTAAACATTCTAAACGTGAGTTGTGGCTAATTAAAAACAGGGGCGCATTAGTTCGCAGTCAGTTCTGACGGAGACACAAAGGTGGCGTCGAGGCAAGTTTCACTCTCTAATTTCAACTTCGTCATCTTTTCAAAAAATGTTCAGAAATACTTAAAAAATAGTGACAGCAGTCAAACGAGTATGAAAATGAGCCTTGTTAAAAGCCTGTTCGGGTGAGCGCTAAAAATGTCGAATCTGAGCGCTGTAGAAATTAAAATGAATTAATTTGTAAAAGTGCTCTTCACGTGCTCCTTGCGCCTCTTCTCTCTGCCTCGGCGCAGCGCCGTTTCAAAAATTAATAAAAAATGTTTGTAGTGCATTTATGCAGACAAAAAGTTTACGTAAATGTGCAAAACCTTATCTACTATTAAAGCCGACGGGTCGGGTTTATGAAAAAGCACTCAGTTTCTTATAAAATGCATTTTTTAGCTGCGACCTTCAAGACAGAGCCAGTCTTCTCAAACAAAACAGACTTTTTGCAGTTGTGATGTGGTAGATTGGGCTGGAACAGCTCATATAAGACGCTGATATGATAAAGATTCACATGTGGCGGATTCAGCCCATTAGTTGTCGCACACTGTCACGATACACATTTTTAATGATATTAAAATCCTTCTCATATACGACGACAAGATGGCGCGTACTGGCACGGGCCACGCTGCATACGTGTACATTGTTGTAATTTTAGAATATTTTCCTGATTTTATTTCACTTACATGTGAAGCGCAGAGACCAGGCTATGCACTAATTGTTCACTTAAGTGTATTGTTTACAATGACAGAAAACTCTCGGCTTATAGAGAAGGACCACCCAGCTTCCATGAGCACATAGCCTACTTTTACAGCCTTTATGTAACCGCTTCTCTAAAAGAACATGATTTCATGTGTCTGTCGATGATATAAAGTCCATCCTCGGGAGCCTGCCTGTTTCGCTTTGTGCTAGCACTACTAGCTTAACCACAAGTTAGTTTGCGGTACTCAGAAGCACATGAGAAAAGTTGCACTGAAACAAAAACCAACCTCTAACATCCATGTGGCAACTATTTTCCTCATTTTAGGCACAATTTCCCTCTGAACACACTTGAAGTAGTTTGGAGACGGGAGGTAGCTCTCCTCCGCCTTGAGCATGGTGTGAAGAACGCGGTCATTGAGCAGGTTGCCGTCCTGGTAGGCTCTCCTGATGGAGTCCACCTCACAGCACAGCAGCTGGTCCTCCATAGCACAAGTGCGCTTCCAAAGCTCCTCTTGCCTTCGACACAAGGCGCTCTGAGTGTTTCCGCGGAGCGCAGGAGCGAGCAGGAGCGCACACGAGGCGTCTCTTGCGGGTGTGAAATGACTCGGTGCCGCTGGTAGCTGCTCTTGCTCCTGCGGTGTGCGCCAGCCTCTGAGGAACAGCGCTGAGCTCTACCAGACAAAAACCCAGCGTCAGGGAGCGCGCACGTCCTCTCAGCGCGCGCACAATACGCGTACGCCACAATCGCGCGCGCGCGCACGCACACACACACACGCACACACACACACACACACACACACAGAGTGTGCTTGAGGAGCGCGCAAGACAGGGAGCGGGGCATGCGCGGTTACGTCAGCTGTTGTTAAGAATGGGGATCAAAGAGAGAGCAGTCTGAGGGACGGAGCCTATTCTATACAGATATAAGAAGAGGGCCCCCGGCTCGGGCCCCTCCTCTGGTGGCCCAGTAGCGGCTGAGGAGGAGCTGGGAGGTCCGGGCCAGAGCAGAGGGCTATGCCCCTGTGGCGGCAGGGGGCGATAGTGACTCAGACTTCCTCCCTTTTCCTCTGTGTTTGTCCCACAGAGTTGAGCATGAGGAGAGCACATGGAGCTCCACCACCCCCACGGCTCTGCTCTGTGTGCCAGCCAGGGCCTAACTGAAACCAGTATGCACAGTACAGGGAACTGTAACCAGTATGCACAAATGCACAATGCAGGGCTTATAAACATGTAGGTTTAACGGTGCCCTTTGTGAAAAGGTCATTTTGAACTTGTGTCACTAATAGGCCATATTCCTGCTTTGCTTTTTTTTTTTTTTTTTCTGTTTTGTTGGCTACTAAATACAAAGACTGATCAAACAATAGGCTTAATTAATGTAGTTATAACCACACCACTAAGTAAAGAGATGTTCACAGTATAGTCTCAGTTTAGTGACACACAGTGAGTCTGACACACACACGCGCACACACACTAGCAGGAGGAGACTGGGGCTGCACCAATGAGAGAAACCGCTGTTACTAGGCAGATGTCGGCCTAACTTTTCATGTGGGGAAAAGTTCAGTGCACTGGGAAAAGTTGGCATTGTATTTTATAACTCAATCAAAGTTCTTTGACTTTTATAATCTCATGTTATCAGTACAGAGTGTGTCGTTCTTGTGTCAGAGAGAGGCTCATCATGAAAGTGAAACAAAGCGGCTCAGATGACAGCTCTTGTCAGTACACACAGGCCTTGCACACACAGCCATAGTTCGTTACAGTTACAGATTCATGTGGACTGTAAGTTAGGTACAATCTAGTTTCAGTCTGAAGTGGATCTTTTTACATTCCTGGAATTCCTCTTTAGGCTATTGGTTAGACTACCGTAATGCCTGCTGTAGCTGGTCTTACCATGAATGACAATGTGTAAATGGAGTTAGTGACTAAAGAATCTGACAGAGAATCAGCATTCATTTACACTCTTTTAAAGACAACTTACACATGTGTGGAAAACATGTGTAACAAACTTTGATATTCATCTGCAGTTTTGAATTAGAACTTCAACTTTCCAGTTTCAGTCTAATTATTGTACTTTTTGCTATTAAGCCTATTTTGTAATTGATTAGTGTGGTGTTCATAATAGCCTAGGCCTTTTACAATAATATCATTTGAAGTAAGGTATATTGTTGAAGAAAATATAGACAATAAACAATAATAATTAGACTAAACTATGCCACTGACACAATAACCCTAAAGCAGGATTATCCCCCAAAAATATTCTAAAAACATGAGCTTGTTAGTTAGTTTGAATCTATTATGTTATTTATTTAACTCTCTACAGGTCAAATGTTATAGTACAGAAAAATAAAAACACTAGTATGAAGAAAACGTTCCTTCATTTAAAAATGTTGGTATTATGATGGTATTCTAGCTATTCAAATAATATGACCAAATGTAAACAAAGTAAATTTAATAGTCTCTCTAACATAATATGTCCACTTTAACTGCATGCCAAATTGTGTTTTTGCATAACCTTTTATTGCCTATAACAATTGTTCAATCTAAATAAGCATAAGTAAATATTCAGCCAGATCATATGCCATAATGACACGCATATTAAACTGTGATTGTGCTCAAAAAGTTGCAAAGATTGTGGAGCGGTTTGAGATCCATTTGTTTTGTGTGAGACCAAACTTGCAGGAAGTTTTGCTGAGGCTTGCCTGAGCAGCTGAGGACAAGCAGCCGTGGGAGACAAAGGAGCCCGAGCATGTGACTTTTGTAAGGAGCCTCTGCAAGCAAACTTACGGTACATGCAGCAGGAAGTGTTTAAAGGGACAGAGACAAGACATGCTTGGCTCCAACATTTCACTGCTGAGGTAAACACACCTGTTGAATTGATGCAATAGATCATGCATAGTGTATGAATAAGCAGAGGTGGGTATAGTAGCCAAAAATTGCACTCAGAAATGTAACTGGAAGGAAAAAATAAATTATGCACAAAATCTGGTATTTTCAAAGGATAAAATGAGACAAACTAAATCATAGCTAAAGGAGCAGTGCTAGAAACAAAAATCTTCAAATTATTTCATATTGTCAACATAAAGCTTTTGTTACTTGTAGATTTATTCACAGTGGAAACAGTACTGTTATTTTACCAAGTAGGAGTAGGAGGAATAAATATTCTGAAAAGTTAAATTTCTTTAAAAATTTGTTAAGTAAATGTGACTGATTTTTACCCTCCCCTGGAAATAAGGGTTGAAAATGTTTTCTTCATGGGATGAATAATGTACTGTACTGACACATCAAATACAACTAGCCCCATAAACATACTGGACCCATTACAGAACATTCACAGAGTTAGCACTTTTTGATTGATTGCATTTATATAGCACCTTTCAAGATACCCAAAGCGCTTTACAGTTCATTATTCAGTCACTCCACACTCAGTGGTGGTAAGCTACTACTGTAGCCACAGCTGCCCTGGGGCAGACTGACAGAAGCAAGGCTGCCAACCTGCGCCATCAGCCCCTCCGACCACCACCATCACTCACGCTCACACCACTTTCAGACTGGGCAATGTGGGTGAAGTGTCTTGCCTAAGGACACAACGACAGATTTTTGCCACTGGCATCCCACTGTGGCACCTGGAATTCCTAGCGGTCTCCCATCCAAGTACTGCCCAGGCCCAGCCTGCTTAGCTTCTGAGATCTGATGGGATCAGGCTTTGACAAGCTGTTTTTTCTACTTTAGTTGTGAAATTATTTAGCAAATCGTGTCCATTCCAATTGGTATGGCATGCTTTTTATTTGTACAGAGACAGTGCACAGTACATTAATCAAGACAAATGTCATACATGAATGTTCATTTACACCTGTAGTCCCTGAGCAGGTTGGAAATACTGAGAGTACAGATTCAACATATATAGCTACATTATTATTATTATTATTAGGTAGATTAGGGGTCCTATATGATGCTAATGTTTGATCTATGTTATATCCAAATACGGACCTTGTTACATGCACACATGTTTAACACAGAAACCCTGCATAAGTAGACAGGATTCTTCTAGAGTATTCCAGCGTATAATAGAGTAAAGCGGTTCAATTGAGGCTGAACATAGCAGTTAACTTTAAAACTACCACTTGATGACAAGTTGAAACAAAGCATTTTGAATCTCAGTTGTCAGCACAGTGTAAACAAGTAATGGTTACATGAGGGTATTATACTTATGGGGAATTAACTGCTAGCGCATAACATATTGAGAGCACCATGTTATGTTATATTTTATTGTTTTGAAAATGCTATATTCACTGGAAACATTGTGTTAACATGTTTTATAAGTTTCCCTTTTATCACTCCCCCTATCACAACACAATCAGTGTGAACTCCTTTAATGACACAATTACATGGCATCAGGTTTGTCAAGTTTCTGTGTACAGTTTTGTATCATGTGTTGTACCACATTGCCTAGTATGAAAGTGGTGTGTGCGCGAGTGTTGCTGGTGGTTGGAGGGACCAGTGGTGTCGACTGGCAGCCACACTTCCGTCAGTCTGCCCTAGGGCAGCTGTGGCTACAATAGTAGCTTACCATCACTGGGTATGGAGTGAATGAACTGTGCTCTGTAAAGTGTCTTTGTGACAAATGTCTGTGAAAAGTGCTTTTTAAATAAAAACTTACTTACTTACTAGAAAGCTGCAAAAATGTCACTTTTGCATAACACCCCCTCTTTAAGAACAAGAATAGATCTGATATGGCTCAAGGCAGAGTGGTGGTTGTTTCTGTCACAGGTCACTATCCAAAGGTTGTTGATAGTGTCAACACTATTTTGTTTAGGCTTCCTGCTTGTTTGGTATGTTCCCCCAAACGGAGTGTGAGAGGTCGGGTTAGGTTGAGGTGAGCAAGTCCCTGCTGTGGAACAAGCTAGTAGCCACTGCAGTACTTCTGTCTATTTTATTTAATCCAGATGGAGAGTCATTTTCTAAAATAGATTTGTTTCTATTTTATTATGGAAACAAATTCCCATTGAATTACAGAAAATAAATTGTTCAAAGAGCCTTTCTTTTTGTACCAAATTATGGAGGTATGATGGCATGCAGACTCTACTTTGAAATCACTCTTTTACCCAGCCCTTTGTTTCATACACAGGCCATGGTTTTAAATCCATCGGCAGTGTTGGATGAAGTACTCTATTTTGATACTAAAGTAAAAGATTATTCAAGTAAAAGTATCACATGAAAAATCTACGTAAGTAACAGTTAAAGTACCCCTTACTTAAAGAGTAAAAAGTAGAAGTATTTTGCAGAGAGTTGCAAAGAGAACAATTAAAAGTGAAGTGACTATGTAGTGAAAATTTAGTGGTTTTGATAATGAGTTCAGCAGATTTTAAGTAATTCTATTGATTTGGTAATTTTTCCAGCCGTTTTGTGTTTTTGTGTGTTTGGTTTGCTCAACTCAAATTAAATGTAGTAAAAATAAGTCTCAGCCTTATACTTACTACTATACAGTACTTTTCAGTCCAGATCTAAAATGTAGTGAAGTAGAAAGTACAGATACATGCTCTCGGTAATGAAGTAAAAGTATCTACTGTGAAATGCACAGATACCTAAAAATAAGTATTGTACTTTTGTACTTCACTACCTTCCACCACTGAACAACACTGTATAAAAAAGTATTTATAAGGGACTACTTAATAGAGTGCCTGAATCACTTGTTTGTTGAACCTTGAATACAAAATATCATGACTGTGTAATTCTAAAAACTGAAACACTTGTATATGAGTTGTAGTAGTTGTAGTAGTAGCACTGGTATATGAGTTGTAGTAGTGGTTGTAGTAGCAGTATGTAGCAGTATATCTGGTCCATTCACTCTTTCTCAGTCATTCATGTGGAGCTTTCATTCATTCAAACTGCTCTGTGCTCCTCAGCTCCTCCCCCTTCTCTTTGCAAACTCTTTAACATCTCAAATGTTACCACTCCATCCAAGATTTACAACTTTTTATATCATTTTATGGTCTTGTATTTGGCCTTTTGTACCAATCTGTAGTATTAACTTTATGAATGAGTATGAGGAGGGCCATGCTCTTTTAGACACCCTGCTCTGCTTTGATGTCCTGTTCTTATTCAAACACTGACCTCAGCTCAGAGCAGCATGTGAGCTCTGCACCCATCCTCCAGCCACCCACGCATATACTAGCACTTGTATAATAGCTGCAGTAGTTGCAGTAGTAGCACTAGTATATTAGTTGTAGTATTTGCAGTAGTAGTACTAGTGTATTCGTTGCTGCAGTAGCAATGGTATATTTGTTGCAGTATTAACACTGTTACATTAGCTGTAGTATTTGCAGTGGTAGTACAGGTATAGTAGTTGCAGCAGTAGCACTGGTGTATTGTAATAGTAGATGTAGTAGTAGTAGCAGTAGTAGTACTGGTATATTAGTTGCAGTATTAATACTATTAACTTAGTTGTAGTAGTAGCTGTAGCGGCTATACGATACTGTGTTTCCTGGTAGCCGCGGAGAGGTAAAATTGGGTTCTGTAAAAGTTATGACACGCTGAATGCGATGTAAAACAGATGAGGCTGGATCCAGTGTGCGTTTACGGTGGTTTAATTAGTGCTGTCATGCGATTAAAAAAATTTAGAGATTAATTAATTATGATCTGTAATTAATTAATCTAATTAATCTCATTTTAATCTCACCTAAAAATTGCTGAGAAAAGCCTTCAATTTGAGGTATTTTCATTTAAATTCATTATTACATTATTGTGGCAGATCAAAAGACTGATAAAGAACAAAAAAAGTGACTTTATAAAGTCCAAATTGGCTGTTGAGCCCAAGTCTCCATGAATAAGAAACTGTTTGCTGTAAAGTAGCAAAGACGAGGAAATCTGAACATAATAACTTTTGTCTACTTAAAGACAATAAAAAGTCCAGTCTTTCCTTAACCATATTAAAAATATTATTGATAGAGAAATGCTTTATATATGAGATCACTGGTTTTAGTCCTTGTTTTAGTCCTGGTTTAGACCTGCTTTAGTCCTACTTTAGTCCTAGTTTAGTCCTGGAATGGATTAATCCTAGTTTTAGTCCTGGTGTTAGTTCTGGTTTAGTCCTGGTTTAGTCCTGGTTTTAGTTCTGGTTTTAGTTCTGGTTTAGTCCTGGTTTAGTCCTGGTTTAGACCTGGTTTAGACCTGGTTTAGTCCTGGACTGGATTAGTCCTGGTTTTAGTCTTGGTGTTAGTTCTGGTTTAGAGGCGCACAGGAGGAAGCGCGGTTTACGCAGCGTACGCGAGAAAACACGATCCACACGCGGCTCACGGGAGCACGTCGGTGTCCGCGCAGTAACTACGGAAGGAAACGTGGTCCGCGCGTTCTCAGGTTAATGACGATGATGAAGGTGTGTGTTTGTGTGTGTTTGTGTGCGTGTCCCCTCATGTGGCAGGTCACTAAAGGACAGTAGTGCAGACATCATGAGCCTATGCAGGTTGTTTTCACCAGTGACATTTAAGTTGTAGGCGATATTATATTTGTTATTTTCTTTTATATTTCACGTCGGGAGAATAATTTCCAAGACACGAATGTGTTTTTACCTGTGCACTGCTGCCTCTGTTCTACTGGCTCTTCGACCTCGTCCATTGTGCGACTGACGCCGTAAAGGTCGCTCTTACTGCGCGTGCTTTGTGCGGGTTTCCGACAATGAGTGGAATTGCCGAAATTAAAAAATGTATAAATGTGTTTTTTGTTTGTGCGTGTGTGTGTGTTGTTGTCCCACCAACACATAAAAACAGGTTTCATAATAAAGCAACTCACATACAGAAACACTAAAGTTAGAGATTAAAAATTAGATTAACGCGATTAAAAAAACATAACGCGCTAAATATGACTGTAATTAATTAATCGCAATTAACGCGATAATTTGACACCCCTAGGTTTAATACAGAGCTGGGTTCACAGCGACAAGCGTTAAGTATATGGACCAAGAGCAAGGATATCGTAAAAAAATGAATACTGTTTGAAAATGTAAAACCAGAAACAAAAGCAATAGCGGTCAACAAAAAGTACAGCTACCCAACCAACCTCTCTCCTCCTCCTTGGCCCAGGTGAGTGTGCACCATTTATGCTTTTCCACACCCACACACACACACCCCATGCTCACGTGACCCCACCTCCTCTCAGGGAACAGACACACACACACGCACAAGCACACTGTGCCCAAGTGTCTCCTATAGTAGCATTGGTATATTTTAATAGTACTTGCAGTAGTAGCACTGGTATGTTAATTGTAGAAGTTTCAGTAGTAGTACTGGTATCTTTGTAGTAGTAGAAGTAGTTGCAGTAGTAGCACTGGACCCATCGTTCTGTCACTGTGCACAGAAAGAGAGAGGTGAGTGTGTATACGTGTGTGTGTGTGTGTGTGTGTGCACGTGTGTGTGGGGGTGTGTGTGCTTGTGTGTGTGTATATGAGAGAGATGTGTGTGTGTGTGTGTGTGTGTGTGCGTGTGTATGAGAGAGAGAGATATGTGTGTGTGCGTGTGTGTGTATATGAGAGAGAGATGTGTGTGTGTGTGTGTGTGTGCGCGTGTGGGTGTGTGTATGAGAGAGAGAGATGTGTGTGTGTATGAGAGAGAGATGTGTGTGTGTGTGTGTGTGTGTGTGTGTGTGTGTGTGTGTGTGTGTGTGTGTGTGTGTGTGAGAGAGAGAGAGAGAGAGTGAGAGGGGGTGGAGAGAGGAAGTAGAGGTCAGAGAGAGAGAGAGGCTGTGGGAGGAAGGGGTCAGATAGAAACGGAGAGAGTAACAGAGAGACTGAGTTGGAGTGAGGGAGAGAGAGGTAACAGAGATGGAGATGGGGAAATGGGGAAGAGGAAGAAAGGTAGGGTAAAGAGAGGGGTCAGAGGTCAAAGAAAGGAAGGAATAACAGAGAGGAATGGGGAGGGAAAGAGGGAAGACGGGGAGATGTAAGAGAGGGACAGGGGAAGTTATTGCAGTTTAGTTGCAGATGTAGTAAAGGTAGTAGTAATACAACTTATGGAAATAGTAGCACTGGTGTAATAGTTGCAGTAGTCGCTCTGGTATATTGGTTGTAGTAGTTGCTCTCTCTCCAGTAGAGAGGAGAGTTAGAAACATAACAGAGAGACATGGAAGAGATGCGTGAGAGAGAGAGGTAAAACAGAGGTAAGGGGGGAAGGGGTTGAGGAAGAGAGACATAGAGAGAGAGGAGTGAGAGAACTGAGAGACAGATAGTATAGCCACAGAAAAGAGGCTTTCCTTCCATGTGAATGCAGCCTTTTTCTCTTGCTAGGGCACTTCCACAATGACTCTTCAAAGATGGATGGCAAGATTGTCCTGTGAAGTGATCCACGAAGACGGAGAGGCGGGGTCAGAGCGGCGGGGGTCAGGGCGGCCTGTGTGTCCTGCACTGGGCCTGACCTAACAGCACCTCTGCTCGGGCCCCAGTGGGTGGTGCATGTGGAAGGCTCCGCGTAGGGCCAAGGGCAAGGATAAGAGGAAAGCCTGTTACAATGGGCCGCGGGGCTGGGGAAGAGGTGGGGGAGAGGTTCGGTGGAGGGGGTTGGCTGGGTGGAATGCATGTGTCCGATAACACACACGGATTGACAAGTAGCTATGAGAAAGGTGGTGCTAACTCTTAATATTGAAATATAAGCTATGGAACTTTGCATGGATTTACACCCATAAGGCTGTCTGTTAGTTACACTGGTCAAATTTGTTACAAGGTAGTTAGTTAAAGGCACACTGTAACTTTTTTGGTGCAAGTCCCCTACTTGCTTGCAAGGGCATAGGTCTGCACATGGATGGTGGGGACATGTCGCAACCAATATTTGGGGAAGACAAA
Organism: Boleophthalmus pectinirostris; assembly: GCF_026225935.1. Lineage (NCBI taxonomy): Eukaryota > Metazoa > Chordata > Actinopteri > Gobiiformes > Gobiidae > Boleophthalmus > Boleophthalmus pectinirostris. The sequence goes on along the minus strand of NW_026571140.1, from coordinate 132,569 downwards.
ATAGTCCCTATCTATATTTGCCATTTAATTTTAATCAACAAAAATATTAATTTACTCCAATATTTTGCCAAAGTAAATAGTATTAATTTAACATGTTTTAGTTCACATTTTGTTTATTAAACGTTCTGAGATGTATTTAGTGATATGACAACAGGATTACTCATACCACTATTTCATTGGCTGCAACAGAGTGGTGGCAATTTGTGGTGCCAGGAGCCTAAACTAGGGAAGCGGCAGGACAGGGCTAGCACCCGAAAGTGGCAACTTGAGTAGGACTGAAGCAGAGTGTATCCTCTATCCACTGTCCCATTGGTTCTGTCTCCAAAAGTGTATTGTCCAATAAGAAAAGAGGAAACTGGTCCAAGTCCCAGTCCAGTGAGGTCCGTGATGAGAGGTCCAGCTCTTAATCCCACTTCCCACTTAAATCTGAAAGTTACACCAGTCCATATTAGCACTAGGGCACCAGGTGGACTTAAAGGTTGTATAGAGGATTTTCCAAGGAACGAGAAATCCAGCGACTGTTTGTCCTTTTTCAAATGTTGCGCATGCGTGAAACCACCCCCCCTCCCCTACAGCTCCCTACGTAGAAACGCCTCCTCCCTCCTCCTCCTTACGCCAGAAACAGGTTTGTTTACAGCCGGTGCGCTGCACATGACTTGTAAACAACTAACTACAGTGTTGGTTAGGCAAGGCGGAGAAGTGAGGAGCGGGGAGAGGGGGTGCGCGGACATTTCGTGCGCAGACAAGAAGTGAGGAGCAGGGAGAAGAGCGGAGCGGGAGTGAGGAGAGGAGAGAGGAGAGAGGAGAGGGGAGCGGTGAGCGGAGATTCCATGCCCGGAGAAGTAAGGAGCAGGGGGAAGAGCGGAACGGGCAGCGGGGAGAGGAGCAGGAAAGGGGTGCAGAGAAGGGTGCGCGGAGATTCCATGCGAATGAACTAGCTACAACACGCAGCAGCAAGCGGACTCTTTCTTTGCCTTGAAAATTACGTTTTCAGACATAGGATATCGCTTTCGTGTCCTGAAAACGTTTGTCTAGCTCTTGGAAATAAAGTATGTTTTCATAATAAGCAGAAGTTACCTGTCCAGGAGTAATTTGGCGACCAATGCGTCAGTCTTTAGACCCTTCGTCTGCTTCAGTCGCGCCATCGCTGGAATTAATCTACAAGAATCACCTTAGTTTGGCTTCGCTGCTTTTCCCCTTGTCTTCTTCTTTCAGCGACCTCAAAAACGGACTTTCTTTTGCGGCTAACTGCTCCTGGATTCTTGTCTGCCATTGCAACAAACTTTGTGCTAACTGCGAGGAAGATATAGGTCAAAAAAGCCGCTAAGAACTGTTGCGTTGGTGGAGTAAACAGCGTCTGTGCGTCTTGCATCTGTGGACTGCGTGACAGGCGTACGTAAACCACATAACGGCAGCGCGCAGGCAAGTCAGTTACGCTAGAAACATAGGGAGTTTGATTGACAGCCTATCAGCTAACAGATAACGAGGCAGTGTCGTTATCTATTGGCAAATGTTTAGCTGGCCCCACCACGTCCAGAGTTGATGAATTTTTATTCTCTTTTTTTTGGTCATCATAATTACAAGGCTACTGCACCTCTATAATGCTATCATTGACAATTTGAAACAAAAAAAATCCTCCATACAACCTTTAAGCCCTCTGCGCTACGCTCAGGTAAAACTTTTACACCGAGAAACAAGTGAGCAGAGGTGGATAGAACAGAGAGTGAGCAAATATCCCGGCTCCGGCAGCCAGTGGGTCCTGGGTCCCGGCGGCGGGTCTCTCCTCGCTCTCTACTGTGGAGACATTTAAGATAAAGTAGCTAGCCGCTATTAGCCACTGTGCGAATCAGAATAAGAGCTGTACTATCGCACCACAGCCAAAACCACTCATTCCATCTTAATGCTTCTTTTCTTGCTCTTACTCCCTAAAACTGTTCCTCGGACATATTTGTATGAACTCACCATAACTGTATAGCACACAGCTCTGTTATTCTCCATTCATTAGCCTGCAGCAGTAACATGCCATCAGTGCAGAGTCCGGGCTGAGAGACAGCTGAGTGACAGAGCGAGCAGCTGAACCACAATAGGTCAAGGTGTGTGTTCATGTTTATTCAGACCAATCACTTGATTTCACGGCACCCCCACCCTGCGCCCCCAACACATATTTTAGGGCTAATGTAAAGTAATGGGCAACGACGTCAAATTTAATCTAAACTTCAGGCTCTTCCATATACCTCCATTAAGTCGTTCTGACTCACTGCACTCAAATTCGAAACACATGACTCAAATAAAGTGATGAGCACATTTGACATGATAAAAATATGTCTATGCAGACACATGCAGAAAGAAAATGTATTGACAAGAAGGTGAAAGATAAAGGCCATAAAACCGTCTCCAAGCAGCTTGTTGTTTCTGTGATTACAGTTACACATGTTCTTCAGAAGTTTAAGGTCCATAGGACTGAAGACAACCTCCCTGGACGTGGTTGCAGGAGGAAAATTTATGATAAATTGAAGAGATGGATCATATGAAAGGAACCAAAGAGCCCAGAACAACCTCCAAACAAATTAAATGTGAACTTAAAGGGCAAAGTACATCAGTGTCAGATCACACCATCCATCACTGTTTGAACCAAAGTGGACTTCATGTGAGGACACCACTGCTGAGAGCAAAAAAAAAAAAAAAAAGTGAGACTGGAATGTGCCACAATGCATATTGACAAACCACAAAGCTTCTGGAAGAATGTATTTTAGACAGATGAGACAAAACTCTATGTTCACAGACACAAAAATTAAGCACATCAAGAAAAGAACACTATACTGTGAAGCCTGGAGGAGGTCAGACATTATTTGATTGCAGAATTTGCCTCAAAAGGTTATGTAACAAATTATTAAGTTAAGGGTACCATCATTTTTGTCAAGGCCAGGTTAATTATTTTATTTTTTCTAATGATTCTATTTGACTACAAATGAAAAGCAATGTTTGATGACTGGACAATGTTCAGTAAATTTTTATTCATTATTGCTTTTCTCAGTTTCAAGTTATTTCAGTGATGATTAATGATTTTTCTTTCATTGCCAGAGGGGTACCAACAATTTTGTCCATGTCTGTAAAGTTCTTCTATGCTTATTATTTTCACTACTACATATATGTTTGAAATGGGATTTTATGTGCTCACAAAAATGAAGACAAAGCACAGACAAACAAATAATGTCTATTGGTTTTGGTCACAAATGTTTGCGACTTTTAAAATATTGGTCCCCAGAAAAAAAGTTTGGGAAACACTGGTGTACAGTATTGTATTATGTTTTTGTATATTTATGGAGATTTATGGTCATGTGGGAGCATGGGTGACACAGGCATGTGGGCTGATCATTGCACAGAATCCTAGAGCTAACTGTAAGGAGGATTTGAATAGGACCTAAGAGGGCTCGCTAAAATACTCAAACTACAGCTCGCTCCTTGTGCCACTGATGTGATCAGCTTCTTTCGGACTAAAGGACACGACTCAGTGGAATATGGGTGTTCTTTTTGTGACAGAAGAGGTGCTAATGATGGTAATTGTGTTCTGTGCGTATATCATATAGGAGATAGTTCATGTTATAGCTTTTCAGTGGTCATATGTGTGCAGGTCGTACGAGTGCAGATTGTACGTGTGCAGGTTTAGCGCAGCTCTTTATTTTACAGACATTTCACTCATGTATGATCTCTTTATTTATGTTGGTCACTTTATTTGTGTCGCTACTGTTGCAGTGAAAAGACTGGAATTTGTTTGTCTTTTGGACACATGCACACTCAACTTTATGTTGCTGTAACTCCATATACATGCCACAGTATCCCGGTTACTATCGGAATATACCAGCTAACCCAGTAACCCAGGTTCTAATAACCAGGATACTGCCATAACCGGGATACTGAAACCGGGGTACTGCATATACACAGTGTTGGGAAGGTTACTTTTAAAATGTATTCCCCTACAGATTACAGATTACATACACCAAAATGTAGTTTGTAACATAATCCAAATGAAGAACAGAGAAATTACATCTCCATAGAAACAAGCAGGTGGCAGACCCCCAATCAAAAAGTTACACAGTGCATCTTTAATAGTATTATTTACTGTTTCTAGTTCCATCCATCCATCCATTTTCTTATGCTTATCCAGGGCCGGGTCGTGGGGCAGCAGAGACTTCCAGACTTCCTGCACCCCAGACACGTCCTCCAGCTCCTCCAGGGGGACCCCAAGGTGTTCCCAGGCCAGCTGAGAGATATAGTCCCTCCAGCGTGTCCTGGGTCTTCCCTGGGGCCTCCTCCCGGTGGGACATGCCCGGAACACCTCCCGAGGGAGGTGCCCAGGAGGCATCTGGAACAGATGCCCAAGCTACAATAACTGGCTCCTCTCAACACGGAGGAGCAGCGGCTCTACTCTGAGCTCCTCACCCTATCTCTAAGGGAGCGCCCAACCACCCTGCGAAGGAAACTCATTTTGAGCGCTTGTATCCGAGATCTCGTCCTTTCGGTCATTACAAACTGCCACCTTTTCGTGGTGGAGGGGTTTGAGTGCCCAAATGATCCCGGGAGCTATGTTGTCAGGGCCTTCATGCCCCTGGTAGGGTCACCCAAGGCAAACAGGTCCTGGGGCGGGTCAGACAAAGAGCGGTTCAGAAGCCCTTTATGATGATGTACATTCAGAGGCCAGTGACGTCGCCCAGATCGGCGTTCCCGGGGGCCCCACCTGGTGCCAGGCCTGGGGTGGGTGCTCACCAGCGAGCACCTGGTGGGCCGGGCCTTCCCCCAGCCTGAAGGAGCGATGTGGGGCCATCCTCGCATGGGCCCACCACCCGTGGGAGGATCCATATGGGGTCGGTGCAGAGAGACCTGGGCAGTAGTCGACAGCAGGGGCCTCAGCAACTGGATCTCCGGACGCGGAGACTAGCTCTGGGGACATGGAATGTCGCCTCACTGGGGGGGAAGGAGCCTGAGCCTGTGCGGGAGGTTGAGTGTTACTGACTAGATATAGTTGGCCTCACCTCCACGCACAGTTTGAGCTCTGGAACCCAACTCCTTGAGAGGGGCTGGACTCTCCATTTGTCTGGCACTGGCCGCATAGAGCGGGAGCAGAGTACTTCTTGGGGTCCCTGGGAGGGGTACTAGGCAGTGCACCAAATGGGGACTCTGTTGTTCTACTGGGGGACTTCAACGCCCACGTGGGCAATGACAGTGACACTTGGAGAGGGGTGATTGGGAGGAACGGCCTCCCTGATCTGAACCCAAATGGTGTTCTGTTACTGGACATCTGTGCTAGTCACAGTTTGTCCATAACAAACACCATGTTCCAGCACAAGGGTGTCCATCAGTGCACGTGGCACCAGGACGCCCTAGGCTGGAAGTCAATGATTGACTTTGCAGTCATGTCATCTGACCTCCGGCCACGTGTCTTGGACACTCGGGTGAAGAGAGGGGCTGAGCTGTCAACTGATCGCCACCTGGTGGTGAGTTGGGTCCACTGGCAGAGGAGGAAGCTGGAAAGACCTGGCAGGCCCAAGCGTGTAGTGAAGGTCTGTTGAGAACGTCTGGCGGAGCCCTCTGTCAGCGGGGCTTTCAACGCACACCTCCAGGAGGACTTCTCCCAGATTCTGAGGGAGACTGGAGACATAGAGTCCGAGTGGGCTTCATTCTCGGCCTCTATTGTCGATGCGGCCACTCGTAGCTGTGGGCGTAAGGTCTGTGGTGCCTGTCGCGGTGGCAATCTCCAAACCCGGTGGTGGACACCGGAAGTAAGGGATGCCATCAGGCTGAAAAAGGAGTCCTATCAGGCCTTGTTGGCTTGTGGGACTCCTGAGGCAGCTGATGGGTACCAGCGGGCCAAGCATGCTGCAGCCCGTGCAGTCGCACAGGCAAAAACTCTGAGCTGGGAGGAGTTTGGTTAGGCCATGGAGGAGGACTATCGGACGGCCTCAAGGAAATTCTGGCAAACCGTTCGGCACCTTAGGAGAGGAAAGCAGTTCTTCACCAACAGTTTACAGTGCGGGGGAGAGCTGTTGACCTGGACTGGGCACGTTGTCTGGCAGTGGAAGGAATACTTTGAGGATCTCCTCAATCCCACCATCACGTCTTCCAAGGAGGAAGTTGAGGCTGGGGACTCGGACTCATCCATCACCCTGGCTGAAGTCACTGTGGTGGTTGGCAAGCTCCTTGGTGGAAAGGCTCAGGGGGTGGTTGAGATCTGTCCTGAGTATCTTAAGTCTCTGGATGTTGTGGGGCTGTCTTGGCTGACATGCCTCTTCAAAATCGCGTGGCGGTCGCCGACAGTACCTCTAGACTGGCAAACTGGGGTTGTGGTCCCTCTGTGTAAGAAGGGGCTACGGAGGGTGTGTTTCAACTACAGGGGAATCACACTCCTCAGCCTTCCTGGTAAGGTCTATGCCAGGGTACTGGAGAGGAGAATCCGGCCGATAGTCGAACCTCGGATCCAGGAGGAGCAGTGTAGTTCGTCCCGTTCGAATAGTGTGAATGCCTGTTAGACCAGGCACACTGTTTCTTATACCCCCTAAACCCGCCCCTCTCTACTTTCACTCTCTTCTTTAGTCCTCCAGGTAACTCAGTTTATCAGATCTATTTGAAATGTGTTTGTGGGCGGAGTTTAGGTGTTTAAGTCCCACTTCAAGGCAAAAGTAAAACTTCATGAACATAGTTTTGTGTAGGTTTGATTTTCTATCTTCCTCTTCCTTTAGCCCATATATTCAATGGTTAAATCAGCTCTTCAGTCTTCCTTTTAGTTTCTTTAATTCAGTCTTGTAATGGACGTTACGCCTGCTTCTTATCATGGAGATTTCATTGCTTTGCCTGAAATATTCAGCAGTATAGCATTAAACTTATTTATATAACCTATATACAATATATATATATATATATATATATATATATATATATATATATATATATATATATATATATATATATATATATATTTACCTTAGACAAATTTAATGCCATACTGAGGAACAATATAACTTCTCCCAGCAGAAAAGTTGCATAGTACATCTTTAATACTACTAACAGATTTATGCCTAAAAATCTCTGTGCATTATTATTAGAATTGCCAGTGTGTAAATGACCTTGCATTATATTATCCATACCATAATAAATGAATGTTAGATTAGCAGGAGTGTGAGGAGCCACTGGAGAGCTTTTTTTTTTATTTTATTTTTTTTTATCAGCCATATCACTAAGACACACACACTAAGTCATTCAGTGTATTAATGTACAAATATTTGTCACTTTTGCTTAATTAGATAAACGGATGTGTGGCTGAGGCTACGTCCACACGACAACGTTCCTTTTCTGGATTTTGTTTGGGTTTTTTTTAAGGTTTGGAAAAAATTCGCATCCACACACATGTCGGATCAATAAATATTCACATCCAGACAACAACGGAGAACTGAGTGAAAATGATGTAATACATATGCCACACCTATATGTAGCACTGTTAACAATGATAATAATATTTAATAATGCACATCTCATCACCACTTTTTAAACGTTAAGTCAATTTAGCCCAATTTAGATGTATCCTTGAAATATAGCCGTTTTGTTTTGCAAAAGTTAAACATAAGTTTTTGTTTTTAGCTATAAGATTTGGATGAGAATTATTAGAATAACTTGGTCTCAAAATCCAACAGTTTAATTACCCGTGTGTAATCTTTGTTATTGATTCGTGTGCATAATCTGCGGTGCATGTGTACTAGTGCCAGCAGCGTGTCTTGGTTGCTGGGCAACGGGAGCGGCTCCGTACACCTGTCCCATTTTGGCAATGCTCTTGCGGTCCACAGGGGCTAGTTCGAGGGCTGCAATGGAGGACCCTGGTGATGACGGGGTCGTGACGTCATCGTTTTCCAAAAGCTGCGGTTTTGCTTGTCTACACGACAACGGACATAAGGCCAGGACAAATACAAACTTCACCGTTTTGACCAAAAAAAAGCTGTCGTATGGATAGGCCCTAAGTTAGAGAGTAATAAGAGAAACAAGAATTCTAGAGTCCTAATATGTGGCTCCGCATCAATGTTTATCTACGGTGTAATCTGTCTGTGTCTGTGTCCGTACTGTCCCTGAACACACCTCCAGAGTCACGTCACTTCACTCGCGTGTGTTTGTTTACACCCGCAGCGGTGCGCAACACTGAGATTATATTCTTTTTTGGACAATCGGTTTGAGTCTGGATTAAAAGGACATTTATTAGTGCAGACTTGTGATGTGAGGAGGAGCCTATGTGAGCGGTGAGTGTTGGAAATACATCGACTTTGAAGCTAGTTTAGGTTTTATTAGCGATTAGCTGCTGTAGCTCCCACACATAAACAGGCTGTTTTCTATTGGTCTATTGTAAAGTGACTACATTGGCCGTATATTTGCTACTGGGCCTGCATTGATATGTAAATGAGCTGTGAATAGACGTGTGAATGATCCACATTTATGCATATAATTAATTACCGCGGTGCGCACGTTTTTACGGCTAAAGGCTAATAGTGATAGTTTACTAGCTAGGAGTTATGGGTCGGTCGCGATCGAAGCGGCTCTTAGTGCCGACTCTTTGAAGCGAACAACAGGAGCCTGCTTCTTATTGGGAGCCGTGTTTTCTCATTTTCTCACTTTTTCTCTTCATGCCGCATGTAGACCCGTAGTTTGACAGCAGCAGCGGCTGAAAACGAAACTTTCAGAAATATGCGTGTGCATAGGATAAAAAAAGTGCATATTTGGCTGCAGTTCAGCATAAAATGAATAAACCAGGACTAAACTTGGGCTCGAGTGAAGGAGAGAGATAGAAACCGAGTCCCGACACTCAGTCCTGGTTCAGTTCTGGTTTAGTCCTGCTTGCAACAAAACCATCTCAAGAGTCGCTTGGGAGCCGAAAGAGCCAGTTGCTTTAGTGAGCCAAGCCGGTTCTCCAAAAAAAAAAAAAAAAAAAAAAAAATGGAATACCCATCACTAGCAGTGACAGTAACAGTAGCTAGAATGTGATGCAAAAATGCCATTAGGCCAATCTACTGTATGTAAATATGATGTAAAGAGTCAAAATAACAATAAATGTTGCCTAAATAAACCCAATTTAGAATCCACTAGAGCCAAACCTAAGTTTTTTAATCAATTCAAGATTTACAGTGAATTTTTACATCACTAAATATATCGGTGATTATATCGGCTATCGGCAGCTCCAACTCCCATTATATCGGTTTCATATCGGTCACAACAAAATCCATATCGGTCGGGCTCTACATGTAACACCAATTAAGCTAGAGGAGGCATTCAACTGCACAGTGTAAGAAGCAGCCAGGAAAATTTGTAATCACACAGATCAGTCCCTCCACCATGGACTAGCTTGTGTTGTCAACTACATTAAATATGAATGCAAAAAAGCTTTTTGCAATGCGATTGTGCTGATATTCGTGCCAGTTAATCAAATGGTGTCACTTAGCTATGTTTGTCTGTTTGTCAAAAATATGTACATAAGAAAATGCCAAATATAGGTTTATTTGTAATTGATCATTTATTGCTAAATTACTAAACTCCATGAGCATCTCTAGCCCCTTGATTGAACCTGTTTGGTTCTTAGACTGCTGGATAAGACTGGTCAGACCAGTTCTCTGGAAAAAGACAAAAGTCTGAGAGATGTGTTGTTGTTACTTGCGCATGTAAATGTACTGAACAGCACAGACTGGCACAGCCTCCTGTCAGCCTGCCCCAGGGTGCATGTGGTCACACTATGAGAAGTTTGTCCTGCATATAAAGGCATTCATATTATAAGCTCTGTAGTGTAGAGAGAGAGAGATACTTTATTGATCCAGAGGGAAATTCATGTTTTGCTGCAACATTTCTACTACACATCTTGGTGTCCTTTGTGTCTCAGTGCAGGAGGACTGGTCAGATCCTGTGGAAGAGCCAAAAGAGTCCCTCCTCTGTGTTCTGCAGCATCACAGCAGTGTCCAGGGGGAACCAGGTGATCACAACAGGAAAGGCCTCATTCTTACTCCACTCTGGTGTTCCAGTTGGTGACGGAATGGTCCATTCCTTCAAAGTGTTTCTTCTGGAAAATCCTCTACCACATTTGCTGCCACATATGGTGTAAAAGCCTGTAGCATCTCAAATGGCAAAAAAAAACAAAACAAAAAAAATAATGTCATTTAATGTTCAATAATTCCAGAAACACAGTAAAAATATGCCCCTCTGTGGTCATTTTATCATCAAAAATGTACTCAAAACAATAAGCAGAATGGTACGGAATGGGGAAAGGTGGATCCTGGCTTTATGTGACATTGTGATATTTTCAAGAGACAGCTTGTCCGTGGAAGATGGTGACTGGTTCACATTTTGGGTACAGTTCTTTGTGTGTAGCTTTTATCACTTGTTTTGAAGTCATCACATTGGTTTAGAGAAACCAGAGGGGAAAAAAAATTGAACTTATAGACTTATATACATGAGGGAAATGAGTTCACTTAATAAAGCCAAAATAATTATGATCATAATTATTTTATATTAAACAATATACTTTAAATTTCCTATAAAAATACTCTTCACATAAATACATTATTTAGCTACTACTAGACTATATCAAATAATATTAATGTTTTATGCTGTCTGCTTGAAGACTGCAAAGGAACACACAAAAAGGTAAAAAATTTAAAGAAAGCTCAAAAAAAATCCACAAAAAGCAGGGAATTCGGTTGTATAGCCTGCTCGTGTAAGCTAACTGAAACATAAACTGTTCGGTGATATTTCTATTTCAGAATTTCCACGTACACTAGTATGTACAGTCTCTAATTCAACAAACTGAAATTGAAGCACACGCCAGTGCATTTTCTGTTCGAGAGTCCCAGTTAAATCAAGTGCGGGTCTACAGTTAGTTTGAAGCTAACAGTGCTAATAACAATACTAGCAGCTAGCGCTGCTAACGCTAGCGTTGTTGTTAGCATTGTTTGCTTCAACCTAACTAGCTGCGAGTCTCAAAGAGAAATGAACAGAGTGCGATTGCTAGTGTATTCCTGAGGTGATTCAAAATGATGTAGTTTGTCCATAGCCACTAAATGAAATGAAGAAATCTGCCTCTGAGCAAGCGCTAGCATGATTAGCGCACTAATTAAACAAGCATTACCATAAATGCCCATTAAAAATAAAAAGATTAAATAAGCAAAAGATTACTTATTGTAATTGACGGCAGGCCTGCTTTTTCCAGTAGAAGTACTTAAATGAGCCTACTGTTGATAGTAGGAGAAGTTTTGCGGAGTTCCTGACAGACGTGTTCTTCAGCCACTCTGAAAACCGCAGAGCCAAGCTTTTCAGAAGCTCCAATCACACCAAACCCACACTGACCAACAGACTTAAAGTTTGTCCTAGTTCAAGTTGAGCAGCAGATGAGATGTACTAGGGTGACCGTATTTACATTTGTGAAAACCCGGACACCTTACCAGGGGTGGGAGGTGGGGCCTCGACATTGAGCTACAGTCGTCTCTCCTTATATCACAGTTCACCTTTCACTGTTTCGCAGATTTTTTATTTATTTATTTTTTTTTTTACACGTGGGTGGGTCAGGACGAAACCAGGTCTAAACCAGGACTAATCCTGGACTTAAGAGAGAGAACCCCAAGCAGTTTGTCTGCAAAGCGCGATCGGGCAATTACCCTCCGTGAGGTGCAGAGCTCCCCATCAGTCCTTTCTCCTGCGGTCACCTCTGAGCCCGTCCCGACAGTAAGTCCTGTTTCAGTTCTGGTTTAGTCCTGGTTTAGTCCTGGTTTACTCCTGTTTTAGTCCTGGTTCAGTCCTGGTTTAGTCTTAGTTCAGTCCGTGGCGTAGGCAGAGCAAAAGCTTGATATGATCACAAGTTAACAGGCGGGTGCAGTATTGTACTGCAGGTCTCTAAAAATGGACCCGTGCAGGACTCTGCGCTGTAGGGCTCTATTACGGAATAAATGAATCTTGGGTTCGTTACATAAAGAAGGAGGAAAATAACAAAAGGACGGCAGCAGCAATAAGTTTTAAGAAGGATGCAAATTGTCCTGTATGAGAAAAGTGTATAAAGTGTGTGGTGAGGGGTTTTATAGCCTTAAAACAGATAGAATAATTGTAAAATATAAAGTTGACTACTTCGCGGATTTCACCTATCGCGGGTTATTTTTAGAATGTAACCCCCGCGATAAACGAGGGACCACTGTATTCTCACCTCACAACCTGTGCACATGGCCTCTCACTTGTCCCGACCGGGATGGAAAACTGAGAATTTCTTGAGAACCGGGATGGAAAACTGAGAATTTCTTGAGAACTTGAGAACTGAGAATGCACATTTACGCTTCGATATGTTGCAGACTGACTGACTGTTTGTGTCTGCTCGCTTCTTCTGAGTTACAGAGAGCTACGACAGACGCTCAGTTTAATGCCCCTAATGAACTGTAATGAAAACCCAGACATTTCTATCACTTAAAAAAAAAAAACCCAGACGCCCAGGACAAGACGCAAAATATGGACATGTCCGGGAAAAAACGGACGTTTGGTCAGCGATTCAGTGGTTATGCACTACATTTGTCATTTTGTGACTTCCTAAGTTTATTTGGAATGCTTTGAATTTTTATATTTATCCAGTGTACCACACTACTTATTTGCACTACTATTATGCCGGCTTGATCACAAACATGAGAGATTGTTCTTTTTGACTGACTTTACTGCAGTCTTGATGGTATCACAGTAGAACTAAAAACATACAATAAAACATCAGAACTAGCTCACATATAAACACAAAGCAAATTAATACATAAATATGCATACCACTTTGGCCTGCAAGTAAACAAACCGGTGTACAAAACTTTATTATAACTTCTGCAATTTGCATCAGTTGGTGTTGTTGGGTCCGAATTAGCGTTAATGTAAAAAAAATAAAAAAAAGATCTTTAACTAAATTAAACAAAAATTCCTAATATTGCACAAAATAAAATAATATTAACGCTCATAAATGGCCTTCTAAATGATCGACAAACCAAATACAAAATATTAGAAACGAATATTAGAAAACTCTCTAATAACAAATCTAAATACACTGTGGGCACAACAAATGAACTGCTTTTTGCATATTGTCAACTGCTACACTCCCACCCTCACACTACTAGCAGTATGTGTGATCCTAAACAGAAGTTAACACAGCATGAATTTAACATTGGCATAACACATCACTCAGCTTCAAGTAAAAGAATGGTCTTATAAATTGGTCTTTCCAAAACAGTCTTAACTGGATGTGTCCCCTTCTTGTCTTGAGTAGAGTCACTAAGAAGAAGCTTGACCTTTTTGACCTTGCCGTCTGCTCCTGGTGTGACTTCTACAACTCTGGCGAGTTTCCACTGGTTTCTCGGAACACAATCATCTTGCAGCAGAACGATGTCATTTACCTTATCTTGTTCCACTTACTTCTTTGTTGCACGTTTAACAGATATTCCTTTCTCCATCTAGTCCAGAATACATTTGATAGATATTGCACTCTTTTCCATCTTTTCTGCAGATAGAAATCTTCTTTGACAAAGTCTCCAGGTGGTGGTGAGATCACTGCAAATTTCATTGTCAGAATGTGGTTGGGTGTCAGCGGCTCTGGTCCTACAGGGTCGTTGATACACTCCACAGACAGTGGTCAACTATTCACTATAGCCATAGTTTCATACCGGAAAGTTCTTAATGACGAAGTGTCCAATCTTGAGCCTGAGTCATCAAGTATGGATCTCAAAACATTTCTTATTGTCCAAATCTGTCTTTCCCAGACACCTCCCATGTGACTGGAAGCTGGTGGGTTAAAGATGAAATTTATACCCAGCTTTTTTACTTTCTCTTTAGCAGTTTGAGTCAGTTTCAGGAACTCATTCTTAGAACCGATGGAATTAGTGCTTTGATCACAATGCAAGTGATAGACGTTGCCACGTATGGAGATAAAATAAGGAAGTGCATTGAGGAAACAATCTGTACTGAGATCATCCAGAACTTCAATATGAATAGCTCTGGAGCACATGCATGTAAACAAGAGTCCATACCTATTTCTCTCTTTCCTTCCTTCTTTTACATGGAATGGCCCAAAGCAATCCATACCGCTGTATGTGAATGGAGGGGTAGCTTCCATTCTTTCTGATGGCAGGTCAGACATCTTCTGTTCTTGACTGCTCTTCCTGTATTTTCTGCACTTGACACACTTGTATATGAATGATGACACTTCATAACTGCAGCTGATAGGACAATCCAAAAGCCATTAGCGCGTATTTCCCTGACTGTCATCCCGCGTCCTTGGTGATGAATCTTTTCAAGAAAATGCTTGATGAGTAGATATGCGATATGTGATGTTCTTTTGTAAGTATGGCTGGATGTTTCACATAAGAATGGAATGATGCTCTTGTCAATCTTCCTCCCATCCTCAAGATGTTACATTTATCGAGGAATGGACTTAACTGATAAGCTTGGAGCGAGAAAGCTTGACTTTTTCCCTTTCTTTCAAAGACTTTATTTCCTCACTGAACGCTTCCCTTTGAACAGTGCATATTATGAAATCCTCTGCTTCTTTCCCTTCTTCCAGCGTACTACTTTCATTGGACATTTCCTTTGTGTTCTTAGCATACTTGACGCGTCGCTTTAGTCTTGCTACTGCTTTAACAACTCTCTTCCAGTCAGAAAATTTTTGCAGCCAATATACTATAGAATTTTCTTCTCCTGCTCTAACATTAAAAACTTGTGTGATCTTGAGTTCCAGATCTTCAGAATTGATTTCTTTCACTTTAACATCTTCCTTAGGCAGATTCTTTTGCCATAGGAAATTTGGTCCTGTAAACCAGTTGGACTTCACTTGTTCTTCTGTCATGACTCCACGCGATGCATGATCAGAGGGATTTTCTTCGGAGGCAATATATTGCCATTGCCTAGGTTCTGTGTTCGATCTGATTCACTGTATCCTATTGGCTACAAATACATGGAATCGCCTTGCATCATTATTAATGTAACCAAGGATGACTTTTGAATCAGTCCAGTAGTATTCCTGTAGATCTCGAATTTCCAACTCTCTTTTCAGGAAGCTTGCAGTTCTGGCAGCTACCACTGCCACTGAGAGTTCTAATCTTGGGATGGTTGTCACCTTTGTGGGGGTAACTCTGGCCTTACCCATTACTAGGCTGCACTGCACTTCTCCTGACTTGGACACAGTTCTGAGGTATGAGCACACACCATAGCCGGACACACTAGCATCGGAAAAACTGTGTAACTCGTACTGCTGGACTTGCTTGAACACTGATGGGACAAAACACCTTGGTATCTTTATGGTGGACAGATTGTGTAGGTCTCTTAACCAAGCTTCCCACTGTGGCTTTAGATCTTCTGGAAACGGCTCATCCCAGCCCAGCTTTACCTGGCACATTCTTTGAAGGATTCTTTTGCCCATTAGAATGAATGGGGCAACAAACCCAAGAGGGTCAAATATAGAGGCCACTGTGGAGAGCACTCCTCTCCTCGTGAAGAGATTGTTCTTACCGACAACTCTGAAGCAAACGTGTCAGAAGTTCTTTGGTTCTCCTAGCGCCAGATCCAGGTCAGTAGCTCCTGCTGCACATTCTTCTTTCGAGATTGTAGCAATCACTTCTTTGCTGTTGCTAATGAACTTGTGCAGGTGTAGCTTTCCTGTGTCACAAAGTTATCTTGTTTCTCTTAAAGCTCAATGGCTTCTTGCTCTGAGTCTACAGCTGCCAAACCATTGTCCATGTAAAAGTTAAGATGTATGAACTTTACAGTGGCTTGACTGAACTTGCTCTCGTTTTCAACTGAAAGATGCTTGAGGCCAAAGTTTGCACATCCAGGAGATGAGGCTGCTCCAAATAAATGGACTTTCATCCGAAACACTGACGGTGGCTGGTTCATGTTGCCTTCCTCCCACCATAGGAAACGGAGGTAATCTCGGTTTTGTGGAGCAACATGAAATTTGTGGAAAATGCATTCTGTTCTTTCCTGAAGTGACACAGAACTCCTACTAGGGCATTTGTGAGGTCCGGTCCTATCAGGAGATGCTCATTCAGTGATGTATCTTGAAATTTTGCTGAGCAGTCATCTCTTGAGATGATGTCTTGCATGAATGTCACATAGTCTCTACGGTAGCACTTATCTTTTCTTAGACGTCTTTCCAGGCCCTTAAGCCTGTGTTCTTCACAAAGCCTGTTGTTGGGCAAGTCAGATCTTTTTTCTTTAAAAGGCAGAGGCATTTCAAAATGGCCATCCTTCTTTTACTTTATGCCCTCCTTCACTTTAGACAGAAACATTAGATCTTCTTGTGACATTGATTCTTCGTCAGTGGTTCTTTCCATAAAATTCATTTCTAACACCTTAATTATCTCTGCTGGTGTAATCATTTCTTTAACTTTGTTTCTACTCACAAAGTGGACTTCAGCTTGAATCTCTTTTGATGACTCGATAGCTGGTAGAACTTGTTTCACAATAACACGATGACTTACTTCAATCTCATCTTTGTAGTCACTTTCAGAGTGGCTATAGCCAATGATGCTCCAACCAAGCAGAGACTTTTGTGCAAATGGTTGGCCTCTTTCACCACTGACCACTTCTAATGGGAGTAGAGCTTGAGGACAATTATATCCTATGAGTAGTCCAACATCACAGTCAAGTTCGGGAGCCATTTCTTTTGATAATGTCTTAGATGGGACCAGTTTGCTGCCGTCTTATTTGTGGGAATATGGGACCTCTTGGCAGGAACATAGTCTCTGGTGTAGGTTGATGGCAACTTGATTCTTGTTTCAGAGTTCATGCCTCTTACTTGTAGGTCATTTAAATTATAGCTGGACATGATATTTGTTTTTGATGTTATTGTGAAAATCTTGAGCTTCATTGGCATGGATGTGGTATTGAATGGCTCAGCTGTATCTTTTAGGATGAATGAAGTGTTGCTTTGAGTGTCGAGCAAGGCATACACCAGCTTCTCTTTCTCTGGATTGTCTGTAGTGGAGATATAGACTGGGATAACTGAGGAGGTACAACCCATTGCCCTTTGTTGCGCGTCCGTTTGACGTGACTTGCTTGGATTCTTGTTCTTGAGTTTCAGACACCTTTTCTGTCCTTTTTATCAGTCTTTAGTCTTGGTGCAAACACGTTGGGTGTAGATTTTAGCATTTGTCACATACACTTCTGGCGTTACAGTTCTTGGAGTTATGGCCAGACTTAAGACAGCCAAAGCACAGCTTCTTGGACTGCACAAATTTTACCCTCTCTTCAACTGTTTTCTCCATTAATTTTCGACATTTGTGAAGTGTGTGACCAGGTTTCTTACAAAAGAGGCATGCCATACTTGTCATTTCGTTGCTGCTTGTACTCAGTGTTTTGGCATTAAGAGCATGTGTAACCTGCATTTGAGAGACTTTTATTGTTGCGGGTCAATTCCGCTTCACCCCGATCTCCCCCACTTCCTTTAAAGGTTGTATGGAGGATTTTTTTTTGTTTCAAATTGTCAATGATAGCATTATAGAGGTGCAGTAGCCTTGTAATTATGATGACCAAAAAAAGAGAATAAAAATTAATCAACTCTGGACGTGGTGGGGCCAGCTAAACATTTGCCAATAGATAACGATAACTGCCTCCTTATCTGTTAGCTGACAGGCTGTCAATCAATCTCCCTACGTTTCTAGCGTAACTGACTTGCCTGCGCGCCGCCGGTATGTGGTTTACGTACGCCTGTCACGCAGTCCACAGGTGCAAGCCGCACAGACGCTGTTTACTCCACCAACGCAACAGCGGCTTTTTTTGACCTATATCTAGCACAAAGTTTGTTGCAATGGCAGACAAGAATTCAGGAGCAGTTAGCCGCAAAAGAAAGTCAGTTTTTGAGATTGCTGAAAGAAGAAGACAAGGGGAAAAGCAGCGAAGCCAAACTAAGGTGATTCTTGAAGATTCATTCCAGCGATGGCGCGACTGAAGCAGACGCAGGGTCTAAAGACTGACGCACTGGTCGCCAAATTACTCCTGGACAGGTCACTTCTGCTTATTATGAAAACGTACTTTATTTCCAAGAGCTAGTCAAACATTTTTCAGGACACGAAAGCGATATCCTATGTCTGAAAACGTAATTTTCAATGCAAAGAAAGAGTCCGCTTGCTGCTGCGTGTTGTAGCTAGTTCATTTGCACTGAATCTCCGCGCACCCTTCTCTGCACCCCTTTCCAGCTCCTGTCCCCGCTGCCCGATCCGCTCTTTCCCCTGCTCCTCACTTCTCCGGGCACGGAATCTCCGCGCACCGCTCCCCTCTCCTCTCTCCTCTCCCTGCTCCGCTCTTCTCTCTGCTCCTCACTTCTCGTCCGCGCATGAAATGTCCGCGCACCCGCTCCCCCCGCTCCTCACTTCTCCGTCTTGCCTAACCAACACTGTAGTTAGTTGTTTACAAGTCATGTGCAGCGCACCGGCTGTAAACAAACCTTGTTTCTGGCGTAAGGAGGAGGCGGGAGGAGGCGTTTCTACGTAGGGGAGCTGTAGGGGAGGGGGGGTGGTTTCACGCATGCGCAACATTTGAAAAAGGACAAACAGTCGCTGGATTTCTCGTTCCTTGGAAAATCCTCTATACAACCTTTAAGTTGTGGGGTCACCGTGTCACTTCCTCCTCCTCCGCTCCGCTGTGGCTGTGGCGTGGTTTGGGCGTTGGCAAACAATTTCAATAAACTTTTAAACCATGAATCCTATAACATCCACAATTAGGTGAGTGTTTTGCCACATTATTAGAACACTGCCGATTTGATAATCACGTTCAACAATTCCGCTAAACTACTTAATTCTGTAAAAATCGCTAATGCCACGTCTCCGATTCTCATAGAGCCTCCATATAGATTGTACACCTAGGCCGTGTATGGAGAGGAGATCACAACGCGAAATTCAAAGGTACCTGATTTTCCTTTTGTACTAATAAGAAAGCCGAAATGAAGGTAAAAGATTGGTTAATGTGGTCGCTAACTTTGTTTGTCGCGACCTTCATTAACTAACTTAATTACTCATTTAATTTTATTTAATGCAATTTCATGATTTAAATTATAAACTTAATTACTTATTGAATTGAATATTAATTGTAATTAATTAATTGCTGAAAACATATGGACTTTTTGGGTCATTAGTCAATGACTACATTTAATTTATTAATTGTTATTGTGTATTCTGATAACGGAATTAATTAATTGATATTTTGAATGTATTGATTCACTTATGCTTGTATGTTTATGCATACATTTAATTTGTTTTTGGTTAGTGAAGACCTATTAATGTATTATTGAAATGAAATTCATTTGTTTTTTTGGCCTTTTTAGGTCAGGTTTTTTTTTCAATGGACTGATTGAACTCCAGCGCCGCAGAAACTCTCAACTCAACTAGGAACTGAATGATGGCGAGCTTACCCAAAAACCTGAACTTAGATTAACCTGAATCAAAATACTAGATAACTGGACTGTTTTTTATTTTTTTATTTTGTTTGTGTTATTGTTGTTCTCTGTAAAAATGTATTTTCAATATATTTCACCCAACTTCAAATTCATGTCTTATGTCTCTTCATTCACTCTCAGGCTCCTCAAAGGACATTCTTCTGATGCTGCTTTTGTGGCCATAGTCTGCCCCTAGCCCTAACAAATTTGCGTTACACATGGCTTCTTCTTGACTTATCTTTAGTAAGATGCTTGTGATCTTGCTCAGATGGCTTTATTGCTTGCAGTGAGGTGATAGGATTGCAGGCAATTCTTGCTTCTTTATTTAGGAATTTGACTGAAATCAAGAAACATCTTGTATTCATCTTGGAACTCTGTCACTGTCCTGTTCCAGCGTGCACTTAGCCAATCTGGTAGCTTTGCTGCTATTCTCATATTTTCAACAGTCATTCAATACTTGTAAACCTTGTACATAGGGCATTGCTGACTCAACATTGCTCAAGAAGTCTGCAAACTCACGTAGATCTTTGCTGTCCTTGGTCATGATCTTTGGCCACAGCTGTATCTTGTCATGAGAGGACTTGCTTATTATGAAGGGATTTCCAAATCTATCTTCAAGTATTTCAAGTAAGATACGCTGCGTCTGTTCCAACTAGAAAGTGGTTTTGAATGCACATTTGGAAAACTTGGTGGTCTTTATTCACTTGTACGAGCGAGACAGGAGGCTTGTCTTCTTCCTCACTGTTGATACTTTCATCATAAACCTTTAACCTTGCTTGTTCTGCTTTATGCCTTTGCATCTCCTTTAATTAATAGTTCCGCTTCCTTTCTCTTTTCCTTCAACTTGGCTTTTATTGTTGTGCTTTCTGTTAGAAACTGCTCTTTTCTTTGCATCCTTTACTTCAAGCTCTCTAATGTCTTCCTCACAGTGATGTTGTGTTTTCATAAATATAATAAATAAATAAATTCTTCTGAGGGTGCTACATCTGCTGCTGCTTCTTGTCTTTGTTGTAATGTGCCTATAGATGACCCCTTAGACCCTTTGGACATTGCTTTTGACTTGTAGGTTATTGCTGAAGAGACACTGCTTGAACTGCTATCAAACACTGACTTGGGACAGGGAATATCTTCTAAATTGCCATTTTGTTCAAAAAGGCACAGCACCTTAGCTTTAACAGCTTGACTAATAGCCCAGCACACATTACATTTTCTTATTATTTCAGTGTCAGGGCTTTCAATCTTTCTTATCTCATCATAAGTTTTGCAGATGTCTGTCTGAAAGGTACTTATTACACTCACAGCTTCAGTAAGTAACTCAGTATCTTTACTTTTCATAAATCTCTTGAAACAGTTTATATGATATCTCCACTTCTTGTACAGACATTCGAAATCCCTTGTTAGATCACTTAACTGAGCCTCCTATAAAGATTTTCCCTTTTCAGTGAGAGTGTGTATTCGCTGACATTTACGTACATCTTCTGGATGTGTGCTATCACCTGATGCAGAGCGCTGAGGAGTTGCTTCTCCGTCTGCCTGTTCCGTATTACCATTATCATTATTTTGTGACTCAAGCTCTGCACTATCTTCTTCAGTGGACTGTACTGTGTCTTTATTTTCTTCTGACATTTTAACTTTAAATTGCAGCTTGGATCTATCTTATGCGGGTTATGCATTTACTTGTATGGTCTTTGGCTTATTATTTTAGTGTTAGATGCTGTTTACAAGTGCTTGTGCTACTTCCAAGACACAAACTTGAGTGCTTGCTTGTTTAGCTTTCACTTGCTAAAGTTATCTTGACGTTAATTATTATTAACACTGGTCCTTCCTTTGCATGTAGCATCTTGAGTAGCATCGGTCCCACCTGACTGTCTCGTTGCCTTCTCTGGGGCAGTGTAGTGTTCTATTATGCCGGCTTGTTCACAAACATGAGAGACACGTGGTTCCTTTTGACTGATGTTTACTGCGGTTTTGATGGTATCACAGTTCACATCGTAGAACTAAAAACATACAATAAAACATCAGAAGTAGCACACATATAAACTCAAAGCAACTTAATACATAAATATACATACCACTTTGGCCTGCAAGTAAACAAATATTATAACTTCTGCGATTCGCATCAAAATAAAAACATTGAACCGGAAGAGGAAATTGTTTGTTTTTTAATCTTTAACTAAATTAAACTAAAAATTCCTAATATTGCACAAAATAAAATAATATTAATGCTCATAAATGGCCTTATAAATGATCAACAAACCAAATACAAAATATTATAAAAGAATATTAGAAAACTCTCTATCAACAAATCTCAATACACTAGCCCCATCTGTGGGCACAACAAATGAACTGCTTTTTGCATATTGTCAACTGTTACAACTATGCCTTTCTTTTCTGGGTTGATAACAGACAATTTTGATTTTGTGTACGTCAAGTGTTAGATCTGTTCAGAAGTAAAATGTATGAAAATTATGTGTATGTGATTCTTCAGTATGGGTCAAACCAAATTAACCTCCAGTATTTTAGAAATTTTTCATACATTGCTCATTCTTCAAGTAGATAATGGTATTATACCAAACAAGTAACATTTACATTGGCAATGTTAATACATTATATCCAAGTGCTAACATGTTATAAATTTAAATGCTTAACATCTAAAAAGTTAACAAAAATTCTTTAACACAAGCATAACTCTGTACTAAAATGTATAAATTTAAACCATGTAGAAACACACTTGAACACATGCTTGAGATCTCTTTATTCGTCAAGAAACTTTGTCATAGGCCGGGAGCCAGGTTTACCCCTCAGGATGTTTGTTGCTACTTTTTTTCCCCCACTATTCTTTCATGTTATCTTATATCTTGGGCCATCACGAGTTGATAGGGACCAACTCCAACTCGGTGCCGTTTGGCCTCAGGGCCCAAAAAACACCCTTTTTAAGAAAAGCTATTTGCAAAATGATGTAACTGTAAATATTAAGGTACTGTAACTGCATACATGGTCAAATAACCCTAAAATTTTACAGGGTGTATCCTGATACATGGGGGAAACTATCAGAAAAATATTCTGGGGCTTCAAATATCAATATAGTCATATCAATATATGTGCACACGCACAAAACGCACACGCACACCCCCCCTCCCCCATATTGTTTCTATGAAAAAAATCCTGCTTAATCCCATATGTAATGGTGATGCCTGAAAGTTCTGCTTTCTGCTGATTTGAGGTACAGTGTAGTTTTCACATGTTTTTTTGTACATACTGTATGTATATGTAACTGTTTCTTCTATTTTGTTGACTTGTATGTGAAGCACTTTGGTCAGCTGAAGTTGTTTTAAATGTGGTATATAAATAAACTTCAATTGAATTGAATGGAATTTATTTTTTATTTTAATTTATTTTTTATGACACCGACAGGAGACTGCATTACAGTCATCTCACCCTCAATGTAAGGATGCAGCAAGTCAGACAACGCTTCACACCACACCTCTGGGACAACCACTACATTTTCAAAATTATCCCACCAGACAGCAGGCCATCCAGGTCAGACCCAAAACCGGTGACACTGGCGGTGATGGCTACTGGGTCTTCAAGTAGGAAGGAGAAGCAGTAAAATTGCTCACCTCCGAGCCTTCATTCATCTCTGGTCATCAATATGATACATCAGCTGTGTTTGCAAATGAAAACACATTCATGTGTT
Organism: Boleophthalmus pectinirostris; assembly: GCF_026225935.1. Taxonomy (NCBI): domain Eukaryota; kingdom Metazoa; phylum Chordata; class Actinopteri; order Gobiiformes; family Gobiidae; genus Boleophthalmus; species Boleophthalmus pectinirostris. Next base: position 109,422 of record NW_026571140.1, on the reverse strand, counting down.
TGCATTTGTGTGTTCACATCAGAAGAAATGCGACTGCTGCTCTGAATGCTTCCATGATCATCATCATAGCAGGAGCAAGGTGAACATTGGTCTCACTTTTGGCATGTCAGCTGCCTAAAACTGTTTCTCTCATTTTACACATAAACGCCAAACCGGAGTTTTCCCGAATCTCCACGTTAGCTGGAGTTTTTAGAAAGATTTGTTTTTAGGGGCAAATTCATCATTTGCATTTAAAATAAACAAAGGGAAATGTCTCTGTTTTTAAAAATACCCATGTACATGTAAACGGGGCCTTAATGAAGCTGTGACACTAGCACCAACCACAGGGCGAAAGCTTGACAAATAAAACAAACACCGCAGAGGTGAGTGGGTTCTATTGTGCCACAAAACTATATGGGAAGAAAGGTAATTATCAAATATATTGTCGGAAACATAATGAGTTAAACTATCATTTCATACTAGTAGTGTTAGTGAAAAATCTTTATTCTAATATGTTTTACCTACAACAAGCCATAAAATTGCTTAATTTTATGACTTGTTGAAGGTAAAACATGATAGATAATAGATTATTTCCACTCTTTCCCACTCACAGAGATGGCTAGTCATATTCCACCACTATATGTGCCATAGAGGCCTGTGTGTTACATGGGGACATTGACCTGAGGACGGCCTTTCTTATTTGCTAATATTTGCATAAGTTTTACATACAGAGGGTCAGGCACTCCCACACAGTTCCCTGGAGCTGCTTCACAGTTACACTACATGACATTTCCAAGTACTGGAATTTCCAACAAGTTCTAACTTGGAACTGTAATGCAGGTTAACACTCTGTTACGTATTTCTCTAGAGACTTTATACAAATATACATTTAACCATTGTCACAGATATTCCAAAATAGTTTATTCAAAGCAACAACACATAATGCCACCTGCAGGTACTATGGGAATTAAGTTCAATTTCAAATCATTCTTCAAATCAGAAGATTCTCCCTAGAGATTAATATTTTTTATCAATATGTCAGCATCAGAGGGAGTGAGCCAATCCAGTCATTCAGCTGCGGCTGAATGTACACAAGACCAAGAAGATGATTCTGGCCTGCAGAAGAAGACAGCGGCCGTCAATCAAACAATCATTCAAACAAAATCACTTTATTTATCCCAGACGGACAATTGAAGTACACTGAGCAATAAAATACAATAATAATAGAAAAGCTCAAACAAAAGTCTCAGTACAGCTCAACAAGTAATCATTATATCGTGTCAGGGCAGTGAGGAAAGTAACAACCCTCAGGGCATGTTATTAAAGGTTTTAGTGCTATAGAAATACCCATAATTAAAGTTTTGGTTTTACTCTAGTCTGGTTTTGGATAAAAAGTTACACAGTGGGGCTTTAAGTCAACAACAATTCCTTTTATAATAAACTATGTTATTTCCTTTTAGATTATTTGTATTATAGAAGCAGTCTATCATGTTGTACATTTCTGGCTGACTAGTAGTGCTAGTCACATGCTGCGTGACGTGTGTGATTCCTATTAAGTTCTCATAAATATGAATGAAGGGCAGGGGCTTGCCTCTTGTCATTGCAGCCCAGTTCAAAGCAAACCTTAGTGTTGTAAAGTCAAGCCTGAGATGTGGGTGCGCTACTGTGTGCCCAGGAGGTGATTTCACTTGTCATTCACTAAACCTTACATGTGAATAGTGTTTGTTCTCACAGCTCTGAATTTACTGTGTTTGTTTTTTACATTTATGTTAATGGTGATAAAAATAAAAAGTTTAAATAATTACAGCACTAAATTTATGAAAACAACGGTTCTGTTCATTGTATTTAGAGACAGAATTTGTAGTCGCAGTCAGGAGCCGGAGGGGGTCCAGTTTGGGGACCACAGGATATCATCTCTGTGGTTTGCAGATGATGTTGTCCTGTCGGCTTCATCAGACCAGGACCTGCAATGTGCACTGGGGCGGTTTGACCCAAGTGTGAAGCGGCTGGGATGAAGAGGAGTTCCTTCAAGTTCGAGGCCATGGTTCCCAACCAGAAAATGGTGGTTTGCCCTCTTTGAGTGGGTGGAGTGTCCCTGCCTCAAGTGGAGGAGTTCAAGTATCTCAGGGTCTTGTTCACAAGTGAAGGGAGGATGGAGCGTGAGATTGACAGGTGGATCGGTGCAGCATCGGTAGTGATGCGGTCGCTGTATCGGAGTATTGTGATGATGAGGAAGCAGAGCCAAAGATTTACCATCAATCTACACTGTGACCCAAATTATTATGCAAGTCAGTTTTTTTAAATAATTTCTTGATTCAGATATGTTCCACTAACGAAAAAGTGGTATTATTTCATGCCTGATAGGGCAGTTGATTAACCAAAAGCATAAAATATTTGAAGCATTTACATATTGAGTAAAAATTTGTTAAAATTTGAATATGCTGTGAACCAAATTATTATGCAGGCATATATAAAGGGGAGTATTCTGTGTTCTATGACCATAAGCACTAAAGATGGGAAAGAAGAAGGACCTCAGTAGTAAGGAGAAGGCTTCTATTGTGAAATTTTTGAGAGAGGGGTGACCAACGATTGAAATAGCAAGATTATTGGACCGAGACCATAGGACAATCCAGGCCTTTGTTTCCAATGGTAAAAAAACAAGAAAAAAACATGAGGAGGCTCCAAGGAGGAAGCTAACAGCTTGAGATTTGTCAGCTTTAAAGAGAGAAATGATCAAACAGCCTTTGAGTTCCAGTGCAAGCATCTTTTCTGCTGTTGGTCTAGGCCACACCCCAAAGAGCTCAAGGAATAGTGTTCTGAAAACACTTGGTAAGGGCCAAAAAGTGAAAACAAGGCCTCCACTTAATCAAAAACATAAGGACAAAAGACTGGCATGGTGTAAGAAGTATATGAAATTGGATATTGGGCAAGTTATCTGGACTGATGAGATGCGTACCACCCTTGATGCTCCGGGCGGTTGGGCTAAAGGTTGGATAGCCGAAGGTACTGATGCTCCACCCAGGTTGAGGCGTCAGCAAGGTGATGGAGGTGTTATGATATGGGCGGGCATCATAAAAAATGAACTCATTGGCCCTTTCCGGGTTGTAGAAGGAGTGAAAATGGATTCGGCAAATTACTGCAAATTCCTAGGAGAAAATTTCCTTCCGTGGTTGAAGAAGAAACCAGCTGCGCAGCTCAAGAAAATGATGTTCATGCATGATAATCTCCAAGTCATGCATCCAAGTTTACTGCTGAATGGCTGGCATCAAAGGGCTACCTACAGGACAAGATAATGGACTGGCCAGCATCCTCACCCGATTTAAACTGCATAGAAAATCTGTGGTCGATCCTGAAAAGAAGGGTTTTTGAAAATGGAAAACAGTTCTCATCAAAGGATAAGTTGTGGGAAGCTATTGTAAAGGCTGCAAAAAACATTAAACCTGCTGAAATTGAAAACGTGGCATCTTCAATGGACAGCAGGCTCCTTACTCTGATGCAGAAGAAAGGTGGCTACATCTCCAAGTAAAGAATCATCCAGATATGCTTATTATTTGACAATTTGTGCTCAGGATAGTCTATCTGACAATATAAAATATGTTTGTTAATAAAACAAGATGTTTTATTTTCATATACTGGATGTTTTACTTTGAAATAAAGATTTGCATAATAATTTGGTTCACCTGAAATTTGAATTGTTATTATATTTTCCATCTAATGTCATTTATATGTAACATTGCTATGGATAAATTTGTAGAACCAGTATAGCAATGTATCCTGAAAGAAAGGGTGGGCTAACCCCAATAGTTTCTGCAAAGTAATTAAAAACCTAACTTGCATAATAATTTGGGTCGCAGTGTATGTTCCTCCCCTCACCTATGGTCATGAGCTTTGGGTAATGACCAAAAGGAGAAAAACAGTTAAAAATAAGCGGTCGAAATGAGTTTCCTTCACAGGGTGGGAGGGCGCTCACTTAGAGATACGGTGAGGAGCTTGAAGTAGAGTTGCTGCTCGTCCATGTTGAGAGGAGAAGCTGAGGCGAGACCCCGGATAAGTGGAAGAAAATTAACGGATGGATATTCCCATATCCAAATCATTGTAGTATTATCCAAACCATAAATTATATTAAAAACCCTCATAACATTATGGGACCCCTGTCACCGTAAAATAAACGTTTTTTGATCCCTGTTTATTATAAAAGGAAATGTTTCTTGGAGTCATTTTTCCAGGATTTTGCATAAAATGTTTAAATCAGCATTCAAGCAGCTTATTGGTCTCATACTTTCCCAACAGTTGCTTGGCCTTGGCCAGATTTGGGTAAGAATGTTTTTATGGCTGCTGTGAGTGATTTTGGTAGACATCCTCACTGAAATGTTAATCAAAAGAGGTTTAAGTAATTTAGATTAGAATTTCAACAAATAGAGCTGACAGAGTTTTAGACAGTTAGTTAGTTTTAACATTATGTTCTGATTTGATGTGTTTTTGAAAAATATTTTAAAAAATTTACCGTAGACATTTTTAGAATATTTAAAGTCTTTTAATCAAATCTGAAATGTCTAAAATATCTTCAAATACATTTCCTGGTAAAGAAATACTATATTTTATTTAAAAGAAGTCTGCTTCAGGTAGAGCATTTTATATCATCTAATAAATAATGTAAGCACATCCACATTTGAAACAGCTGTAAGCCTGCAGATAGAGAGGAGACAAAGTATGAGGAGATTTTTATGGAGAAATGGGTTTTGCTCCAAAAATAAATAAAATAGAATAAAATAGAATAAACATCTGGGTCTACCCCAGGTTTATTTGTGTGTATAGTACATTTACTTGAGTAACTTTTTTTTTTAAATTGCAATTCTTTCAGAAGTTTTTAGACAGCATACATTTATTATCCCTTAAATAGTTATACTTTTACTGTGTAGCAGTATTAGTAACACTAACTAATACCTTGTTCACGAGTGAGGGGAGGACAGAATGTGAGATTGACAGGCGGATCGTTGCAGTGTCAGCAGTGATGTGGTCGCTGTATCGGACCGTAGTGGTGAAGCGGGAGCTGAGCTGAAAGGTGAAGCTCTCGATTTACCGGTCAGTCTTTGTTCCTGATTTCACCTATGGTCATGAGCGCTGGGTAATGACTGAAAGGATGAGATCATGGATACAAGCGCTCGAAATTAGTTTCCTTCGCAGGGTGGCTGGGCGCTCCCTTAGAGAGTGAGGAGGGTGAGGAGCTCAGTCACACGGGAGGAGCTCGGAGTAGAGCCGCTGCTCCTCCACGTTAAGAGGAGCCAGTTGAGGTGGCTTGGGCATCTGTTCCGGATGTCCCCCCGGAGGAGCTGGAGGACGTGTCTGGGGTGACGGAAGTCTGGGAGTCCCTGCTTACACTGTTGCCCCCGCGACCCGGTCCCGGATAAGCGGAAGAAAATGGATGGATGGATAACTAATATCTACCTACCTACTGATTCCTAGAGTAAAATTCTACAAATGACAAAATCTTTGTGTTGAATGAATAATTCAATTGAAATACTTAATATGTAATACTTATTTGGACATTATTTAAAGCAGGCATGTCCAAACTATGGCCCGGAGGCCAAATTTGGCCCTCAGACAAATTTTTCTTGGCCCTCAGGCTTCCAGGTGAATTGGTCCAAATGACCTTGCATCAATTAAAAAATAATTTTTTACTGCAAGTTTTTGGAGAATCTACCTTGATAAAGATTATATTTCATATTTAGTGAATGGTTTTAAGGATTTTAACATGAATAAAGACTGATGGTTCATACTAACATGTTAGGCATGCACATATTTCAATTATTCACTGAACTGAGCACCAGTCTACAGCCCTCGAACAGTATGGAATATCTTAACCAAAAATTAGACTCAAATAAGTATGTTGTATGTTTTGTATATAGGACATGCGTCCTTACTTTGAGTGAACTTGCATCTTCACGAACCTGACTCACTTGGCCTGGAGGAGGGCCTCCTTTTGCTTTTTTCAATGAAAATGTTTTTTCTTTGGATCTACAGTATGACATAAAACACATCTATCTTTATTGTAAATGTTCTGAAGTATGGTAAGCGTTAAATAAGAGTTTAAGAGATGATAAAACAGTTAAAACAACACAGGGTGGGGCATTATTTTTTCTGCATGGCCATAGTCGAATCCACATCTGTAGCAGGGGTCAGCACCACTGTGATGTCACTGGTGTGTCAAGTGCTTATAAGCTAATTTCTATAAATTCTGTAATTTCTTGGACCTTTACTTTTTATTAGTTTAGGTCCAGGTTTTCATAAGTTTATTATGATATTATTCCACACTAAAACAAGAAAAAGAAAAAATCCCTGGAAAGATTTAACCATGATTATTGTGTTCAAAAAGTGTTTAGCAAACACACCAAAACGTCAATACCACAGTAAAACCACACATAATACTAGATAACTAATTTATGTTTGCATTTTCACTGACATTGCGTTTGAACGAACTCCTCTGAAGGCGCTTCACCCACAGGGCTGAAAATCACTGTACATCATCTAGAGAAGTGGGGCATCTAAAGTTAGCCAAATTATTTTGATAACTGTCACGGTTTACGTGCGGCAAAGCCGCAAATTTCGGTAAAAATTTCGCCTAATTTCAAGGTGACATTATTTGCTCCTGTTGGCACAGACTTAGTCTGATCGTGCTGAAATTTGAGTCACTAATGCGTGATCTCAGTCTGAATATAATACACTATAAAACATATGTAACCAGGTGATTAGACTATGTTGTCCTACTGTGTTGCGTCCGTGAGTGCGTCCACCTGTGCGTCACTGCGCGTGGCTCCTGGCATCACTGACTGCGCACGCAGTGGTGTGGCAGTCGGGGCTTTCGGTGGCTTTTGAAGGCAGCTCGTGTAAGTACCGGAGTTGTTGTTTTAATTAATATTTCTTATAGAATTTGCTTTAATGCAATATGTCTGACTGCATTTTAAAGGTTGTCTGGAGTAGGCGGTGGTGCCGGTGGCCGCTCGTAGCGCGCTCCGAGCCCCATGTAGAGTGCCCCCCTCCCCCTTCTAAATTTGTGGTAAATGCTCTTTTGTTGTATATCTGGGGTGGTGGTCGCTAATGGTCTACTTGAAGCTAATTTATTTTTCCCTGTGTAACAGATTGCCACTGCTGCATTATTCTTGCTCTTTATTCTTTATCTTATTCTTAGTGTTGGTTTTAATTGAATATTGATTAACAGTAGCCGAGGTCTTGGAGGGAAGTGCAATATTTGGTCAGGGGGTCAGTGCAATGCAAGGTTAAGTCTCAGGGCTGGCACAAGTCACTTTCGCCCAAATAGGCCTCCTTAGCACGAGCACTTTCACCAGCTTGAATTTTATGCCCTTTATTGTAACGAAGTCTACCTCAGGTACCTTGGCACACGCACTTTAAGTATTATTACATTATCCAGGTTTACAGCGCACCCGCACTTTAACTTATTGTAAATGTAGGGTTCAACTAGTGTTGGTATTAATGTTTGGTTTGGATTATTAATTTGATTTGTTGTGTTTTAGTTTGGGGTGGGGTTGAGTCCTACATTTATGACAATTGAGTGGTGTGTAATTGTATCAAGAAGGGAACCAGAAAATGAAATATTTTTTTTTAAATGTTTAGAAGATTAAATAAAAAGGTGTAATTTATACCACATTGCCCTTGTCCTTTTTTATGCCAGAACGGATTCTGTGAGTAAATAAGGGTTCTCGGTCGCGACATTACACATATGAAAAGTGAACACTATAGCGCCCCCTACCATAGACATGAAACGTCAACATTATCAGATTTGTACCAAATTTGGGAATTCAATTCTATTAATGACCAGAAGCAAAAACATATATTACTGATATGGGGCATTTTTACGGTTGGCCAGCAGGGGGTGCAAAGACTCCCCCCCAAAAAAATACAAAAATTTAAAGCAATTTTTTTGGTGGACAATGGTTTGGCACACAAATTTAGACAAATGGCAGGATTAGGTGAGGGGTTAGGGTAAGGTCTAGGGTTACAGTTGGGGTTGGGGCTATGGTTAGGGTTACGAGTAGGGTTAGTTTTAAAGTTAGGGTTACGTTTAGGGTTAAGCCTAGCGTTAGGATTGGGGCTAGGGGTTAGACTTGTGGTTGGGATTTATGGTTATTAGGGTTACTGTGGGGCATGGCTTTTGCAGGGCGCCGCATTTGTGTGGCACAGTGTTTGCGGGGCATGGTGTTTGAGATGGGCGAGGGCAGTTCGACGCCGCTTGCGGCTCTAATTTTATTATTATTCTGCTCTTTGAGCTCTAATTTGACCCCCTAAAACACATTCAAAAACTCACCAAAGTTTGCCCAAAATTCAGAAGTGGCGAAAAATTTGATAAAATATAGGTTTTGCACGGGCATAAAAAATGGCGACACTGCGCCACCTGGAAAACTCCTATGGGAGACGATTTTTATACTATGTCAATTCTTTTTTAGACAATATGTTATACATTTTTAAGATTTGCTTGGTGTAACATAAGTTTAAAGCAACATCAGTGCTATTTTGAGACATGATTAATAATGGGACAACGGATGGAAATTAGCCTTAGGCTACAATCCGGTGTGTTTACATTCATGTTGTCATGTTTGTTCATTAACATGCTCTGTCCCAATCAAATAAATAAATAAATAAACATAGTTCTATTACAGTTCAGTAAATGTGTTATTTATTGAAGCATAATCTTGTATTATTTAGTGAAATATATATTCATTTCTATGTACACTATGAAAACACAGCAGACCTTAAGGTGGAAAGAAAAAAGTCTGTTGGATATCTGTACAAATATGGACAGGTCTTAGGAACAAAAAGATGCCACCTCTTTTAATGGAAATAACAGCTGCACTGGAACGACAACAATGAGACAACAACAATAATCAGGAAAACCTTTCCATGTGGAGGTCATTTTAAGTTTCCCCCTCTTGGTCTTTTTGGCTGTTTTTTTGCTAGTGCCGCTTTGGCTAGTGTGATTATTACTACTGGGAGTATGAGGCCATTCTTCTACAGAAGTTGCACCAATTGATAGTCCAACTTCTCCAGGATAGCACATCCGGACATGCTGGAGATTTTATGTGTCTTGAGGAGATATGGCATTATATTAGGAGAGCCAGACAGGGCTGTAGAAGGTCCTCAACCCACCAACAGGACCCACATCTGCTCCTTTGTGCAAGTAGGAACAGGCTGACCACTACCCGTGCCCTATAGACTGACCTCCAGCATGTCTCTGCCCAAACAATCAATAAACCTGGTGCCCTGTGCTTTTCATAGATGAGAGCAGGTTCACCCTGAGCACGTGTAATAGACATAGAAGACTCAGAGAGCGGTTTGGTGGGTCTGGAGTACAGTGGGTAATAATGAAAAAACAGGACAGCCATTCTTCATTTGCTTGCTTCAGTCTGAGTTCAGATGGGGACCCCATGCACATACTTTGTGACAGGATTATGAAATTTAAATTATATTGCCACTATGGGTGAAATAATTAAATAGCATTCTTGAGAGTAGAGTTTTTAAGTTGTCAAACATTGAACATTTTAAGGGAAAAAAAGATGCATTTTAGACCTTTTTGGCAACATTTCCTTTCCACATATTGTTACATTCTGCCTCGGTTTGATTGTAATCACAGTGTCATATCTCATCAGAAAACCTCCCAAATTATTCTGCTGCAGACTACGACCAAAATGACTCTGTGTCTTAAACAGTGCATTTGCTGAGGGAAATTACTAAACACAATTCACTTTTTTTTTACAAAATCTCATAATCTTGCCACAGAGTGTGTGTGCATTGAGTCGTCATCTAAACTGACTGAAGGTCCCATACTAAATAGGCCTTATTCACAAAGCCACCTAGCTAAAACAATCGACCTGTCATTAGATGTAATTTCATAAAGTTCTTTTGTATTCTATTTTGCATTAGCATTAGCATTAGCTTTTAGACGCACACTTTTATACTCAGAGAAGCTTCCTCCACTTAAGTATTTACATTGTCGTAAAGGTCTTAACATAATGTCTGTGATTATTCATGTGTAACCTCCTGTCCACCTGTTAGATATTTAAATATAGATTTATTTTAGTACGACTCAACTAATTCCCAATACACAGTGAACGGAGTGGGAAGTACGGCTCCAGAATCTTTGAGAGAACTGGAATTATCCAGGTGGTTCCGTGGGGCTGTGCCAAAAATTGATAGATCACGATCTCTAGTCTGGTGGCTCTAGATGAGAAGGCATGTGCATTTTAATTGACAGGTTTATAGCCAGTCACGTGGCAGTAAGAGTGTGTGGTGCTGACAAGGATATACACTCTTGTATAGGAAAAAGTAGTTAGGAGTACAGCTCATCTCTTTATGCCACCTTTTCACAACTTTTGACTTAAATCTGCCCAATTTGATTAAGGCTACGTCCACACGACATCGCTCCATTTAAAAAAAAAACTTTTTTTGCAGGTTGAAAGAAATTTGCGTCCACACATGTGTCGGATCAGTAAATAGCGCTGAGTGAAAACGATGTAATACATCTGCCTCACCTATATGTGGTGCTGTAAACAGGATACAACCAGAGCCAATGGACACACAATACTATAAAGACTACAAAGAATACTTCTAGTTCTACACGGTAGTGGGTTTAAAAGAATCTGGTGTGTGTAATTCTTTATGTATCTCCGCTGGTGTTGTACTACATAGTAGATTAAGACATTTTGATGCAACAGCGCAAATAAACTTAGAAGCATCCAAAGCACAAAGTCAACTCCATTGTCTGCCATGGTTGTTGTTATGGTTGTTACCAGTTGTTGCGCGGAGTCTGGTCACATGGCCATGACGGGGTCGCGACATCATCATTTTCCAAAAGCATCATTTTCAAGCTGTGTCTACATGGCAAGCAACATTGGTATTCTCAGATTTCTCCATTCTGGAACCTGTTTTGAAAAAACACTGTTTTCGCCCACCCAAAACTCTGGCTCCGTGTGGATGAAAGGCCAAATGAATGAAAACGTCACAATTTTGACCAAAAATGCTGTCGTGTGGACACCACCTAAAGCTCCAACGTCTCCTTTCCTCTGCCTCAGTGTGTGCAGTGCCATCTGCCATGCTACCCCTGCTCCCCCTCACTCTATGATCCAGCCCCACCTTCTCTCCTCTTTCTCTTCTCTGATATTACATCATTATAGTCCAAGTTACAGAAAGTAAACAACTGTTTTCTCACTGTTTATGAGAGAAACGTAAGATCTGAATGAAACTCAAGAAAGCCCCAGCCCTATGGTTTCGTAAATAGGGTTTATAGATTAGTTCCAATGGCCATCTTGCTTTTGTCAGTTAAAAACATAATAGGCCCAAGTCTAGTGGTATCACCTCAAACAGTTCAGTTCAGTATGTTTGAACATAAAAAATAAGAATGCTAGCTGCTAATATTCTGTACTTCAGAGAGCAGTGTTAAACCTGAGACAGTTCCATAATATATAGAAATTAGTGCACATTGCACTAAGAAATACGAGATTATGGTTCAATAAATAACGAGCTGAACTGAACTGTAATAGAATTATATCTGTCATTATGTCTTACAATTGCACTGATGTTGCTTTAAACTTGTATTGCACTGAGCGTATCAATTTTATAACATATTGTCCAAAAAAGACATGATAGTGTATAAAAAGTTTGAATAAGCTTTTATTAAATCCATCATTTAGATTTGTGATGAATTGTTTTTATTAAATTAAACCCCAAACTCATTTTAAAAGACTCAAATTTCATAATATTTCATATATAAACATGAATTGTACCAAGTTTTGAATAAAATTCATGAGAATTATGATCTTTTTTTTTTTTTTTATCCTGAAATAGTAGTCCATTTTGTCATAACAACATGTTTAGTGCAGGTCACCTGTAGTAGGTGCACTCATCATAGCCATTACAAGCAGAGTACAAGAGGTAATACAGTAGCTTTGCCCACAGCAACAACCAAAGGAGGAGAAGAGGCTTGGGAATCAATAGCTATATGCATAAGCTAACTTTTGGCCTGTAGGAGACCAGTTAGCATTCTGGCCCTCTCTAGCTTTCTCTCACTGTTGGCATTAGTTGTCTGGCTCTGGAAAATAGACTAGTTCTAATGCTTTGCTTGAGAGGGGCATGTGTATCCTGAGCTTCCATTTCCAGGGATTTCCAGGGTCAAAAATTAAATGGCTCTTTGATGAAATTCCACTTCTTTCTGAGGAACCTTAGCTGTTGAGGTCCATTGAGGCATAGATAGAAATCAGTTAAAATGTGACTCTCATGCTGACAAATTGACACAAAGACATAGTGAGTCTAAGAGTGAGCATTGCTTAACCCAGAGAATCCTCAGAGATGGAGAGCATGAAACCTTTATAGACTTTGCTTCATGTCCCCAACAAGAATCAACTACCAGATGAATTGTCAGTGCTGAATCACCAAACCTTGCCACTGAACTGTATATGAAGACATCTTATGTAGAAGTGGCAAACGTGGCCAGTGATATGACCAAACCCTAACAGCTGAAGTGAAAGCAAATGCTTCCTCCTCCACCAGCATTTGACCCATCCTTCAGTGATGTTGAGGAAACCTCACAAAAGACGTCAGTGACGACAGTGCAGAACCCACACTGAGTCATCTTGTTTAGAAGCAACTAGCTGCAGGATGATCTTTTATGTTAAAGGGGTAAACTGCCATGCACTAGTGGACCAGGTGAACAGCGGCTGTGGGAGGATTATGGTGAGGGTGCCCATGTTTACTTCTGATCAGTTGTTTCATGGGCTGTGGTTTGGAAGAGGAGGAAAAAAACAAAGCTGTAGTTTGTAATTTGAGAACATAGTCTAAACGTTATCATTATCTAGAAAGCAATATCACAGAGCTGTAGCTTGTTATTGCTTGTTGCATAAAAATGCAGAGGAATGTGCTGTTTCTCTACTTCATATGCTTACCCATGCTTCACATTGTGTGGGAATATTTACTCGTCCCTTTGGCCAAACCAGCAATTATCACTGAAGACACTGAAATGCTCTTTGAAAATGTAATCTAGGACTCCATGAGAACAGTACCAAGGCTACAAGCTGTTAGTACAGATATACCAATAGTATCTCCACAAATGTGTTCAATGACCCCAGTTATGTGTGGTATGTATGCAAGTTTGGCAATAAATGACAATAAAAAAAAAAAAAATATATATATATATATATATATATATATATATATATATATATATATATATATATATATATATATATATATATATATATATATATATATATATATATATAATAGATGACTGAAATGAGGCTGCAGCCTTCCTACACTGTAGGAAGGTTTTTCAGTTGGTGGTACTTTTTTGAGTACCAGTCTTGTCTCTTTGACACACATTCACACAGAGTAGGAAAGGGGTCTCACAGTTTCGGCTTTTTTTTTTTTGTAAATAGCTAAGATTGTTATTCACACATAGGGCAAATAGCCATTGTTGCTATTTACACCCGGGTGTATTTAGCGTGGCACATAGAAGGGCACCCGGGTGTTCCTAGACAAAAATGCTATTTACACCCAGGTTATTTATTTAAAAAAAAACCTCACTGACAGTACAAACATAAAGGCACCAGCCCAGTGAAAATCAGTAATATTTGATGTTTTTTTTAACTCAAAATGATGCGGAATCAGCGATCAATTATTTGCATTCTGCACCTAATGGTTTACTCCCGGTTAAATCCTGTTTCAGTCATGTTTTAGTCCTGGTTTAGACTTGGTTTTAGTCCTGATTTTAGTCCTGGTTTAAAACTGGTTTTAGTTCTGGTTTAGAGGCGCACTGGAAGAGGCACGGTCGATGCGCTATACGGGAGAACACGCGGTGTACGGGAGAACATGCGGCTTACGGGAGCAGCAGGAGACGCATACGGTCTATGGGTCCACGTAGCGTATGCGAGAAGGGTTAATGTCAAGGTAAGGGGCCTCTATTGGTTTACGGGGCCCTACTCTATGTGCGTACTGTGCATATTGGGTGAACCGGTACTGACACTGTATCATGCATTGTGACAGCGTGGAGCCATGTGAAAAAATCAACGATAACCAACGAGTTTGGAATGGCTGCACTGCTGCATGAAGAAGAGGACAGCACACGAGCAAGGGAGAATCTGCCTGGAGACGAAAGTGACACGGGAGCTGACGTAAATAAAGTGACTGTACATGAGTGAAATAACTGTTGAAAAAAGAGATGCTCTGAACCTGCACACGTACGATCTGCACATGTATGATCTCTGTAAAGTTTAACATGAACCATCTCCAGAACAGACTCACCACTGTCCGACAGAAGCTCCGCATCAGGGCACAGAGCCAACAGTTTTTTTTTTGGCGGGTATTTTAGACAGATTGGCCTTGTGGCGTTAGGTTTCGATTTTGTGCGCAAAGCTGCATTAAATACATTATAATCTCAAACGGGCTGATGTTGTTCTGTAGTAGTTATGGTGCTTACGAGGGCCAAATGTTTACATTTGAACCACTTTTAATGTTCCCATTATCTTATTCGAGGCTGAACTTGAACTGCTGAATAGACAGATCAACTAGCATAACCGCTAGCTATACATCACACAAGCTAAATAAACTGTCCATGATGCTGTGATGCTTTCAACTTAATTACCCAAATATTAATGGTCGGACAGACATTGCAAATATATTTTGTAGCAACACTGATTTACCTTTCACCTTGCCTTACCCTACCTTCGTTTTGAATTTTATTTCTTTTGGATTGTCAAATCCAGCTTCCCGCACTTTTCACAGGAAATGACGTAGGCGGACACGTCACCATTCCCTTTTTTCTTGAGATGGGTGTAAACAGAAGAATCGTGTCCACTGAACTATTAACACCCAGGGAGCAAATAGACACTCCGTTTTGTTTTTTTCCAGATCCTGCTCTTGGGCAGGCATTTTCCAAACCACAAAAAATATGTGTGTATTAAAATATTCCTAGTGTTGCTTTGCTAGGTTAAGTACATAGAGCCGAAGTCCTGGGAGCCTCTGGATGAAGTTTCACTGGCCTCAGCTGTGACCTATCCCCCTTACAGAGCACAGACGGTGGGGGAGTGGAGCGGGTGAAACGCATATGTGAGTGCATGGTAAGACCTCTTATTTTGTTCCGATTCCAGCCCTGCTATTACCACAGTTTCTGCCTTTGTATGCACCATGGAGATTACAGGTAAATGCATGGGCAGCAGTCTGGTAGCCATTATACTGTCACCATTATGAAAGCAGCTGTCTGCCCACTTGTTTAGCTGCGTTTGATGTGAGCTTAAACAAGACCAGTACAAGATGGGGAGTGAGGGAGCCCGTGCAGGTGTCAAGACGTGAAAGCTCCAGAAGGCCTATATTATAAAAAATTGACTCTTGTGACCAGTGTCATATTATAAAGCTGTTGCCTCATCCAAAACAGACCTGGAGTTGTGTTGTTTTGTTTCATTCACACATGTTTGAGTAACCCTATATTACATACCCTATATATATACCGTTTACATCTCCTCAAAATCCTTTTTTCCATTTTGTGACATCATGAAGTGGTAGTTTTCAAGTTAACTGCTAACTTTTACATTTCGTTTAGCAGAGATGGGCAATTCCAATTATCTTAATGATCCTAGTGAACGTGTATGGAGTTTAAAAACACAGTTGAGCACTTCCTGTATTAGTACCTGACATGACAAATTGGAGCAGAGTGCTTGCTTGAGAGAAGAACTCAGCCTAAATATGCACAGTGTGTGTGTTAAACATGTGTGAATGAAACAAAACACAGCTCCACAACTTTTTGATGAGGAAACAACGTTATGGCATGGATCAGAAAATAGCATAATATGAGTCCTTTAAGGACTCATTATCATGTCAAATTGTTTTTTCCTCATTATTATCTTTGAGCGGGATGTCACAATATCAACTGTTTGAAGATTTATTCTTTATCCTTTGTAATCCTTAATTTACTAGAACTTACATTGTTGATTTGTGAAATAAAATAAAACGAAAAGTGTCATAAAACAAAAAAATCCAAATAAAAAATACATTGCATTGAAATTATTTCTTTATGTTATTATTCTATAATTACTTCCAGTTTCCATGATTTTACGTGTAACTGATTCAACAGAGTAATCTTGACATCCATAATTTAGACTTGTGAGGATGAACTGTTAACTGCTGCTGAACTTTGAATTTCCTTTGGAATCAATAAAGTATGTATCTATCTGTCTTATATTTTCCAGCACCTGCTTTAACAAGTACATCGATATCTAGTCAGCTTGTCGGGAAGTGTATACATGTACCTAGTGTACCTAGTGTACCCAGTGTAGGACAGAACCCTGTACTCTGCAATGGGCATTTTTCATTTAGAGAACATGTAGTGTGTGTCTACTCAGATGGTTTGTACTAGAATCTGGTGCTTCATGTCTGTTTGTGCATCTTGCTGCTCTATCAGACTGCGGCCTAATTACGGTGTAATTAGCAGAAGGCGTTTCCTCACTAATGCCTAGTGTGACCTTGTGAGTTTATCTCTTCATATTGATCCGAGCAGCTGCAGCCTCATCGACTTCACACAGTCACTGCTTAACTCCTCATCAGAATCTGGCAAATATGGCATATTGATTATTGCAGACTGATGGGTCCCCAACATAGGGTTGGTTATCCAGTGGATAACCTGACAAACAGTGGATTGAGAATTGATTTGTCCTGTGTTATAAACTGTGGTAGAAACTGAAAATCAGCATTTGCTTTTATGTTATTTGTGGGTGTGGGGCATAAGATTCACGGTTGGGAAGTGCATTATTTCTGCTGCAAAATCATAAGTGATAGTCGTCAGTGAGGGCAAAATACTTCAAAACCTCAAATTTGAAATCTAATCCATTGGCCTGATAGATGTAAAGCTGTGTATAAACTGTGAAAGTTTATTCCATGTCTCCTGATGCTAAATATTTGTTAAAGTGTTAAAGTGCATTACAAATCAATGTTTGCATGTACTTAGTTTTCTTCTTTTTTCTAAAAACAGAAGAATCAGATTCAGAAAAAAAAGAAAAAAGTTTGAGACATTGTAGAACAACAATGCAGTGTCAGTGCATTTAGATTCATTATTGAAGTTTGATGTTTAAGAGCTCTTCATGGGTGTAACAGCAAACATGTTTCATGCACAAAAACAAAACAATGAGCACCGCAATGAAAATTTAAAAAAATTAAAAAATGTCAGTGCGAGAGACTGACTGGTTATTACGCCAATCTTCAAACAGGGGGATCCCACTTTAATCAATAACTATAGGCCAATCAACATTCTTCCAGTAATCTCAAAAGTAGCTGAAAAGTGGGTTGCAGAGCTACTTACTGAACATCTAAATACAAGCCCTTACAGTTTAAACCCAATGCAGTTTGGCTTCCGCAAATATCATTCCACAGAGACTGCTCTATGTTACCTCGTCGAAAACATCAAGTCCAGTATTGATGCTGGCGGTGTTGGTGGCGCAGTGCTTATCGACTTGACAACCATCACACGCTACTACAAAAACTCTCTTATTTCAATCTATCAAAAATAACCTTAAACTGGCTACAATCATACCTGGCCTTGAGAAAGCAATGCGTTTCAGTGCATAATGTAAAATCTCCAACATCTCAAAATAATCTTGGTGTGCCTCAAGGCTCGATACTGGGTCCATTGCTGTTTAGCATGTATATTAATGACTTGCCCCAAATTTGTCCATCTAATATAATTTGTCAAATGTACGCTGATGATGCAGTCTTGTATATTCATTCTAAAAACAATCAGCAAGCTGCACACGATCTGTCAAATGCTATGTCAGAGGTAGCAAACTGGCTACAACATTCACAACTACATCTTAATATATCAAAGTCTGTTGGTATGTTTTTCTCCAAAAAACCTGGCATGGATACAGACCCACATGTATTTGTGCTTGGAACAAAACTGAAAATGGTCCATGAAGTGAAGTATCTGGGAGTCACCCTGGACCCACAACTATCATTCAAACAACATATCAAAAGAACAGTGAATAAAATCAAATATAATTTATTAAATTTTCGTCATGTAAGAAATAATCTAACGACCAACTCGGCATTTATGTATTTAAATTCAATGATTTTGCCACACCTAAATTATTGCATTACTACTTGGACTCTGACAAACAAAACTACTCTTAAATTAGCTGAAACTATATATAAAAAATCACTTAAAGTATTAGACAAAAAGCCCACAAATTATCACTGTTGCAGAATACTTGACAAATACAAATTCCTAAATTGGGATAACACAATCAAATATGCAGATTTAATTCTGGTTTACAAAGTTTTTAATCATCTTGCTCCACCTCCTCTAAAGGAGTTTGTGAAAAGAAATTCAAATCACACAACAAGAGCAGCTCTAGAGGCGACTGCTCTGTGCTGTTTAGGAAAAGTACCTTTGGACAACTCTCTTTTGCTTATCGAGCAGCTCAAACATGGAACACAGTGCAGCTCATATACGAGAACTTTCAACACTGACAGCATTTTCTAAAGCTTTAAAACAGCAGTTATTCAGTGGTCAAATATGTCACCATGTTTAACCAATTTATATTTTCTTTTATTTTGAGGGGTTGTTGGTTTAACTCTTGACTTAATTCTTAAACTTCTGACTTTGAACTTCAAATGAACTGTTTGAAACTAATTGTGTGTATAGTGAGTGTGCTGGTGTTGTGTACTTTTGTGTGATTGTTGCTGTACTTTTCCTCGTCCTATAGATGATTTTACATCAACCTGCTGAGGGACTGAAGATGGAAATTAGCCACGTTGGCTATAATCTTTGCATATTTACATTTTTAATGTTCATTAATATGTACTGTCCCTTTACAAATAAAGAAAATAAGAAATAAGGTATAGGTTAGGCAAAAGACTGTTACTGCCATGCTCCTCCAACCAACCCAACCATAGCCTTAACCTTAATCCCAGCCTTAATCCCAACCCTAGCCCTAACCCTAAAACTGTGTTCAGACCGGCGCATCATGTTATCGAGTTAACATGCAAAGTCTATGTGGACGCACATCTAGTGCATCCTGCGTTGTTCTTCGGCCGTCAGCACAGCGAGAATCTGACCAGAGTGTCCCACGCCAAAGTTGAAATTGTAGAACTTTTAGTGTCGTGCATGCCACTTCAACCCTAAATGGCCTGGCTCCACTACACATGTCAGCGTTTACAAAATATAAAAAAATTATTTGATAAAAAATTATCAAAAAATAGGAGGGATCCTATTTCCTGAAATCTACACACGCAGGATGTGCTGCTCCAAACGTGCATCTAGCGCCCTCATTCACTTCTAATGCATTCTAAAAGTTATGTGTCCAAAAGCGCATGCAATTTATTTTGCTTGAACCCCTTCTTGTGATATGTTTTTGTAGCATATGTTTAAAAGCTTTGTTGTGCGCTAAATAAAAAATAATAATAAATACCATGCCACTTTAGTGTAGGATACCAACACAGAGGCTATGAAACAATGAGGCTGTTTACTACTATGAAGGTCTTCTACTACTACTAATACTAATACTAATAATAAAAAAATAAAATAATAATAATAAATATAGCCGCAAGCGGTGATGATCGGCCCTCACGTGCGCTTACGCCACGCCCCGCAAATGCCACACCCTGCAAACGCTGCTCCCCACAAATGCAACACCCCGCAAATGCCGTGCCCCACAAACACAGCACCCTGCAAAACACTGCGCCCCACACCAACCCTAATAACCCTAAGCTTAAACCTAACCCTGAGGTTTTTTAATGAGACCATGTCACAAATGTGGGTACCAAATTATGTATATATATGATAAATAAAATGTTATTTTTCCATACAGATTTTCTAGGGGGCGCTATTGCACCCATTTTTCTTAGATCAATGTGTTCATAGTCGGGGTGTGAACCCACGATTAAAATTTGAGTGAAATCAGCCAAAGTTTAGTCTGGGTGATTTTACCATTGGAATAACATGGAGAGTTTATGTCATCGCTATGGCAACACCGTAAAAAATATGGAATAGGTGTCATTGACTTTTTGGATCAGGATGCCAAAAGCAAAATTTCTGAAATGTTTTAAAAACAATTTTTTTTTTCTCCCATATTAAATTTTTTAACATTAAGTAACTTCAGGGCAGAGAGTTTAACAATTGTTTCATTGAAATCGGAGTTTGTTTGAGCAAATAGGAGCAATTTGTATATCTGTAAAAATCTCAAAAATTCTGTGCATTTTTTGTTTGTTTTTCCCCAGATAACATCAGGAGCCCTGCACACTGATCAGAAGTCAGTACTTTTCATGGTTTCTGTGACAGTGAGGATGTAGTTTAGAGCCAGATTTGACTTTGTCTCTAACTTTCTGACATGAAAACTAATGTGTCACATCTAAATTACACTGATATTGACTATGAACACCATCATAAATTGATTATTATATTTTCAATGTTGTGGTAAACGTAAATGTAGTAGAGTATTGTATATTAACAGCAGTGAAATACGTCTCAATCTCATACTCAGGCTCATACTAAAACAAATGAAGTATTTTTTAGTTAAATCATGTTTTTCATCTCTGTTTCAGAGTATACTATGGTTAATAAGAAGATGGACGTAAGGGCCTGATAAAGACCCTTTGGAGGTAAATACTGCACTTGTATTAAACACTGTGGCCTGAAATGATCCAAACTGATATTTGTGTTTCTCTTATTTGATGTATTACAGAATTCCTTCTGCTGGGCCAAGTTCCAAAAATGTAGAGCCAGACCCTGTGTAAGTTTACTGTATTAACCAACTTTTATTAACTTTCATAACTAAACATGTGTACATTATAATCACACCTGTTGTTGTGCATATTGTTTCTTTCAGAACATGCTGTGGTGGAGTTTAAAGACTGACCCTCTGTAAGTGCACAGATTTCTCCAATCAAGTGTTCACCTTTCATGTTCAAATCACACAGCCCATTGTCATGACTTACAATGTTCTTCACAAATCTGAACTCTAACTCCTTACAAGAATAAGAGGTGTAATGGGGACACACTGGTGTCATTTCAGATGCTGTGAGAAAGGGGAAGCCCAGTGCTGGACACTGACAGACTGGATTTTCACCAGAAGGACTGAAGAGGAGCCAGACTCAATGCACCTCTGCCTCAAAACCTCTGCCTCAGACTGAAGCTAAAGACAGAGGCTCTGAAGCTCCCACACTGCACACTCTATAAGAACAACCATCCAACTTTGAAAATGTTTAAGTTTATGTTTTTAAATTTAAACCGTTATATCCTAGTTTTAATACTTGCTGTAAAAGCTTTATGTACAATTTCAATGCAAATGCTGCTGGTGTGTATTTAGATCAGTAGGAAGTGGATCAGTATTTAATCTGAAGCATATCTAGGCTTCTAACGACATAATAAACAGATCCGTGGCAGAGCCGCAGCAGATCCGGGGCAGATAACCCAGTTCTGAATGCGGATCCAAAACGGGTCCTGCGCGGATCCGCGAGATACGATTACGGATCAGCCGCGCATCCACTGCAGACCCAGGTTTGTTTTTCCGGATGCGCAGCAGAGGCGCGGCAGAGGCGCAGCGGGGCGTGGTCACAATATACTTTTTTGTTCCTATTCCCATGATGCATCTATGTACCAAATTTGGTTTGAGTACGTCAATGTTTTTGATGGGACATCCCCTTGGCTAGGACAGATTTTTGACCTGTTCCCATGGCAACATGAAGGGAGGTGGAGTGTGGGCGTCATTGATTTTTTTCATCAAGACCATGTCATGAATGTGTGTACCAAATTTTGTAGATTGACTGAAAAGTAAAATTTTATTGTTCCATACAATCTCCCTCGGAGGCGCTATTGCATCCATTTTTGATTTTATTATAAAAATCTGCTCAGGATCAGGGTGATGTTTTAAAGTGCACTATCCGCTATTGCACACACCCCCAGCCGATTACTATAGCAGTTACACTCCCACTACAGGTAAAAGAACCTACGGAATCAATTTAAGGGAAAATTTAGGGGACTTGGACTTTGAGAATTTGAGAGCTTGAGAGCAGAATCTAGCAGCAGCAGCGTAATCTGCCACACAGAAATACATCAATTAATACACACCAACAAACGCCACCACCCCCAAACATGCATCACCCAGAGCCTCTACCTGGTTTCTAGAATAGGCGTATTCTACATGGGGGCAGGGAGTGCGTTAGGAACGGCCGTCGTCTCCGCCTACTCCAGACAACACCTTTAAATTTAAGCACCAGAAACAAGGCATTAAAACAAGTTCTAAGAAACACTAAAGGAACAACTCCAGGTACTCACACGCACCGTGTCTGCAAGCCACCGAAAGCTCCGACTGCCCCACTATGGCGTGCGCAGCCTTTTCTAATCGCCTAATCAATGACGCCATGAACCACATGCAGCGACACACAGGTGGACTCCTTAACAGACGCACTACAATCCGAATAGTCCAAACACCCGGTTGCACATGCAATGGCTCTGGGTTATTACCAGCTACTTTCTCTAAGCACCACTGCCGCATTTTGTAAAAAATTGACAGCTGTTGCTCATTCAGAGTTTTCATTAGTAAAAGACCCTCTTGACGACTCATGACATTTCTTTTCTCTATGTGACAAACTTGCTCGTTTCTTACAGCTAAGTCTGGAATGGCCTCTTTAACTCCTCCCTCGACTCTAAACTCTCAACCTCCTGTTCCGGACAGAGTAAGCCCCACACATCCTCCTGAATATCTCCAAAGTCCATCTGCTCATGCACTTCATCCAAGTCCTCAGCTTCAAACCAACGCCTATTTGAATCAACTATCGACTTTACCAAATTAACTGAGCCATCACTCAAACGCACATCACTACTCTTATAGAACTGTTCAAACTTATCAAATGGGGGCGGCTTAAGGTCGGCCTCAACACAATATGGAAAGAATAACTGAAGAATACTTTGAAATAACTTTGTGTTTTTAGTCTCAGAAAACCGCGCATATCTAACAACGGAGGCCTTGGTCTGAGTTCTTTTAGTAATCGCGCCTAATCTATTTTGTAAAAGAATTGGATTTTTAAACTTATCAGACGGACCAAGTAAGCGATATTCGGATATGAATGTCGCAATGCACAGGTCATTAAATGTGCTGTCATTTGATCTACTCAAGTATCTATCAATACTGTTTGTCATCCAAATATCGTCCCCCATTTCATCATCTTTTTCACCAATTGGTTTACTCATCTGCACTATATAATCGCCAGTGGGGACAAAAGTAACTTTACATGAAAACTCCTTTCAGTGCATGTTTGTTGTGCTATACACAGCTTCCTGTGCAGAGACAACACGATTATGAAGATAAACACTGCCTAACTTTTAAAATGCCTCTTTTGCACTAACATTACCCTTGGAAGCTTCTTTTTGTGCATTACTTATAAACTCAGCTTTAGAAATATACAAAATAATATATACGACGCACGCCCATGCATCTACAACGAACTGAATGTCCATATTGGCATTCCAGCAATTTAATAATTTCTCGTTGTTGTTATTTATAAAGGCTTCTCTAACCTCCCTCTTTAAAACTATGTGTGTGTCCGTCTAAAACGCTTTATACTTGTTCGAATGTGGACTGTGTTAACCCCAGTGACATGAACAACTCTTCAGGACTAAGACACAGTTTATTTTCATCAAGAACAGCATTCTTCAGTGCGCTCATAATTAATTGAGCCTCCTCCTTTGTAATGAGGGGCTCTGATTCTGGGTCCTTATGTTTAATAATCGTACGCACTGACACCGGACGCGGGAAGTTAAAACGACACACTTTATTTTTTCTACACATTTTTGAGTGACGCTTAGAATGCTTCTGCACTGAAGTAACTTTTTCCAATAAATCCAGATCTTTGGGTATTTCACAGGTAACATATTTATCAATAAACTGAACTACCTCCTCATCTTTATTTGCGCCGAGCTTTGGGGCATTTTCTGTCCAAAATAAACAATGGTCGTGGGGAGACCCACGACCATTTATTTACACAATAAAAATAATCTATCACTTTACCGAAGGGCTGAGCTGGGGACAGAATAACTTTACGCAAAAAATGATGCCATTGTGCGTCAAACATGCAAGCCGTGGTTACAGGGTGATGACGCAAAAGGTCACATCTCTCAGCCCAATCTAAATCTTTAACACTCCGTGTACTACCTTACCTGCTTTAAGAGCATTTTAAGAAGGCTTGACTAGCGGAGATCAGCGGAACTAAATGAACAAAACCATGTGGGAATACCAAGCTGCCGAATACACACAAACAAATCTTTTTGTGCAGACTGCCAGAACGGTGGCGTGCCTCTAATTGGCTGCATGAAACGATAGCCATTATCATATTGTAACAAATTTTCTAAAGTTGGTTCACCTGCAGCAACATTACTGTGACCGGAATGCCCCATTCGCAACACTATCGACACTTTTGAAACTAAATGCTGAACTTCTAACATGTACAGTGCCATCAAAAGAAACTTAAAATTTTGCAAAAAATCTACCATCCACGTGCAAAAGCCTGTTAATAAAATACCTGCACATGGTCAAATGAATAGGCCGAGGGCTATGAAATGTATTACGACCATATGGAAAGTCCTTGAAAAATTTAGCATTTAGCCTCATTTTCTTTATCAGTTAATAAACTAACCAGACTATTCCCCTCAACTGGAGCCAAATTTAAAACACCCTCAAAACAATGATCCAGCACTTCCTAAGCGATATCGACCGGCATGAAACAACATCATCTAAATCTTCTGCCTGGTTTTCCGTTTCTACATAAACTTCTGCACCTGCACCTGCATCTACAGCTTCCTCTTCTTCCCTGGCAAACTCATTTACCCACTCTTCATTAAAATCAATGTCAAAATAATACTGGTTGTTTTATTTAAGAAACGCAATGGCCCTCCATACGCGTGCTGTGTCTACCTACTGATACTCATAATGTCCCTTATACGTAAGTTTATGCTTAAGTTTAACAGGCAACAAATAATCATCCATACTACTACGCGGCAACAACCGAACTGAGTCAAAAACTCTCAAAGGTATGCATGTTATTGGCCCATGTATACAGTACATAGCTGAAAGCAGTTTGGTAAAGCTGCAACTTGCATAAAATTAATATTAAGTGCAACTATATGTTGTTCAATAGTGTTCAAGCAGGCGAGCTCAGGTGGACTGTTGTCCAATTGTAAATTATTAACTTAACACTCAGTTAACAATTTAACAGTGGGCATAGCGACGGACAATCTATATCACAAGCATGTGAATAGGCCTGTGAGATACACGCATTAGCTACATTGGTGCATTTCGGTTTAGCCATAAAGTCTTGCTTTCTACAAGGTAAGACCTGGTTTTTAAATAAGAGTTTTAAACACACACAGCAAATGTATTCCAGACCATCTTCACTTTCCTTTAAAAACTGTTCCATAACAAAAGTGAAGTTTTCTAATTTTTGTTTCAATTGCTTTTTCTTGTTTCTGAATCCTGCCCGGGTCCTATTTTTAAATTCTTCATTATTGTGATATTTTTGTTTGCCAAATTCTTTTACTTTCCATTTATATTGGGGATTTACTTTACACTTAAGTTTACTGGCTGCTTTGACATTTTGTTTATGTTGTAGATTAACTTTATATTTGTTAATACTCATGGCTTTAAGTCTATTTTGATCATTTAAATTAAATCTATATTTATTGATACCAGCAGCTTTAAGTTTATTTTTGTTATGGGGAAACTAGTTGTGTGGCTTATAATTGTTGTGACCACCAGGGGGCATCGGTAAGAATGCACGATGAGAGATGATGGAGTTTTATGCCTTTATTAAAACGTTGAACTCGTATGGGGTGTATGTGTATTTGTGTGTGGTCTTCTTTTATACGCACACGAGACTTCACACCCATGAGCTCCGCACGACGCACTGAAAACAACTAAAACACGTAGCGCTGTCAACCATACTTAAACACGATAACATCTGATTTACAATGGTTACAATATCTGTCAATCAAACATCCGGCAGAATATATTATGTCCTTCGACACAATTTTGAAAACTTAAATTATCTCTATATTTGTTAATACTAGCAGCTTTAACTTTCTTTCTATACAGTTCATTCATTCTATATGAATGACTGCTGGCAGCCTTTTTCCCCACTCTATACTCTACATTATCACTATAATTTTTCCTCCGTGTTTCTTTGATAATCTCCTGATGCTGGCTATAGCTGTTTTTCAAATGCTTCTGTTTTTTCTTTTGTATATACTTTGATACAGATTTGACATGAATTTCATTATCAAGATTAACCTGAGCTACCTTTTTAGACCTAATATTATAGCCCTTCATTGACAAGCGATAAATCTGGCAGCATTCATAATGACTGTTAATATTTTCTAAGTAGATGCCATTGGACAACAAAGGCTCGGTAGTACAACCATATTTAAGCCAATGTCCATTATAAAATGTAAATACACTGACACCTAAATAATTCGCGGCAGCGTGAATTTCTACTTCAGTGGCCCATGTGCCAACTTTACACGTTTGACACGCTGATATAGTCTTCTACAGATGAATAGCCATCGCGCAGTAGCATGTTATATTTTAAAGGATTATTTAAAAGGTGTTTCACAATCGCAAGTCTAATTTTCCTATGATTTTTTTTGTGTGCCACTAATGGCTTGTGAAATCGCAAGAAATAAACAATTACCATCCACAACAATTTTGTCTTTGTGACACAGTGCGCCTAATGGACCTATAGTTTTAAGATCTGCTACACCAACCTTCTGAAACTCAGCCTTAATGAGTTTGCACAAGTCCTTACAATCACTTTCAGTAAGTGGACTGAAGGACAGGGCATTCTCTTGAACACTGGTGCACAGCACATCTAAGTCTATGTCAGTGTCCTGTATCTTTTTAAACATATTTGGGGGCACAGAAAAAGAAACTTCTGCAGCCTTTTTGCACTTTAAGCCCCTCACACTATTCTCTGGTACAACAACATTGACACCAGTAATCTCAAACTCTTTAAAAGACACATCATCACTATCCTCATCACAATTGCTGTAACATCAAGCCAATGTGCAAAAATAACTATACAGCTCATCTAAACTATTAAAATACACAACCACACTTTTGCCCTTAGCATCTACCAACCCTTCAGCACTACGCGAGTGAGAATCTACCACAGCATACCGACCACTGTTTTTAATAACTGCAAAAGTACTACCACAGAGTGTCATAAGACGTGTCGTACTGTGTCAACAACTGCTCTAAACCACCATCTGACGTCACCCACGCACTTTCCTCAATAAACTCATACTCTTCGACATTTGCAGCTCCATTACATGGCTCAGTGAAAGAAAATCGGAACCGCTGTCCATCTATAACAGACTCAGTTGGCAAGTCTGTAACAAGTAAATATGTATCCCCATTAATTGAGCCCTTATTCCGATGTGCTGTGTACAGTGCATCCCCAACAATCAAAACCCTGTCCAACTGCCTCTGATCCCACGAAAAAACATACAGCATGGTGTGCTGAGCTAAAGCCACCAGAGATATTGCCATACACTGTACACCCCCATACAAGAACCGACTATTGCCCTGATGAAAACTACCCCTTATTACAGAAGGAAGAGTTTCCCTATCACTAACGGGTACTACATCACACTGTGCACAACAAGACTGTCCCCTTTGTCAGAAGCACTAATCTCTTGAACAGCTGGTGGAAGGCTGAGCGGAGAAGGCGGACTGGTCGCAGAAGATGGAGGGCCGGTCAGATGAGGAGGGCTGAGTGGAGAGAGTGGAGAAGAAGGTGGCAGACAGGTTGCAGGAGAAAGGCAGGTCTACAAGATGCAAAGACAATGTATTAATATTAGCGTGGCTTCAAACTATAACTCCATTTCATTTTTCTACTATATATTTATTTATATCCAATCCCATCAACCAAAAACATGCTACATAGGTCCCAGGTTGTCATTGTAAAAAGAAGCCTGACTTACCTGCTAAAATATTGTATAAATATATACATTTTTTTACCCTGTTAACTCACCTGGTCTGTCAACATCCCCATTTGGTCTCTGGAACTAGTAAGTGATGTTCCTGGAGTCACTTCCACCTCTACACCCTACAAAAAACATGTATACAGAAGCCCGTATTCAGTCAGTCGCAGACACATGACAGTCACAGACACATGATATAACTCCAATATATAAACTAGCTCATACCTCATCCAGTTCCATCTCAGACAGGAAGACAGGAGTTGAGACAGGTCTCACCTTAAGTGTAGATGCTCCCTCAAACTTTGTAAAGAAAATTTAGTATTAGTCACCCATTTTTAATAAAACAGGACAAATGCTGTGGAAAGACAAAACAAGCTCACTTGCCGCTGGGAGCATCGACGCTTTGAGGCAGGTGGTTTTGTTGTCTCTTGTGAGACATTCTCCTCCATCCTGGATGTGGAGCTGGCACGTGTAAAGCATTTCCATGCCATCCTGGATGTGGAGATGACGGGTGTTGTAGGTTTCACCACATCTGCATAGGAGGGGCAAGGACAGGAAAGGCTTCTCACCTCCACAACTGCCTATGCAGTATAAGCATGATTGATGAGTAAAATCACACATTTGGCATGAACATATCAACACTTAAACAACACTGACCTGGTCCTCCTCCAATGTAGGTGGGGAACTGGCAGGTGAGTAGGGTCTCACCTCCGAACCAGGAGAGGAGCGTGAAAGAGAGGGGCAGCTCCTCACCTCCACAACAGGCTACAAAACAACATACACAAGTCAGTTATATATGCCAGACATGAAAAAAATCTGTCATCTACACTCACCTCGTGCTCCTCCTCCCTGGATGATGAGCTGGAAGGTGAGCAGGAAGTGTTCACCTCCCCAGCCGTCGCCTTGAACACTCCCTGGGGCCGGCGTTTACGAGCAACAGCTTTGGGACGTCTTGCTTGAGACGTCTTTCGAAAAGAAAAAAGTGGTTTCTTTACAAATTTCAGAATCAAACACTGAATCTACATAACTTATCCAACTTCTCATCCTATTTCTATCAGTTTTTCTCAAAATTAAGACTATACTAATGTTTACAATTACTGTTATTCCAGTGTCAAGCTCAGGACCCGGAGTGCTCCAGAGAGGAACTGGCAGCCAATTTACAGAGATATGGAGACTCCGTAATGAGATTAATATGAATGTTAAAAGCTGCCCAACAGCAGCAAAAATATCTCATCACTCAACTGGCTGCAGCCAGTAAACGAGTCGGTGAGCTGGAGGGCCGGCTCAAATCCTATGAGGAGGAATGGGACGGGTCAGGTATGTATAATTATTACTTATTTACTAAACTAAAACTGTTTACATCTTTCTTATCATTTTACATTACAAATAAATACAAATGTATTCTATCTTCAGACCCCGGCACAGAACACTGTCCCCGTACCGCAGGACCCAGAAGACAAAGGGTCCTCCGATCAATCCATTCCAAAAGTAGCAAAAACATAGACGTCTGAAAACCATTTCCTTGTTCATTTAATTGTTTTTTAATATTATTATAAATGTTATTTTGTTGTATTTGTGTTGTGTGTTCTTATAATAAATTATTTTGTTATTGTCAAAAGTCCTCCATATTTAATTCCATATAAACCAAATGATAACTGTGTAATAACTACATGTTACAGGCAGAGTTGATAATCAGGCATTTCATAGAATGCCTGATTATCAACTTTGATTGATGATTCTTTATAATGTTTAGGCCAAGATGAGAATAAAGATTAATTTCCTAGTTGTTTCAGGCATATAGAATGCTTGACTATCCACATTTCCTGTAATATATACAATGCCTATATAATGGGAAAATAATAAAACATCTGTTTTCTATTTAAAAACACAACACATTGTAAACAAGACTTAGACATTCTACGTATATAATTCATGGACTATCAACTGAAACTCAGATGCAGCCTCAGTCAGATTTATTAGTTATTTTACTGCATAGTATGTACTTGTACCCAGTGTATTTGTATTTGATGCATTTATATTTTTCACATTTTTACCTTAATAAAGCAAATGTGTTGAAATCATAAAAGGTTTTAAAATGGTCAACTATTTAAGCAGAAATCACTCTTTGCCGTGATTTGTTGATATACAGTTTTTTTAAAATGAAAGATTCAGGGATATACAATATATATATACAAAAATAA
Organism: Boleophthalmus pectinirostris; assembly: GCF_026225935.1. NCBI lineage: Eukaryota > Metazoa > Chordata > Actinopteri > Gobiiformes > Gobiidae > Boleophthalmus > Boleophthalmus pectinirostris. The sequence continues at coordinate 79,224 of NW_026571140.1, read as the reverse complement.
GATATAAATAGAGATAATTTGAGTATATTTTTGTATATTTTATTATTTTTAATTTTTTTATTAATCATTGCATTTCTACATTGCCTTTCAAGACACCCAAAGCACTTTACAGTTCATTGTTCATTCACTTTGCACTCAGTACTGGCAAACTACTATAACCACAGCTGCCCTGGGGCACACTGACAGAAGTGAGGCTGAAGATGAAAGATGAACAAAGACATTTACATAAAATACATATTTACAGGTCGTCCACATCTTCTTTAAACTCTTCATATGTTACATAGACCTTTGAAAAGTCTGTAACTTTAGAGATACACCTTATCTTAATGGGGCAGAAGACTTTTTTCTTATGCTTGTTGTGGCCCTGTATGGGTAAGCCACAGAGTTTGCAGTCCCCTAGAAAATGGAAAAATAAGTTTTATTTGTCCTAGATATACAAAATTTGGTATCCACATTTGTGACCTGATCTGGATTAAGAAACTCAATTATGCCCAAACCCCATTTACATTGTGTTGCCATGGCAACAAGCAAAAATTCTATCCTTGCCAATGGGATGTCCTTACATAAACTTTGGCGTAGCCAAACCAAATTTGGTAGCTAGATGCATCATGGCCATGAGAACAAAAATGTATATTGTTACCACGCCCCTTTACAAACCGAAAGTTCGCCATCTTGGATTTTTTTGGGGAAATTGCAAAGTTACCCCCAATTCATACCAAAGCGCAACGACGCGTAAGCGCAGCAGCACAGCACACGAGCAGCTGCTTTAGAACTCCATTTTAACCGGTCTGACAGTGTACACCGACAGTGTCATACGCGCGTCCAACGAGCGTTTGACGCTGACACGCTGCTCGAGATAGGTTGGAGTTCTAATTTTGCAGTGTCAGCGGCGCGTCTCCAAGGTTTTTAGCAGGGGAAAGACAGGAAATAAACACGTGGTGTCAAAATAAACTTCCGATACCCTTTTCGCACGTGATTTACGATGACAGACACCAATTCTACAAGGACTCAGGACTAAACCAGGACTAAACCAGAACTAAACCAGGACTAAACCAGGACTCACTGTCCAAATGTGCTCGGGGGTCCTTCCGTGTAGCCCCGAGTGTCCGCGGGCGAAAGGACTGGTGCAGAGCTTGGAGAAGAGGTACGTGCAGCCGTCGCGCTTTTCGGACACCTGCTCCGCGGGGCTCAGGGTTCGCTATCTCTCTCTCTCTCTCTCTCTCTCTCCAAGATTAGACCTGGTTTAGACCTGATTTAGTCCGGGTTTAGTAATGGTTTAGACCTGGTTTAGACCTGAATTAGTCCTGACCTGCCCTTAAAATTCCAGAACGTTAAAACTCGCCCATTTCAGTGACTATTTTCCCTTATCCATCGGTGCAGGACTCTGTATCAACATATAAACGTATCGGCCTTATTACCTGGACGGACATATGATTTTAATCACACTCATAATGTATGTTAATTATACGTGATTTTACCTTATTAAGGGAAAAAAAACTGAGGTGTTTAATGTGCGTGCTAATAGATTTAAATCTCATTAAACGCAAATGCGTTGCAGTTGTACACTTAATTCATAATACACTTAATACACATTCTAACTTAATACACTTTAACATAAAATAAATGATAAAAAGCAAGTACAAAATGTGATGTCTGAAAACAGTGAGAAGATGTGCAGGCTGCGTAGCAGGAGCGTCTTTGACGCTCTGGTGTGAATTGAAACTTTGAAATTTACGCGTATGCGCAGCTCCGCCTACGTTAAGCGCTGCTGCAGCTCCTGGTGTGAATTTGGGGTTAGATTAAGATTTATAGGGCTAGGGTTGGGGCTGTGGTTAGGATTACGATTAGGGTAAGGTTTAAGATTAGGGTTATTAGGGTCAGTGTGAGGTGCAGCGCTTGCAGGGCAGCTGTTTGCGAGGTGCAGCGTTAGCGAGGTGCGCGGCATTTGTGGGGCATGGTGTTTGTGGGGTGCGGAGTTTGTGGGGTGCGGAGTTTGTGGGGCGCGTGTTTGCGGGGCGCGGTGTTTGCGGGGCGCGGTGTTTGCGGGGCGCGGTGTTTGCGGGGCGCGGCGTAGGCACTCGAGGGCCGATCATTGCTGCTTGCGGCTATATTTGTTATTGTTATTTACTCTTTCAAGATGAGGCAGGCAAGAGTACTGGGGAACCGATGAAAGAAACCGGTAAGTCAAAAAATCTTCAATATTACCACTTAGATGACAGAATGATCTGGCACTGGAGAGAAGGTCAGCAGGTTTTTTATGGCAGAAGATGATCAGGAGTGGAGCTCAGCAGGTGTGTAATTGGGATCCGCCCAGGAAGCGCCAAACAAGGTAAGGAAACAAGGGGGGAGGGAGCAGGGAAAGGAGGGGTAGGAGGAGCAGGATGAAACCCTCACAGTTTCTCCAAAAAACAAGATCAAATTCTTTTATGTATCAACTATTTTCAAGGTCTTTGTCTTCTTTTCGTCAGGACAGATAATGTTGTGCAGGAGGGAGCACGTTTGGTGAGTAAATCTGACATTAAATGGTGTTTCACAAGAGACAAGAGACACCTTTACTACAGAAATATGGACTATATAACCAGATGGTGTCGATTTACACAGCAACTGAGCCTTTTAAAGGGATAGTTCAGGTTTTTTGACATGAATCTGTATGGAATCCCCGTCAGCAGTATTTTACATCAACACTGACTTACCCCCGACAGCGTCCGGTGAGCAGAGATACTGGCAATTTTCGGTGCTGAAAAAAGTAGTCCATCAAGTTGGCTGGGGACTGTATAATAAAGCGTTTTTCTTCTCAAAACAACATGTGTTCAAAAGACTGATACATTTGCATCACAAAACCATCGTCGCTTAAAAAGTCAGACCTCATTATTGCTTGGCACTATTTTCTTTCCGTTCGTATCACTGCGCGCTGCTGCCAGGTAACAGCTACTAACAACTAACCCTAACCCCAGGTAACAGCCGCGCACGAATCCATCACTTTCTTCAGTTGTTCGGCAGTGTTTACGTGCTCAGACTGCCGCGACATGAGAGAGCTAATGTGAGGGCTAGAGCGATAATTATATAACCTTGTATAAGCTATATAAGAATATATCTAAAAAATGGTGCGGACTTGTGATTATCCAGGCTGTAACAACAAAAATCTGGCTGAATCTCCACACGCATTTCACTGTTTTCCTGGTCTTCATCATCAATGTTGTAATCAGACATGTTGTCACTAACATTCCAAACAGTAAACAAAGCGAAACAGGCACGGCTGTCATCTGGCAGCAGCGTGCAGTGATACGAACAGAGAAAAAATAGTGCCAGGTGATTATAAGGTCTAACGTTTTTGAGGACTACCTCTGCTCACCGGATGCTGTCGGGGGTAAGTCAGTGGGGTTGCACGACACTGCTGACGGGGATGCCATAGAGATTCATGTCAAAAAACCCAAACTATCTCTTTAAAGGGCCATTCACACCAAAGCATCAAAGCGTCCAGTTTCTATGTGGACGTGCGACTAGAGCGTCCTGCGTTCTTGCGGCGCGTCTTCGGCGTCAGCACAGCACGAATCTGGCGTCGACATGGCGTGTCTTGAGCGTTTTGGCGTCAGCTGTCTAGACGCGCGTCCAAGGCGTCAGCGTCAAGAAGTTGAAAATGCTGAACTTTCCGCGTCAGACGCGCCGCGTCAACCAATCCGGGACGAGTATCCAGTGACGCAGCGACGTTATTATCAGGGAGCAAGACCAGAGAACCAGAACGAGAGCCACAAACATGAGCGGAGCATAAATATATATGCCACAATCACTGAGCCGATTGTGAGAGCTACACCAGGACTAAACCAGGACTAAACAAGGACTAGACCGGGAGTAGACCGAGACTAGACTGGGACTAAACCAGGACTAGACTGGGACGAAACAAGAACTAGACCGAGACTAATCAAGGACTAGACCCTGAATAGACCGAGACTAAACCAGGACTAGACCGGGACTAGACCATGATTAGACCAGTATTAGACCGGGACTAGACCAGGACTAGACCGGTATTAGACCAGGACTAGACCGGGACTAAACCAGGACTGATCCAGTGTCATTAGGAGTATAAATGTATATACGGCCCAGTCCTCGACCCGATCTCCTCCGCTGATGTTTTATGTCATAAAAACACTCTCTTGGTCTGGTCTGACATCGTTTCGGGAAAAGACCAGGACCGGGATCTTGTTTCCAGGGCAACAGACGCGCATGAAGTATTTTTCTCCCGTTCGTCCAGGGCGTCAAAGACACAAGTTGGGGGCATCTAAACTCAAATGCAAAGGCATCCAAATAGAGGCGTCAAGGCGTTTTTTTGACGCTTTGGTGTGAACGGCTCTTAACAGGCTAGCAAACACATAAACTCTAAGAGATGCATATATGGTCCCGGTCAAGCAGAAGTAAACAGCAAAGCCAAAAATTCAAGTGAATGCATCTGATATAAAAATGTATTCAACAGATACATATGTACTCTAGTTTATGAAACTGTTTACCTTTTTTCTGTACCATTTTTGGTTCTAAAGTTCCATAGGTTTTAAACAGACCATGTATGAAACATGGAACAAAAATTATTTCCCAAATTTCAAAGACCTGCAAATCATGTAAATAAATGGATGTATTTCATCATATCTTGTGTTATTCCATCACTGAACTGTTGATGAAGGTACAGGATTTTTCCCCCCAAATTTTTTTTTAATTATAAAAATTTGCTTGGAAGGACTGACATATTTTATAGAAATTGTTTCCTTTCATTTTGAAGTAATATTAAAGTATTCGGAAGAAAAAAGTTGACAAATTATGCAAAATCATGCACCTTCTACTTGTCTGAACAATTTTCCCTCCATTACTTTTCCCTCCGTTACCATGAGCTTAATAAAAAAATGTCATTACTCAAAAAGTAAGAGGTTTTTCAACCTAATTTTGTACCATATGGTAGAAAACTATATGAAGCAAATATTCAAACCAGTTTGTTAAGGATATGTAAGTGAGAACCAAGAGTTATCACTGTTTGTATTTATTGCCCAAAAAGTGCTGCATATTTCATTCCCTCTGTTACCGACATGAGTTTTTAAATTTTTTGTCAGCAACTTGAAAGAATATCACAGGTTTAACTTTACCCTGTTGGAGTGTTAACTCTTTCCTACATTCTGATACTTTACTTATTTCAATAGTCCCTCTAGTTTCTGAATAAGAGACATTTGAATGTAAAAAATCTGCCCCTGTTTCCCTCCGTTACTGCTTGACCGGACCCATATGCGTTCCTATACGCATAGGAAACTCATCAAATCAACCAGCTCTATTAATGCATTATAAAGTTGAACTAATTTCAGTTAGTCGCTAGTCTTTAGTGCAGATGAACCGCATTAAAGAAAAAAAAATCATGGAAATGTGATTTTTTTTTGTTTTTTTTTTGTGGATAAATAAAATAATGAATTAAACCTCAATGCTTTTATAGCAGAGCAGTGTCTTTTAGTGGATTAATATTAACACCATTTGAATATGATGTGAGACATAAATATGCTTTGCTTTGAATTTATTACCCATTAGGATTACCTCACGACGATTACAACAGTCAATAGCATGCCTTCCAGTAGCGCTTCCCACAAGACGAAGATTCCAGAGAGCAAGTCTTTTCACCAAGGGCCATGACCCTAGAACAGACCCAGTACACAGAAAGAGGAAAGGCTTTCTGCCAACAGGAGTCAAGGTAACTTCATCGTGACAATGCCCAAACACGCCAAGGATAGCCCAACACTGAGCCACAGATGCCCCAAAATGCCCTCACACTCTCTGCAACTCTTGGGCTTGACAACTTTAAACAGCAATCTTAGTGCGCCTAAACATGGTCCATTCAAGGCCTCGCATCTTGCAGCCATGACAGCTTGGCTTCGCCAGTGTGTGACATCAGAGGTCGGAGCTCAGGAAGGAGGGATGAGTGTAGAGCATAGCACCCTTTTTATAGGCAGGTTTGTGACCAACCCAAAACCCAATACTATTACAATTTTATTAAATAAATATAAGTAGCTTAGTGTCTATCAACATTTTTGAGCCTACTGCACTTTGCCTCACCAGCTGTAAACCTCACCGCACTTCACTGACCTATGTGCAATTAATAATGGGGTCAAGGGGAAATGTAAACAACACCATAATATCACAGTATTCTTTAATTTGCTTAGGGTTAGGGTTAGTTTTTATTTGTTTGTTTGTTTATCCTAGGCCTACAATTTCTCACTGATTTTATGGAATATTGGATCACATAAGCATGTTCCCATTTAAAATTGCGCTGGCTCTTGGCCAGGGTACTCTCGGAAAAGAGATTTGTAATCTCAGTGGGTTTCTCTTAGTTAGATAAATGTTAAATTAATAAATAAATTTAAAAATATCACTTTGAAAGTAAATCCATAACCCTCCCTCTGGCACTAACCTTAACCATAATCTTGAAACCAGAAAATGTTTGCATGTAAAACATTAAAGAACATAAACCATGTATGCCTTATCATTTGAGCCACAAAAAAAAAAAAAAAAAAAAAAAACATCAACGTATAACCCAGGGCTGGACTGGTAGAAGAAATCGGCCCTGGACTTTTTGATCTGGGGCGGCTCCTTTTTTTGCCAGCTGATTATTATCAGTGGGCTAAGCTATTTTAATATTTGTGTATAATTTGGTGGTATTGTTGCTATTTATTGGGATTTTTTTTAAACAGACCCTAATGCTTTTGGCTGTTTTTAATAAGCCCATGTTATTAATTGTAATTAAATGTGGTAGGTAATTCATTCATTAAATTAAATACGATGTAAAATAAGTTAAAAAGGTCCACCTGTAGGACCCAGAGTCACAGTCTGAGCAGCAGTGACAGCAGTGGTTCGAAGTGCCCCCTAAGTACCACAGCCTTCACACTCTTGTGTCAGGACATCTGAACTCATGTTTTATGTCACTTTTAAAGAGAACAGCTTTGGCTCGTTTGTGAAATCACCTAAGAAATGCACCGTGCGGTAAACGCTTTGATCTTTCCGTATGAAAATTTGCTTCTTGTTTCCAGTGAGGTAAAAATAACCAAAAGTACATCAATATGTGGTCTAATGATGTCAAATAAAAACTGCTATGAAGATTGAGTCATGTAGAATGTCTTTTTGGGCTTGAAAACATGCTTAGTATTCACAAAATGCTTTCATTTCAACATGAAACAAATGAAACAAAACACTACAGGTATGATTTTGAGGAGGTAACAGCATTACAAACTGGCTAAAAGCGAACAGGATTCAGTTTTGCATAATATAGGGCCTTTAATAAGTTCAAAAGTGTTATATTGTAATGGCAATTTGTCCAGTGACCAGTGTTTTGGAGTCATTTGGACTGTTCCCAGTGACTCTCCCCCTCTTTCATGTAAATGAGGGTCCCTTGTGTACTGCCTGGCGCAGCGGTGAGCGTCTCGTCTGCTGTGGCCTGGGATCCACAAGTTTGTCTCCTCTCAGAGCTCTCTGTCGCTTGGGGTCAAAGAGGCTCGTACTGCCACTTCACTCCCATCCTTACATGTCCAAGCCAGACTGACCCACATCAGCCCAAAACCATCCCAATGTCCCCAAGCAGCCTTTGGTGGGGCTATTGTTCCTCTAAGTAGGTCAGGGCTCGCAGCTATCACAATCAATTTGAACTGATTGGGGAGCAATGGGAGCAGCAGGACATGTAGACATTTGCTGCAAGGCTGATCACACTTGTTGATATAAACCGAAGGAACAGGAACTAATGATAGCATTCTTTGGCCAGCTCATCTCCCCAAACTTGTCCAGTCCACTCATTCTCCTTGTGTATTGTTCTTTGTGGCTCCTTTCTCCTCAGCCCAGTGCTCCCGCCCTCCCTTTGTATGCTGTAATTAGTCATGTGGAACATATGGGGCATCATATTACATAACGTAACAACAGCTGCCCTATGCAAGACTCTGAGCGGGATAATACCAGTGGATTGGGCACAGCACTTCTGATGCTTTTAGCTGCATCATATTCAAAATGTGATGTATTGTACATGTGCATTAGAACAATAAGTTGTTGATGTGGGCCCCTTTGCTTTCACCACTAACAATGGAGTCTGTGCCTGTATTCATTGACTACCATCATCTCAGCGGCCCAGGGTGCTTAGGGAGGATTTGCATAAAGCACGCTGAAGTTAGGCGCATTTTTTAACTGTTGGGGTCTGTTGCATCCATTATGAAAATTTGTGTAACATGAAAAAGTGCTTCAAAACTCTGTGGTGGTGGTTTGAACCTTTTCTAATGCTTGTTTTGGGATTGTGCAAAAGACACGAAAACAGAAATTCACAATTATGGATTTTCCTTTTTATATGTCAAAGATTTATCGTCAATTTCTGTGTGTTTCAAAATACTATGCAATTACAATCCAGCTCCTTGTTTACGTTGGTGAAAACATTTGATGTCATGACCAAACTGTTTGGGCTTGCATTTTAGATGCTTGCTTTGATGTTGTGTATTGAGCATCTACCTGTCTGAATGAAAACTATCAAAACTTCAGGTGAGTGTGGAGATTTTGCAGTTTCTGCAGTCTGGAAAAGAATCATTTGTGGGGCATTTGGAGAGGTGTCTTGGGGGCCGGCCCGACTGGAATTAGCTCTCTCACCTCTTTGTGTCTTGCTGGGCTAATACCATAATCATAGACTATTGTTCATTAGCAATGTATTATTCTAAGGGTTTGGGTAATCCCACGAGGCTGCACCATCTGGGCTCATCTGAACCCTCACAAAGGCTCTGTCTTATGTAATGTACTTAAGTGGCAGATTTGAACGTAATCTGAGAATGTTTTTTGTTAGTCTGCATCTTTGATGATCCCCACCAAGGTCACACAGAGCCTAAAGTCACAAATCAATTGGACTTGTGTTAAAGCCATGGATGTGTTAAGGCCAAGCTGTTACTGCCTTCGACTGCTTATGTGTCACAAGACTATACAGAGTCACCATGCTTTTTACACATAATACATATTGGGAAAAAAAAAAGTAACAATAAAATAATTGTTTTCTGTCAAAATCTATGAAACTAAATGACCATAATTCCATTCTGTATGTACTTCGTACTTCTCACATTCTCAAATGTATTTTTATTTTTCTATATAAAAAGTGGTTTATCATTTTAAAGATACTGCAATTAACAATTTTGTGTAATTGATTTACTTGTCCAATTCATGTGTCGTTACATGTCTTACTCTTTTTGGTTTGTCAAAACAAAAAGAAGTTTGACTTATGAAAATGCTGCCATGTTGGATGCATTGACAGATGTGTGATAATCAATACCTGCAGCATATGTGAGGACCAATGTAGGCTTTCATATTAATGTGAATAATACTTAGAGCTACTCATTTAAAAAAAAAAAAAAAAGTCCAGTTCTGATATGGTTCCTATCCAAGGTATTACTCTGAGCAAAGCCTGATTAAAGTGATTTTATGTCAAGTGGCTCAAAGCTATAGTTTAAAACAGACCTGTTCTGCTAAATCAGTGCTTCTCAATTATTTTCTGTCATGCCCCCCCTAGGACGAATAAAACATCTCGCGCCCCCCCGCGTGACTATAGATAGTATCATTTGTCTATAAAATTGTTATAAGTGCACCTCTGCGTAACACTGCCACCTTATATGACGCCAACAATGCTCGCTGGTTTACTGAAGTAGCAGTCACAAGCGGGATGATTGTCGGCAATATTCGGCACGTTTTTGCTGAAAAACTCACGCGGCTTATCAGAGTGATTGGGGTGTAATGTATTTAAGTGACGCCTTAATTTATTGGGCTTCATGCTGTCCGCTGCCAACATTTTTAGACACAGTAACACACCGGTCTTTCCTCGTCTCCCACCGTAGTCACAGTGAAGCCAAGCGCTACATACGCTTCGTCATATTTCCACGTCTTAGCTTTCGGGAGATTTTTGTTTGTCTCTTTATCTCCGTCTCTCTCTGTCTGTCTTCTCATCCCTGTTAAATATTTTTTCATGGTGTCACTTGAGGGTCTGCTACACTTCGTGTCTACACTTCATACTCAAACTCTGTGCTGTGTGCAAAGCGCGCATGCTCAGTGCAAACAAAACTCCTACACCACCGAGCGAATTCTCCCTGCGCACACTCTGCCAATGAGAGCGCTCTGCCCCCTAATGTAGTGGAAGTGCAATTGCACTTTATTCTAAAGGCCCGTTCAGACCAAAGCGTCAAAGCGTCCACTTTCTATGTAAAGTCTATGTGGACGCGCGACTAGAGCGTCCTGCGTTTTTGCGGCGCGTTTTCGGCGTCAGCGCGGCGCGAATCTGGCGTCAGCGCGGCGCGTCTACAGCGTTATGGCGTCAGCGGCCAAGACGCGCGTCCAAAGCGTCAGCGTCAAGAAGTTGAAAATGCTGAACTTTTCGCGTCAGACGCGCCGCGTCGACCAATCAGGGACGAGTATCCAGTGACGCAGCGACGTTATTATCAGGAAGAAAAACCCGAGAACCAGAACGAGAACCACAAACATGAGCGGAGAATAAATATATACACCACAATCACCGAGCCGATCGCGAGGAATACACCAGGACCTGACCAGGACCAAACCAGGACTAGACCGGGACTAAACAAGGACTAGACCTAGACTAAACAAGGACTAGACCGAGACTAGACCGATACTAAACAAGGACTAGACCGGGACTAGACCGTGATTAGACCAGGACTAGACCAGGACTAGACCGGGACCAGACCGGGACTAGACCGTGATTAGACCAGGACTAGACCAGGACCAGACCGGTATTAGACCGGGACTAGACCGTGATTAGACCAGGACTAGACCAGGACTGATCCAGTGTCATTAGTGGAGTATAAATATAAACTCGCTCCAGTCGTGGACCCGATCTCCTCCGTTGATGTTTTATGTCATAAAAACACTAAAGTCTCTCAGTCTGGTCTGACATTGTTTCGGGAAAAGACCGGGACCGGGCTCTTGTTTCCAGGGCAACAGACGCGCGTCAAGTATTTTTCTCCCGTTGGTCCACGGCGTCAAGACACGAGCGTCGGGGGCGTCTAAACTCAAACGCAAAGGCTCCAAATAGAAACGTGAAGGTGTTTTTTGACGCTTTGGTGTGAACGGCCCTTAAGACAGTAAAAAAAATCTAAATAAAAAAGCATGTTCCCCGAGGTCAAACGCCCCCCCCCCCCCCCCCCCCCAGGGGGCTTCTCACTATTTGAGAAGCACTGTGCTAAATCAACTTTTCAGAGCTTTTGACGGTGTTATAATTGGTTTGCCTTCTCATTTCCCCCTCTAAAGTTGTATTTTGAGTGACTGGTGCATGTTTGAGTAATCTTTAATCCTTTATTTTCAAGATGTCCTATTGCCAATCAATCCCACTTTTTACTGCGACCAACATAAGCCCACTGCTCTGCACTTACTCTGTTCTTTAATACAAATTTCAGTGATGCAGTGCTGGCAGTGCTGTTCACAATCCATAGGAGGGGTCAACAGCAACACAGCTCTTTGTTGTGATGATGTTTACGGCAATGTCAGCTCTGACTGGGCAATGCAGTTTTCACTCAGAAATCAGTGCACTTGTTTCTTTTATTAAGTCATTTTAGATTAATATTATGATTTAAAATGTGCAAATTAAAAGATAATGATCTCCCACCAACGATTGCTCAATGGACACAAAAATTTAAGTACGTTTATCAGATTGAGTGTCTGACTGCCCAGCTTCAACTCAAAATGGATATTTTCTTAAGGCGATGGTCACGTGTACCATCTTTATTTGACTGAGTAGTTTTTTTGTTTGTTTTTTAATGCCCTACCTGACTACTGTACTTAACTACATATGACTAGAGTTATGAGCCAAATCTCGACACCTGTTTTTGTTTGTTCTAATGTAAATTGCCTGTTATTTTGTACTTTTGGCAATAAAATAAAAAATAAAAAAAAGATAATGATCCATGGATGTCATAGATTATAAATATATATCAGACATAAGCATAATTCTTCATAGGTCTTCTTGAATACAGACTTCTGCATCTGCATCTTGTGGAGCTGTTTTATTTTATCCATATATAACTTTTCCCCACACCCCTATTTGCAGTCTGGTAGGCAGATTGCAAACATTACCCACGCTGGCAGTGATTTTAAATGCCACAGCACTCACAGACTGATTCAGATGCCATCACCATAAATGTACCTGTACCGTCCCACTCCAGCCTCCAGCAGCAAAGTATAACCCATCCTGGACATGCCCCCTCATTAACACTAGCACTTGCCCTAAGACTGGGGACAAGATATGGTCCTTAGACTTAGACAAACTTTACTAATCCACAAGGGAAATGATTTGGACATAGTAGCTCACACATCACAATATATGATAAAGAGAAAACATATAAACGGTAATAATAAATTCAAAATAGGTAGCAAAAATAACAAGAGACAAATAAGGCATAATTAATGACTATGATCTCTGTTTGACTTGTTGCTGTGATCTCATATGGCAGTGATACTTTGGGTAACAATAAAGCACATTTTTGTATATATTACTATTCAAAATTTGTCCAAATGACTAACTATGTGGACAAAAGGGGTGCGACACCAAGAATAGAGGGCAGAAATAGCCCATTCATGGAGTTCATTCTGTGTTCATTATTATAGGAGTGGTTCATAAACAATGCTATGTTTGCCCATGCATTGTCTCAGCGAACTGTCCACAGGCCGCTACACAAGGGTAGAAATACATGCACAATGCAAATGAATTTATTTGGTGAATGTTTTTTTTTCAATGCACTTGAGGCTGAATGATCCAATTTATACTACAAAAAACATACTGAAGATATGAAGATATGATAAAAGTTTCATTCAGACAGTCGAGGTTGGCTTCAACCTTAAGTGAACAAGTCTAATTATATGTTTGAGGTATACAAGTTCTTTATGTTGTTAATTAAGCTTGTACAGTTTACGTTCACATTTTCACAGAATGAATGAACCCAAGATATATTTGGAGGAACTTCTGATAGGTCAAAGGTGAGTGGTTCCACAGGGCAGTGAATGACGTGAGCAGCTTTTCCACTCTGAGCCGCAATTACTGCACCATGTATTAGTCTGCTTTAAAAAAAAAAAGGACAATATTGTCCATGTACTTAAAAAGAAGCTGTTCTGGTGTGGCCCCCTCTTCACAGCCTGCACGTATTAGAGGACATAATCCATGTGCATGTGTCATCTTGAAAGTTATGAGTAAACAATGGGAAACTTACTAGAGGTGACCCCTGGGGTAATTACCACTGACACACATACAGGTGTTTCATGCTTCTTGGGGACATTAGATTAACTTGCATTAATTTCCTGTGTGACCTTAAGTTTAGGTTAAGGCTAGCTATAACCTTAACCTAAACCCTAACCTTAAACTACCATTCATAATTAGACTGGCCGACCGAACATGCTTGCATTCTCACATATAACCATATAACCAGTCATAATCATGTGCCAGCTTTGGCCTGACAGAAGACCAGAGACCACAGGTGAGTCTAAACAAAGGCCAGGTGAGGGGAGAGGGGAGGGGCCAGGAAAGGGGGCACAGGTTTCAGATCTACCATCTACTGATGAAAAAGAAAAAAAATCAAATAAATGTATGGATGGTAGCTTTAACCTACACTATTGGTCAAAAGTTTTAGAACACCAAATTTTTTCCTTTTTTTTTTTTTTTACTATTTGCTGTTGAACAAAACATATTCTAAACTCTGATTGATGAAAGTGTCCACCTTTGGAAGATATAACAGCTAAACACACTCGTGACTCGTTCTTTTTACAATAGAAATCAAATATTCTTCAAAGTTCATCCCAAGTCTGTTGTAGAACTTCCCATAAATGTGTGGCATTTGTAGGTTGCTTGACTCTTCTGTCCAGTTCATCTCAAACCAGCTCGATGAGGTTTAAGTCTGGACACTGTGCTGGACACTCCATGTTTTCAAGCTTTACCATCTTGTTCTTTTTTCCTGCGGTAGTTTTGGCAGAGCTTGGACTTGTGTTTTGTTATCTTTATATGTTTCTTAAACTCTGTCTGTTCTATTCTTACCTTTGTACCATTTCAAGCTCTTCACTGGACTTGCACAACTTGAACTGCAATAAATAACTAGGGTGTTTTAACACTTTTGATCAGTAGTGTGTTTTAACACATATCTGAACTTTAAATCAGGTGGTAATTTGCAATGTTACTCTAACCTGGCACAGCAATATTACCTCTTTGTGAAGGTCACTTTTTATGTGAGTACATAAACAAATAAACTATGTTGCAAGAATAAAGGATTTACGTCACACTGCAAAATGCAAAATCTAGTCAAGTTAAGTTGACTGGAATTAAGAAAGTTTTATCATGATTTGAATAAATTTCACTTGACAAGTAAAATGATCTGCCAGTGGATTAAGACTTTTTGTACTTAAAATATGAATATGAATACATCTTGCTATACTTAAAATAAGTAAAACAACAACTTTTTGCACTTAAAATAAGAAACAAAATTTAATGTTTAAATTAAGAAAAACACACTTGTTCCATTGATATCCATTGATAGATAATTTTACTTGTCATGTTGAAGCTACTCAAATAAAGTAAAATGTTCTTAGTCATTTTAACTTAGCTAGATATTGTTTTTTTTTCCAGTGTATGGGGACAAGTTTTTTTGTATATTGGAGAGGCAGGTCTCCATGATGTGAGATTGTAGTCCCCACAATGTGATAAATACCCATGTTCTCTCTCTCTCTCTCTCTCTCTCTCTCTCACGCTCTCTCTCTCTCTCTCTCTCTCTCTCTCTCTCTCTCTCTCTCTCTCTCTCACACACACACACACACACACACACACGAAGTGATGAGTCATAGTAAATCCCTGGGGACCGGTTGGGCAGATGGGCATGGATGACGGGTCCAGCAGATGGGCACGGATGGCGCGCGTGCAGCATTAGCCCACGCCCCGCTGGCTCTTTGGCCACGACCTTCCTGTGTTTGATCCTATTAGTGAAGAGGAGATGGACATCGCACTGACAGGCAGTGCCTCACCCACCACTCCCCCCACACATATGCCACTGCCCAGCATCCCATGCTAGCTACTGCTCATTATCCACTGTGCCCATTGTGAGATTGGGACCCCAAGCTCACAAAACTGATCAGCAGTGTTCATTAATTTAATTGAACAAAGGCTTGATATAATGCTGTACTGTGGAACATCTACATGGATATGAAGCCACTTATTGTGTGTATTCTATTGCACTCAAACATTTCTTTAAATGAGGGTCACTGTGTCCCTGCAGCCCCTGTGGGAGGAGAGAGATGTCAGGCACAGCCACAAACAGACCAGACAACCAGTGCAGCTCAAAACATGTCTTCCTCCAGCTGACAGGCTAAAGCGAGGGGAGCCCAAGGGTGCTGGTCTCACAGATAGGTCATCACTTTCCCTTTCATAGCCATACCAGGTGGAGCCGTTGTTATCAGACATTAAGCTAGACAGCTTGTTTCTTCTGCCCTAATATTGTTCCAATCACAAAGTTGAAAGTTTGAACTCACCCATCCTTTATTTTGCCAGATTAAGTCATGTGTTAGCTACAGCAGCTCTCAGCATAATATATGAAAACTGCTGGCCATTACAAGTCAACACTCTAACAAATTTCTGTAGTTTCTACAGTAACTTTTACAACTGCTTCTTGCTTTCACAAATTACATGTCATAACTGTAGATTGCAATGCATTGTGGGACAAAAAAATACTACAGTTAGTAAGAAGTTTTTCTACAACAGCCTATTGTAAATTAAAATGAGTTTGTGCTTTACTGTAGCTGGGAGGATATTACATGTAAATGTTGTATTTTCAAATGTTTCTACACCGCACACATTCAGTTAAGAATAGCAGAGACAAAGAGGAGCTCATCGGGATAATGCACTGGTCCATTCACTCCACAAAAGAGTAAGTAACCTGTTGTTTTGTTGTTGGTTGTTTGTTTTTAAGTCATTTTTATATTTTTTTCCCCGCTGTAATACAGCTTGTATGATAGCTTATTTGTTTGTTTCTGTGTCTGTGACGTAAACGTAGCCTTTTAAACGTAACAGAACCGCGCTGTTATCTGTGGTCACGCATGCGCATTTAGACCGGTATAGGCTTGTTTACATGAGCACATGAGGAAAATGGCCGACTCCCTCGAGCCCGGTGCAGCTCATCTTCGAGCTGCTGCTGCGCGCGAGGCACCGCGGTGTCGGTGATCCGAGCTGAGCCGGACGGACCCGGGTCCAGACGAGGCCGCGCCGCGGTAAAACTGCGACACATGAACACACCGGTAGAGCGGACATGGCGCTCACGAGAGGCCGCGGTGAACCGAGGAGAGCGCGGAATGATACGACAGTGTGCGGGAAACAACGCAGACACCGGCCGCAGCGTCGTAAAACTCCGGGAGAACAGGAGTTTGTGGGGCTCACTAGAGTCAGTGGTTATCAGAGGTGAGCGCGGGCTGAGCCGCTGTTTTACATGTGAACAGTGAATGCGGGCACTGGTCCTGGTACAAGCCCGGGTAGAACGTGTGTCATGGAGGGAAAGAGGTGTGTGCGGGGCGGGGCCGCGGACACACTGGAGCAGGCAGGAGGAGCAGTGGAGCAGTGCACACGTGATGTGTTTCAAAGGAATCTTTGTCAGTCTATTAATGTTGTGAATATGTTTAGGCCTATTTGCTGTGAATGTGAACTACAAAAGCATATTGCCAGTTCAGGCTTTACACGTCTATGTTTGATACAAATGTGAATGTGTTTGTTCAGGTGAAGTTGTCAGTGCAGTCGGCCTACACCAGATGGTGGACTGAAGAGAGAAGACCAGGTCCAGGTCTTATCTCACCATGAGCTGAGCTGGCTCATCAACACGGATATAAAAGTCCACTGTGCACTGGAGTAAAGTAAAGGTAAACTTGTGATTAAATTAAAGAATTGGCCAGACATGTCAAAAAACATGGAAGACAATGTTCTGTGATTGCAGGTGTAATAATGAACACCATGTTTAATAAAAAATATGTATTTATTTGTTTAGGTGTCACCAGACCAGGTAGACACTGGAGACTGAGGACCTCACCTCTGTAGCTGCCTGCATTCTTCACTAGAAGCCTCCTGCACACTGGACTGGTGAGCATGTCATTCATGTACACACTTAGTGGTGGGATGTTGAGGTCATTATAATAACATTAAGCACAGTTGTTTTCTGTCACTCCTCTCAGTGTAAATATTGAAGGTGTATTCTAATAATAAAATGTGATTGTTTGTGTTTAGGTCTCCTGGTTTATACTGAGCACTGATCAGTTACGATCAGGTCACATTTCAGCTCTGTGTCTGAGCTCAACTCACTTCTTCACTGCATCCACTGCACTTCACAGGTGAGCATTTCTGCATGACATTAGAATAATACAGATTGCTGTTACCTCCTTTGATTCCTGTGTGTTTTGTGATTGCAGATGTTTCATGAGGTGAACACAGGACTACAGATCTAGAAGGAGCCTAAAGGACTTGAGTGCAGCTCACACAGAGCTGAAGGATCCTCATGTCTCTTCTCTTCAGGCTCTTTATACATCAGCTCATGTCCAACTGTCAGTTACATGTGTTAAATATTTTGTTACATCTTTTGTTTACATATTTTAATGTGTATTTGTGTTAACTGTTTGTTTTTTTTAATAAATGTTTGAATGCATTTTAGCTCTGAGTCTGTCTATTCTTATGACAATACATTGATTAGCTGTATTTTTTTAAATTACAGGGAATTACTGGCAACAAAATTGCCAGGTAATACTTGTGAATGTGGTATACAAGGTTTTGCTGTAAGCTGCAGAGCAATTATTTACTGTAAACTTCAAACCAATGAATAACTGAAAATTCCCCCAAAAAAACCTGTAAAGTGTTCCCAGCTCTTACCTGTAAATACAATTTACAGTAATTTATTGAAATAATACAATAAACACCTGGCAACAAAATTGGCAGGTGTTTATTGTAAAATTTACAGGAAATTTGTTACAGTGAAGGGTTCAAGAGTAAGTAAAAATCTGTAAAAAAAAAAAAAGCATCATACTCCCTTTTAAAAGTAAAGCATGAAAGAATAAAAAAAAAACAGAGGTGACATTCCGTGTCCCCAGAGTCACTCTCCATGTCCAGAGATCAGGTTGCCGAGACCCCCGCCGTCGACTGCTGCCCAGATCTCTCTGCACCGGCCCCATATGGATCCTCCTGCAGGTGGTGGGCCCACGTGAGGACGGCCCCACGTCACTCCTTCGGGCTGAGCCCGGCTGGGCCCCGTGGGGGAAAGCCCAGCCACCAGGCGCTCGCTGGCGAGCACCCACCCCAGGCCTGGCTCCATGGTGGGGCCCCAGTAACGCCAATCCAGGCGACGTCGCTGGCCTCTCATATAGGGCTTTTGAATCGCTCTTCGTCTGACCGGTCCCCCAGGACCTGTTTGCCTTGAGTGACCCTACCAGGGGCATGAAGCCCCCGACAACATAGCTCCGGGATCATTCAGGCACTCAAACCCCTCCACCACGATAAGGTGGCAGTTCAGGGAGGGTGGGCTGGGCGCTCCCTTAGAGATAGGGTGAGGAGCTCAGTCACACGGGAGGAGCTCAGAGTAGAGCCGCTGCTTCTCCACATTGAGAGGAGCCAGTTGAGGTGTCTCGGGCATCTGTTCCGGATGCCTCCTGGGCGCCTCCCTTGGGAGGTGTTCTGGGCATGTCCCACCGGGAGGAGGCCCCGGGGAAGACCCAGGACACACTGGAGGGACTATGTTTTTTGGCTGGCCTGGGAACACCTTGGGGTCCCCCCGGAGGAGCTGGAGGACGTGTCTGGGGTGAAGGAAGTCTGGAAGTCCCTGCTTAGACTGCTGCCCCCGCGACCCGGCCCCGGATAAACAGAAGAAAATGGATGGATGGATGGAAAAACAGAGGTATTTTAGACCCCCACAAACAAAACCAGGTCTTATATTCACACAGTTAATTGGTACCATGTGCTTAAGTGTAGGTAGCGGGCTTAGCTCATAACCCAAATTACTTGTGATCAGTTTCCAGTTTGAACTACTTGTTTAACTTTCAACTCAGTAAACTACAAGTCACAGCATAAGAGTAAGGGGTGGTATTTATTTATTTTTATTTATTTATTAGGCCTGAGCCCGACAGAGCGTAGGGCCTATTGCTTACACTACGCGGAGTGAATGGGGAGCGACGAGCGCATGGGTGAATGAGAGCGCGTCAGTGCCGTCACTCACCAATGACCCCACGGTGACGTGGAGGAGGTCGAGAGCTTTCAAAAAATGTATAATATGCTGTTCTAATGTTTTCGGATATATTGTTTTTGATCGAATTATTAAGCCCAAGTGCCAGAGGCTGGCGAAGGGTCTATTAGTATCGCAAAGCAATAGTCAATGACACCCATGTCATATTTTTTATGGCGTTGCCATAGCGATGACATAAACTCTCCATGTTATTCCATTGGTAAAATCTACAAACTTTGGCCGATTTCACTCAGATTTTAATTGTGAGTTCATACCCCAACCCTGCACAGATTGATGTAAGTACAGTGGGTGCAATAGCACCCCCTAGAAATTTTTTATGGAAAAATAAGGTTTTATTTTTCATAGATACACAAAATTTGGTATCCACATTTGTTACATGATTTCGATTAAAAAACTCAATGACGCCCACACTCCATTTACATTCTAAAATTATGCTATTTTTTGTTTAACAAAGTAATCACCTGAAACTACAGATACTCTTGTAGTTACTGGTCAGTGGAGGCCTCCTGGCATGACAGAGCCTTGTGGGACCCAACCACCCCCCACTTTCCCCCCTCCCTGGGCCCCATTAGGTCACTTTTTTACTGTGTTATAACTAGGTGAGACTAGGTGTCAAATTATCGTGTTAATTGCGATTAATTAATTACAGTCATATTTAGCGCGTTATGTTTTTTAATCGCGTTAATCTCATTTTTAATCTCTAATCTAAACTTTACTGTTTCTGTATGCGAGTTGCTTTATTATAAAATCTGTTTTTATGTGTTGTTGGGACAACAACACACACAAAAAAAAAACACATTTATACATTTTTTATTTCAGTAATTCCACTCATTGCCGGAAACCCACACAAAACGTAAGAGCGATGTAAACGTCATGTTAACGTTGGCGGCATCAGTCGCACAATGGACGAGGTCGAAGAGCCAGTAGAACAGAGTCAGCAGTGCACAGGTAAAAACACATATGTGTCTTGGAAATTATTCTCCCGACGTGAAATATAAAAGAAAATAACAAATATAAAATCGCCTACAACTTCAATGTCACTGGTGAAAACAACCTGCATAGGCTCATGATGTCTGCACTAGTGTCCGATAGTGACCTGCCACATGAGGGGACACGCACACAAACACACACAAACACACACAAACACAAACACACACACACAAACACACACACACCTTCATCATCGTCATTAACCTGAGAACGCGCGGACCACGTTTCCTTCCGTAGTTACTGCGCGGACACCGCTGTCCTCCCGTGCGCCGCGTACGTTAGGGTAGGGTACACTGCGTAAACTCCTGTGCGCCTCAAAACCAGAACTAACACCAAGACTAAAACTGGGACTAACCCAGTCCAGGACTATACCAGGACTAAACCAGGTCTAAACCAGGACTAAACCAGGACTAAACCAGAACTAAAACCAGAACTAAAACCAGGTCTAAACCAGGACTAAACCAGAACTAACACCAGGACTAACCCATTTCAGGACTAAACTAGGACTAAAGTAGGACTAAAGCAGGTCTAAACCAGGACTAAAATCAGTTATCTCATATATAAAGCATTTCTCTATCAATAATATTTTTAATATGGTTAAGGAAAGACTGGACTTTTTATTGTCTTTAAGTAGACAAAAGTTATTATGTTCAGATTTCCTAGTCTTTGCTACTTTACAGCAAACAGTTTCTTATTCATGGAGACTTGGGCTCAACAGCCAATTTGAAGAGAACAAACAAGAACAACATTTGCAGGATGCGGTTGCTACATTCATGTAGTTTTAAAAAGAATGACAATATCAAGTAATCCAAAGTATTCAAATTGTGTTACTCACTTTAAGTAATTAAATGGATTCCGTTACAAACTACATTTTGGGATATGTAATCTGTAATCTGTAGGGGAATACATTTTAAAAGTAACCTTCCCAACACTGCAGATTAGTAATAGTAATAATAATGATGATACTGTGGAATGTGACTGCATCTGTTAAAGTTTGTTAAACAATAAATGACTTTATAAAGTCACTTTTTTTGTTCTATATCAGTCTTTTGATCTGCCACAATAATGTAATAATGAATTTAAATGAAAATACCTCAAATTGAAGGCTTTTCTCAGCAATTTTTAGGTGAGATTAAAAATAGATTAATTTGATTAATTAATTACAGATCATAATTAATTAATCTATAAATTTTTTTAATCACATGACAGCACTAGTTATAACAGTCATATTCTGTTCTTTGTTTAAATGATAATGTTTGTGGATGAAAATAGGCACAACAGGCCAGAATATTAATGTGACACAGTACTGCTCAAGATCTACTACTACAGAAGGTGCAAGGTGATTTCACACCTTATTTTATTTCAACGTTTTTCAAACAATGATTTAAATTCTTAACTTATATAGTATTGTATTTTAACACATTTGTAATAACATGACATTTTGCAGTTTGCTCATAAATCTTTGTCCTCTATTAACTCGGATGCCTCGATACTAACGTGACAGAAATTAAAATTACTGGAAGTGAACAAATGTTGAGAGCAAAATTAGATGTATAACATTTACTGAGTTCTTTCTGCGCTCTCCCTTTGAATCACGGTGATATAATTTGTAACATAAAGATTCCTGACCAGGTTTGGAGAGGTTCTCATGCCTGCAGAGCTGTAGGACATCCCGGTACTGTTCCACTCTGTATGAACATCATGAGGCTCTTCATGGCTCACATCTCAGGAGCTGAACGGGTCCTCCTCACAGGCTCTAGAGAGAAAAGCAGAGCTACTCAACTTGAGCTGGGCCTATCTTGATTCTTGTGAAGGCAAACTACAAATGAAAAATTACAACTCTAACCACAGAGAACAACTCACAGGGCACAGCTTTTACTACATCGTTCACCAAATACAATAAGGAAACCTTAGAGTAGAGGCTAGGACATTCATTTAACTGTAATGAGCTGGATTTGAACCCACAACTCAGAAGCTGAATGAGCTCTGCATTTGTGCTGCAGCTCCTCAGTTTCAACTGCCCCAAAAACAACACCTCCACTATAACAGCCATAAAGTGTTACTGTATTAAATAGAAAACTCACCTTGTGAAGTAGTTTCCAGCTCTTCCTCTGTTTTTGAGAGATCAGTATCTTCATCTTCCACCACAGTGGGCAGAGTGGAGATGTGCCTCCATAAATTTGGTAAGAGTTCTGTGATGCCCGGCCGCACATTCTTTTGGCTTGTGTCTGATGGCGTCTGCTCCTCGGAGGTGGGTGTCTGGTAGTGAGAGGTAGTATGGGTCATCATGATTGTTTAAGAAGATTGTGTGTGCTCCTCCAGGGGTGTCCATGGAAATCATCATTTCAGGAGCTAAAAGCCGTGGGGCTTCCCTGTTTCCATCTGAATAAATTTCAGACGTGGCCCATGGAGTAAATGGACTCATAGTCTCTGTGGATGGACTGTAGTTGGATCCTCTGCTCACAGCGAGGGTGACAGACAAGTCCTCTTCAGAATCAGGAAGCACCTGATACAAGTCCAGGGACTGTTGAAAAAGCTGCAAGAAAAAGGAAAAATAGTAGAATTAAAATGAAAGAATGTTAAAATAAAGAAATGAATTGTGTTCATTGAATCAGAGCATATATCGGTTTGTCACGTTAAGGTTCTTAACACGAAGCCTTGTTTTTAAAAAAAAAAAAAACAACTTTGAACTTTGAATCAGAGAACCACTTTTTCCATGGAACCGATCACATAGTCTTAGGCCCTATCCACACTAGAACGTATTCGAGTTGTTTTGGGTGCAGAGTTCGTTCACCCTAATCCGATGGAAAATGGCTCCAGAGACGGAACGATCTGGTGCCGCCAGCCAGCTCCCACTAATCTGAGTACAGATCTGATCCGGCACTGTGTGGATGCCTGAAAACACTGATACTCTGATGTAGGTCTATGCACCATGAAGTAATTCACCACCAAAACACTAAAAGGCTAGAATATATGTCCATTCATATAAACGTGTGTCTGTGTTTCTGTGTGCAGACATATAATCTCTGAAAAGTTTAACATGAACCATCTCCAACAGAAACACAGAACAGACTCACCATCAGCAGAACACCCCTCTGTCACAGTTTTTTTGAGCGCTTAGTTTATGCAAGTTTTGTTTCTGTAAAATGTAAACAAATATGTGCAAAGTTGTGTGGATAGAATAGACTTACTGACACAGAAACGTGTCTGGACGCTAAATAGTTTCCGATACTGGGATACAGTGATTCAGTGTAAACGTAACCTTAGAACACTAACCGTTCTGTTGGAGGGTGGAACATCAGAGTGCTCAGTGTTCATACACGGTGGAACAGGAGCATCTTGTGTATTCTGTGAAGAACAACAGTGTACTGTCAGCAGATTAGACATGTTTAATTTCAAGGACAGAAAACATTTAGATTTTTATATTTAAACCATTATTGAGAAAGATCTCAGAGATGAGGACTCAAGGATGTTTGGAGAAAGTTACCTGTGCTTCATCCACTCCATGTGCTTTGATAAACTCTGATTATGATGTCTCCTCAGATGCTCCATACGAGCCTTCAGCCTGAGGTTTGAAGTAACCTCTCTGTAATACAAAGTGTGGTGTATTTGCCCCTGTGTTGCCTGTGAGCTTTTATGCAGCCTGTTGTGGCGCTGTTGTGCATGCACCTTCTTTCTCTGGTACTTGAAAAATATACAGTAAACGTGGCGCTGTTAAGGTTTGCCTAAACGTACCTGCTCTTCAAGGCTTTTTTCGAATACATTACAATTGGCGAGGATACTTGTGGAGGGACAAAGACACACGGTGTCGGTACTAGTGAGTACGATGGCCCACATCGGCAATATCGATGAGTTTAAGCCAGAAAATGAGCCGTGGACTGCATACATCGAGCGGCTGGAGCAGTTTTTCGATGCTAACTATGTTGAAGAGGAGAAGTATGTAGCTGTCTTGCTAAGTGTAATGGGTGCAACTACATATGGACTTTTGAGAAACTTAGTGCAACCGGAAAAGCCGAAAGATAACACTTTTGAAGAAATAGTCAAGATCTTGCAAGTACATTTTGAGCCAAAGCCGATTTTAGTTGCTGAAAGGTTCCTTTTTAACAACTGTAATCAGAAAGCTAATCAGACAGTTGCCCAGTATGTTGCTGAGCTAAAACAACAAGCAGCTAACTGTGAGTTCGGCGCGGGTCTGGATTCGGCACTACGGGACCGGTTCGTCAGTGGCATTAAAAATGAAACGTGCCAGAGAAGATTACTCTCTGAAGACAAACTCACGTTTGCAAAGGCTTTTGAGCTTGCACGCAATGTGGAGACCGTGGACAGGGACACTCGACAGCTGAGAGGTACTGAAAGTGAACTTGTGGGGTCGGGCACTATCCACAAGGTGAGACCAGAGAAACATGTGCTACCGGTGTAAAAGAAAGAATCACAATGCAAATGAATGTCATTTCAAAGAGACTAAATGCCATAACTGTGGAAAAATAGGACATCTGAAAAAGGCATGTAGCACAAAACCACAAAAAGACCATTCACATCCAACCTACAAGAGATCTCAAGGAAAAAGACACCAAGTACATGGATTCAGAACCAGAGGAGTTGGCTATCATGACAGTGAGCAGTGAGGATGATGAAATGTACAAAGTTACATTTTCTATTGAAGATGTACGTATGGAAATGGAAGTAGACACTGGAGCAGCAAGGAGTGTCATTTCACAAGCAACATACTGGAAAAAGTTGTCACACCTGCCCTTACAACCAGCTAAAGTAAAAGTAAAAGCATATAATGGAGGGCACATTCACGTGGTCGGACAGCTCGTAGCACCTGTCAAGTATGAGGATCAAGCTGTTGAATTGCCACTGCTAGTTGTCAAAGGACGTGGGGCATCGCTTTGTGGCAGAAACTGGTTGAGGCAGCTAAAACTCAACTGGAAAATGATGAAGTATGTAAGTGTGACCAAGCCTCAAACCATTAAAGATCTTATAGACAAATACAGTGAAGTATTCAGGGATGAATTGGGCACTCTGAAAGACATTAAAGCAAGCATCATCGTAAGGCCAGAGGTTCCACCCAAGTTTTGCAAACACAGGCCTCTTCCGTTTGCGAAAGAAAAAGTGGAAGGTGAACTGACAAGGCTGGAGGAAGCAAAAATCATTTCACCAGTCAAACAAAGTGAATGGCCAGCACCGATCGTACCAGTGCAGAAAAGAGACAAATCACTGCGCTTACGTGGCGACTATAAAGTGTCAGTAAACCAATCCATAGAGATCCTGCCTCGCCTGGAGGAGCTGCTCGCAACCCTCAGTGGAGGTAAAATCTTTTCGAAAATAGAGCAGCATATCAGCAAGTGTTGTTGGATGAGGTCTCTAAAAAGTACACAACCATCAACACACACAAGGGACTGTTTGTTTATAATAGGCTTCCTTTTGGGATAAGTGCTGCCCCATCTATTTTCCAGCACATCATGGAGAATATCATGAAAGATCTGCCAGTGGTGGTTTATCTGGACGACTTACTAATCACTGGGCACACAGAAATGGAGCACCACACCAATCTGGAAAAAGTGCTGAGGCGTCTTCTGGAAAATGGCCTGCGAGTGAAACATTGCAAGTGTGAGTTCGGCAAAGAGCAAATCGAATATCTGGGACACATCCTGGATCAGCAAGGCATCCACCCAGCACAAGACAAGGTGAGGACAATACAGGAAGCCCCTGCTCCCACTAATGTGAAGGAGTTGCAAGCATTTTTAGGGCTTGTAAACTATTATGGTAGATTTGTGCCAATGCAAACACAGTACTTGCCCCACTGTACCGGTTACTCAGAGAACAAGTAACATGGAAATGGACTGGAGTGTGAGCAGGCAGCTTTTGTTAAATGTAAAGAGCTGCTAACTAGTGACCAGGTTTCAGCCCATTATGACCCAAACCTACCGCTCACTTTAGCTTGCGATGCCTCTGCATATGGCATTGGAGCAGTAATCCAACACACAATGCCAAATGGGGAAGAAAGACCATAGCTTATGCCTCACGCACGCTGTCCACAGCTGAAAAAAAGGATTCCCAAATTGAAAAAGAGGCTCTGGGGCTGATTTATGGGGTTAAAAAGTTTCATCAGTATCTGTGGGGTAGACATTTTATTCTAGCAACTGACCACCACCCCCTGCTGACACTTTTTGGTGAGCATAAGTGTCACACACTGCCACATTGGCAGCGGCACGCATTCAAAGATGGGCAATCATATTGTCAGCGTACGATTACCACATTGTTTACAAGAAATCAACAGATCATAGTAATGCAGACGGACTGTCACGTTGTCCATTACCAGAGACTAGTGATGAGGGAACAGCAGGGAGCACTGCAACAGTACACTCATTGTTGACTGAGCATATAAAGGAAGCTCCAGTGAATGCCACACAAATTGCAAGGGTCACACGTACAGACTCAGATCTGTCAAGAGTTTACAAGTATGTAATGGAAGAGTGGCCAACTAACATTAATGACAACCTTAAAGTGTATTATACAAAGAGACATGAACTTTCTGCTGAGCAAGGGTGCGTCCTGTGGGGAACCCGAGTCATTGTGCCATCAAAAATGAGAAATGCAGTGCTGAAAGAGGTTCACTTGGGTCACCAGGGCATAGTAAAGTCCAAAGCCCTAGCTCGCAAATATATTTGGTAGCCAAATCTGGACTGTGACATTGAACAGGCCTGCAAAGAGTGTGAAGTATGTCAGTCGGAGCAAAAAATGCCACAGCTTGTACTACTCCACCCATGGGAGTTTCCGGGGGAGTCTTGGAAAAGACTGCACATAGACTTTGCTGGCCCATTCCTGAACAACATGTTCATGATAATAGTCGATGCATATACAAAATGGTTGGAAGTGTTTCGTATGTCACAGATCACAATGCAAGCAACAGTCACCAGGTTAAAAAGACTGTTTGCCTCTTATGGACTTCCTGAACAGATAGTGACTGACAATGCTACCACTTTCACTTCTGAAGAGTTTCAAACGTTTGTGACACAAAACGGCATCTTGCAACACGTGCAACACGTGCTCCTGGACACCCTGCTACAAATGGTTTGGCAGAAAGATATGTTCAGACTTTTAAAACAGGCATGAAAAAGCTTGCCAGCCACACCGGTAGTGTTGAGGACAAACTGTCACTGTTTCTGTTACTGTACCACTACACTCCAAATTGTACTACGGGTCAGTCTCCAGCTGACTTGTTTCTTCACAGGCACATCCGTACCCACCTGGATTTCCTGAAACCCTGCACAAAAGAAAAGGTTCGCAAAAAGCAGTATCAACAAAAAGCTCATCATGACCACACATCTCAAGACCGTTCTTTTGAGACGGACGAGTCAGTATATCTTCGCAATACAGCGGGAGGAGCTCACAAGTGGATTCCTGGACAAGTAGTGAGACAAACTGGACCAGTTTCCTATGAAGTGAAAGAGAAAGACACTGACTTGGTGCACAAACGTCATGGAGATCAGCTTCGTGCTAGAGCAAGACTGGAAACAGAGACTGTTAGCCCTGGAACTGATACACCAGAACAAAATACTGAAGATGACACACATGTGGAGACCAATGCAGATTTTACCAAGCAGCCATCTGACCTGGTAGAATCTCCACCTGTGACTTTAAAGGTTGTATAGAGGATTTTCCAAGGAACGAGAAATCCAGCGACTGTTTGTCCTTTTTCAAATGTTGCGCATGCGTGAAACCACCCCCCCCCCCACAGCTCCCTACGTAGAAACGCCTCCTCCCGCCTCCTCCTTACGCCAGAAACAGGTTTGTTTACAGCTGGTGCGCTGCACATGACTTGTAAACAACTAACTACAGTGTTGGTTAGGCAAGGTGGAGAAGTGAGGAGCGGGGGGAGGGGGTGCACGAACATTTCGTGCACAGAGAAGAGGTGAGGAGCAGGGAGAAGAGTCGAGCGGGGAGAGGGGAGCGGTGCGCGGAGATTCCGTGCGCGGAGATTCCGTGCGCGGAGATTCCGTGCGCGGAGATTCCGTGCGCGGAGATTCCGTGAGGAGCAGGGGAAAGAGCGGAACAGGCAGCGGGGAGAGGAGCAGAGAGGGGTGCAGAGAAGGGTGCGCGGAGATTCCGTGCGCATGAACTAGCTACTACTACAACACGCAGCAGCAAGCGGACTCTTTCTTTGCCTTGAAAATTACGTTTTCAGACATAGGATATCGCATTCGTGTCCAGAAAAACGTTTGTCTAACTCTTGGAAATAAAGTACGTTTTCATAATAAGCAGAAGTTTCCTGTCCAGGAGTAATTTGGCGACCAGTGCGTCAGTCTTTAGACCCTGCGTCTGCTTCAGTCGCGCCATCGCTGGAATGAATCTCCAAGAATCACCTTTGTTTGGCTTCGCTGCTCTTCCCCTTGTCTTCTTCTTTCAGCGACCTCAAAAACTGACTTTCTTTTGCGGCTAACTTCTCCTGGATTCTTGTCTGCCATTGCAACAAACTTTGTGCGAACTGCGAGGAAGATATAGGTCAAAAAAGCTGCTAAGAACCACTGCGTTGGTGAAGTAAACAGCGTCTGTGTGTCTGTGGACTGCGTGACAGGCGTACGTAAACCACGTAATGGCAGCGCGCAGGCAAGTCAGTTACGCTAGAAATGTAGGGAGTTTGATTGACAGCCTATCAGCTAACAGATAACGAGGCAGTGTCATTATCTAATGTTTAGCCCCACCACGTCCAGAGTTGATGAATTTTTATTCTCTTTTTTTTTGGTCATCATAATTACAAGGCTACTGCATGTCTATAATGCTATCATTGACAATTTGAAACAAAAAAAATCCTCCATACAACCTTTAAGACGCTCTGAACGTGTGCGTAAAAAAACTCAGAGATATTCACAATAGCACTATCTACTAACTATCTTTAGAAGTAAAAGTATTCTAAGAAGTTCTAATTGCTGACTCTTGAGATGGTTTTGTTGCAAGCAGGACTAAACCAGAACTGAACCAGGACTGAGTGTCGGGACTCCATTTCTATCGCTCTACTTCACTCGAGCCCAAGTTTAGTCCTGGTTTATTCATTTTATGCTGAACTGCAGCCAAATATGCACTTTTTTTATCCTATGCACACGCATATTTCTGAAAGTTTTGTTTTCAGCCGCTGCTGCTGTCTAACTACGGGTCTACATGAAGAGAAAAAGTGAGAAAAAGAGAAAACACGGCTCCCAATAAGAAGCAGGCTCCTGTTGTTCGCTTCAAAGAGTCGGCACTAAGAGCCGCTTCGATCGCAACCGACCCATAACTCCTAGCTAGTAAACTATCGCTATTAGCCTTTAGCCGTAAAAACGTGCGCACCGCGGTAATTAATTATATGCATAAATGTGGATCATTCACATGTCTATTCACAGCTCATTTACATATCAATGCAGGCCCAGTAGCAAATATACCGCCAATGTAGTCACTTTACAATAGACCAATAGAAAACAGCCTGTTTATGTGTGGGAGCTACAGCAGCTAATCGCTAATAAAACCTAAACTAGCTTCAAAGTCGATGTATTTCCAACACTCACCGCTCACATAGGCTCCTCCTGACATCACAAGTCTGCACTAATAAATGTCCTTTTAATCCAGACTTAAACCTATTGTCCGAAAAAGAATATAATCTCAGTGTTGCGCACCGCTGCGGGTGTAAACAAACACATGCGAGTGAAGTGACGTGACTCTGGAGGTGTGTTCAGGGACAGTACGGACACAGACACAGACAGATTACACCGTAGATAAATATTGATGCGGAGCCACATATTTGGACATTTATCTGTCTGTAAATTGGATTAAATGAACATAATGTAGAGAGTCTAAGCTTTATAACGAGGTATAACATGCCCACGTGAAATATCGGCCCATATCAGCAAGCATATCGGCCGATAGCCGATATGTCTCCAGGTGCCCATATTGGCCGATAATATCGGCCAGCCGATATATCGGTCGGGCTCTACTTTTTATTTTAAAGTCTAATAAACATTTTAAAACATATTTTATAATACTGTGCTTCTGGTGCTGTAGAAATCAAAACTAAATGTTCTATTTTTTCAATGGTGAAAAGTCTTCAAACTGGTGTCCATAAAAATGACACGTCTGCACATTACAAACTATAGTCTAAAGTCATTTATGTCATTTCTGTGGACTGACTCTCGGTAACACAAGAAGATCTAGTGTCAAAAACAACTACAAACATGAATTTACAATTCATATAAGCAAATAGTTACCAAAAAAACTACACAAAAAAAACACTAATGCTCTTATTGCTTTTAGCTCTACATGAGCACCACTTTAGCTCAGAGTCTGCCACTTTTTTAAAGCTTATATATATAATAAAGTTTATTTCGGTTCCAAGCTGTGTGTGTAATACGGCATATATAGGCCTAGTTTTTAGAAGGCAAGGCAAGGCAAGGCAAGGCAAGTTTATTTGTATAGCACAATTCGTACACAAAGTAATTCAAAGTGCTTTACAGAATAAGAAATACATTAAAATCATAATAAAAACAAATCAAAACATAAATAATCATGAAGATTAAAATTTAAAAAGAGAGACATAAATTGGAGAGAAGAGTGTGGAATGAAAACCTTTCAGTTATATGCACAGTTAAACAGAAATGTTTTGAGCCTGGATTTAAACAGCGTCACAGAAGAGTCTGTCTCACATGTTCAGGAAGACTGTTCCAGGTTTTAGCTGTATGAACCTGAAACGCTGACTCCCCTTGTTTAGTCCTGACTCTGGGCACCAGCAGGAGGCCGGTCCCTGAGGACCTCACTAACATGTCACAGATGTACTTTGGTGCTCGGCCATGGAGAGACTTGTACACAAGCAGAGCTGCGTTAAAGTCTATTCTCTGAGGCACAGGAAGCCAGTGCAGAGACCTGAGCACAGGACTTATGTGCTCGTACTTCCTAGTTCGAGTAAGGACGCGAGCTGCAGCATTCTGGATGTTCTGCAGCTGTCTCACAGCTCGTTTGGAGAGACCAGTGAGCAGACCATTACAGTAGTCTAATCTACTGGAGACAAAAGCATGGATAGGTTTCTCCAAGTCTGCTTTAGACAGTAAACCTTTGATTTTTGCTATGTTTTTTAGATGGTAAAACGCTGCAGATGTTATTGATTTGATGTGGCTGTTAAAGTTCAAATGTGAGTCCATTATTACCCCTAGATTTCTTGCCTGATTTGAAGGTTTTAGAGAGAGAGACTGGAGGTGACTGCTGACACTGTCCCTTTGTTTCTGTGGACCAAACACTATGACTTCAGTCTTGTCAGAGTTTAGCTGGAGAAAGTTGTTTTGCATCCACACACTGATCTGTTGGATGCAGTGACCAAGTGAGTCCACTGGTCCATAGTCTCTTGCTGCCAGAGAGACATAGATCTGAGTGTCATCTGCATAATTGTGGTAGGACACATTATTGCTGCTTATTAACTGGCCTAATGGCAGCATGTAGAGATTGAACAACAGGGGGCCCAGGATTGACCCCTGAGGCACCCCACAGGTCAGGGCCATGTGATCTGAGACACAGTTTCCAATTTCAACAAAATACTTCCTGTCTTCTAGATAGGACTTGAACCAGTTTAGTACAGTACCAGAGATGCCCACCCAGTCCTCCAGTCTCTGTAAGAGGATCCCATGATCGACAGTGTTAAAAGCAGCACTCAGATCTAACAGGATCAAGACTGAGACTTTGCCTGCATCAGTATTCAGGCGGATGTCATTTGTCACCTTGATAAGAGCAGTCTCAGTGCTGTGGTGGGCTCTAAAACCTGACTGGAAAACATCAAAGGAGTTGTTCATTTGGAGAAAGTTCATAAGCTGTTGGTAAACAGCTTTTTCAAGGACTTTGCCAAAAAACGGCAGATTTGAGATGGGTCGGAAATTGTTCAGTACTGTGGCATCAAGACTGCTCTTCTTTAGGAGAGGCTTAATGACCACAGTTTTCAACGCGTTTGGGAATATTCCAGATTGAAGTGACATGTTCACTATGTGAGTGAGTGGTGAAAGTAAACTGTTGAGGACGGACTTTAGAAATCTAGTGGGTAACATGTCCAGGCAGCAAGTAGATGAACTCAGACTGGTAACGATCTCTAAAACAGTTTTGTCAGTTACAGGTGCAAAGTGATTCAGCTCTAAGTGTCTCTGTGGCTGCATGCTTGTTATTTGTGTTGTGGAATTGATGGCATTTTTGATGCCCTGAACTTTGTCATTAAAGAAAACTGCAAACTCATTACATTTAGATGTGGAAATTAGTTCTAGTGGCAGTGGAGCTGGAGGGTTTGTTAATCTGTTCACTGTTGCAAACAGGACACGAGAGTTGTTACTGCAATTACCAATAATGTCCGAAAAATACTTCTCTCTTTTTACTCAAAGTGTAGTTGTACATATGCATTGTTCCTCTGTAAATCTCATAATGAACCTGGAGGTTTGACTTGCGCCATTTCCGCTCAGCCTTCCGGCACTCCCTTTTCTGTGCTCTGACTGAGTCATCATTCCTCCACGGAGCTTTTTGCCTATCTTTAACCATTTTAACCTTTATCGGGGCGATGGCATCCAGAACATTCAAAACACTCAAAGTCACAGAGTTCAACACATCATCAACATTAGAACATGAGGCAATTTCAAAATTTATCATTTCCATGAACAGTGCACCTGTGTGATCATTTATGTGTCTTCTTCGAACAACTGTAGGGGCAGCCGGTGGTTTGGGAATAACAGACAGGTCAAAGAAGACACAGAAATGATCAGACAGAGCAACATCAACCACATTGACATTTGAAATATTTACACCCTTTGTAATGAGCAGGTCCAGAGTGTGTCCTCTGTTGTGAGTGCGCTCACTGACATGCTGAGTCAGACCAAAAGTTTCAAGGACAACACTAAGCTCTTTGGCATTTTTGTCACACACATTATCCACATGTACATTAAAATCACCTGTAATGACTAAACCATCAAAGTCTGTGCATACAACTGAAAGCATCTCTCAGTAAAATCATCAATAAAACTTTGACAGTGCTGAGGAGGTTTGTATATGACTATGTAGAGTATGGACGGTGATTGTTTTTAGCTCCATTTTGAAGGAAACATACTCAAATGATGAAAACACCCCAAATGACAACCTGTGTGTAACCAAATGATCTCTAAAAAATGCACACACTCCTCCACCCTTTTTTATTTGCTCGTGTTTCAGATTCAAATTTGAAGTTGGGAGGGGTTGATTCCACTAGCACTGCATGACCTGTGTTTTTGTCAAGCCATGTTTCAGTTAAAAACATAAAGTCAAGATTAAAAGAAGAAATAAAATCATGAATTAGAAATGATTTGTTACATAAAGATCTGACATTGAGCACAGCAAGTTTCTGATTAGTTTCAGTAGGACTGGATGTTATCTTCTTACAGGGAATGTGAACTAAATTTCTCTGATTAGACAGTCTAACTGTCCTTCTTTTAATCCGTCTACGTGTTGAAACTGGAGATATAGCTCCATCGCAGGGCCCCAGCCTGATATTACCTTTATCATGACTGTATGTCCTGGGACAGCAGAGGCCATGTGCGTCCTAGCTCTTGGTGATAACAGCTCTGGGGAAAGGCGGGGGAGGGCGAGCAGGGGAGAATTTGGGTGAGTGACCAGGTGAGGGCCGAGGAGGTGGCCGAGGAGGTGGAATACAGGGAGGTTTGGGTGAGGGACCAGGTAAGGACCGAGGAGGTGGAGTAGGGGGAGGTTTGGGTGAGGGGAGAGCTGAGAGAGTCTCTGGTGGTGAAACAGGCACAGTTTTGTATGGGGGAGAGTTCAACATAGTTGATGTCAGAACCCTTGACCATGCTATATTAGGTGTGAGAGGAACCATCTTGATTCCCGATCTGATGAGGCTTTCTAGATGGTTGGGCAGTGCCATGGGTGAAGGTGGGGAGGAAAAGGAGAGTGAAGAGTCTGTTGATGGAGTAGATGTAGCAATGGGGACTCCAGGCTGGTCTGTGGGCAGCGGAGGTGATGGGTGTGCTGGTGGCGCTGGGGGAGGTGGTGGTGGTGTAGCTGACTCATTCTCTGGGGGAGGTGGTGCTGCTGACTTATTCTCTGGGGGAGGGGAAGGTGGTGATGCTGACTTGTTCTCTGGGGGAGGGGGAGGTGGTTCTGCTAACTTGTTCTCTCGGGGAAGGGGAGGTGGTTCTGCTGACTTGTTCTCTGGGGGAGGGGGAGGTGGTTCTGCTGACTTGTTCTCTGGGGGAGGTGGTTTTGCTGACTTGTTCTCTGGGGGAGCGGGAGGTGGTGATGCTGCTGAGTTGTTGTCTGGGGAAGGGGGAAGTGGTTGTGGTTGTGGCAGTGGTGGTGCTGTCAATGGTGCTGACTCGTTGGCTGGTTCTCTGTTTGGTGCAGTAGGGATGCTTCTCCCATTTCTCTTTTCTCTCACTGGATGCACAGGACCCTGTCCAGGCCGGTGCCTCAGAGCGTGGAGGAGGTTTACTGTCAACACTCTCACTCCACCTCTGCTTAGGTGTGGGCCATTTCCCTCAAACAGGTCCTTCCGTTTCCAAAAAAGATCAAAGTTCTCAATGTAGTGCAATCCTCTGGCTGCACACACGTTCAGCAGCCACGTGTTCAGCTGAAACAGTCGGGTAAATTTGTTCCTGTTCCTTAGGTCTTTGTTGGGAAGAGGTCCACTGATAAATGTCTTAACCTCCACTTTATTAAGCTCCTCAAATAATTTAGTGAAATCCCTTTTCAAGACTTCACTCTGTTCCATTCTGATGTCCACTTCACCCACATGCACAATCAGCTGTTTAACCCCTTGGTGTGTTGACAAAACTTTTGGCAGGAGTTTTGTTATCTCAGAAACAGTGTACGTCGGGTAGCAGCATGTTAGGATTTTTCTGTGACTCACACCACTGATAGCCCCATCTCCTAGCAGCAACGTATCTCTGACCTTGATGTTTGGCACAGATTCCCGGTATGCCTGCACTCTTTTGCCAACTTTATTGTTCTTGTTTTGTGATGACAGTACATTATCCGTTTGTACGTTAACATCAGTCTGTGACAGTGGTGAAAATCTGTTTGTTAGCTTTATTGTGGGTGATATAACGATATTAGCATTGTCTTTTATCACTCGCTGCACTGGCTTAGCATTTTGGTCTGTACCAAGTTTTGGAAAAGACACAGTATCACTCAGGTTTAAGTTGAAAGAATTTTCACCCCCTTCTCTGGAAGTAACTGTAGGTTGCTCACCACTGGAAGTCACTGGTAGCGTCTGATGAAGTCCTTTTTCAGTTTCTAAAGCAAATATCCGTGCTTGTAGCTCATAAATTTCTTGTTGATAGTTCCGACAGCGCTCACAGATAGAATTCCCTTGGTTTCTTCTCCCTGACATGTTGGCTCATCAGATGATTTGTTAAAAAATGTAAAAATGTTTAAAAGTATTAATTTACTTAAAAGGAGATCAAAAATAGACACATTATCTGTTGTTTGAGGAGGTAAACTGATTAAAAAGCGAAAACAGCAGGAGCAAGCAAGGATAGCGTCCGCACTCTTCAGAAGCAGGAAGGAGTGTGAATTTATCATTTTGACTTGGACACCAAGTCCATAGGTTTATTGATAGCTTTATACTTGTCTCAATAAAATGGACCATGACTTGAGACTGGATTTGTACAGTGCTGTTAAAAAGTATTTGCTCCCTTCCTGCTTTCACAGTTGTTTCAAATCAAACTAATTTTAATATTAAACAAAGACCCAATTAACTGTGATTAATCATATTACTGTGGAAAGCTGAGTTCAGTTTCATATTCACACCCAGACCTGATGCTGCCAGACCTTTAAATCAAGAAATCACTTAAATAGTACCTGTTTGAACCATAATGAACCCAAGACATCATGCTGTGATCCAAAGAAATTCAGGAGCAGATCAGAAGAAAAGTCATTGACATGTCAGTCTGGAAAAAGTTACAAAGGCATTTCTAAATCTTCCAGTGAACCACAGTAAGAGCCATTAACCACAAATGGAGAAAGCATGGCACAGTGATGAACCATCCCAGGAGTGGCCAACCTACAAAAATTACCGCAAGAGAGATGACTGATGCAAGAGGTCACAAAGGAACCAAAACAACATCTAAACATCTGCAAGTCTCACTTGCCTCCATAAAGCTCAGTGTTCATGACTCAACCATAAGAAAGAAACAAGGCAAAAATGGCAGAGTTTTGAGGAGAAGGATCGTGATAATCCCCAACTCTTTTGGGAAAATATTCAGTGGACTGATGAAACAACAGTTGAACTTTATGGAATGAATGCATCCCATTATGTCTGGCATAAAATGAACACAGCATTTGATAAAAAGAACATGATGCCAACAGTGGAACATGGCGGGGGTAGGGTCATGGTTTGGGGCTTTGTTGCTTCAGGATCTGAACGACACTGTGATTGAAGGAACCATGAACTCTGCTCCACCAACAAATCCCGAAGGAGAATGTCCGGCCATCAGTTCGTGACCTCAAACTGAAGCACACTCAGGTTCTGCAGCAGGACAATGATCCAAACCACACCAACCAGTCCAGGCCTAGTCAAAGTCCAGACTTGAACCCAACTGAGATGTTGTGGCATGACCTTAAAAAGGCGACTCATGCTTAGAAACCCTTCAGTGTGACTGATTTAAAACAATTCTGCAAAGAATAGTTGGCCAAAATTCCTTCACAGTGATGTGAAAGACTCATTGCCAGTTATCACAAACACTTGACTGCAGTTGTTGGTGCTAAGGGCGTTTCAAACTGTTATTAGGTTTAGGGAGCAATTACTTTTATGAATACGAACAGGACTTTGTGGAGTACCAAGGAGTAACAGAACTTTGTGGAGTACCAAGGACTAAAAGGACTTTGTGGAGTATCAAGGACTTTGTTGAGTATTGATGACTAAAGCAGGATTTTGTGGAGCTCAGAGGACTAACAGGACTTTGTGGACTGGTGTCAGGAGAACCAGCTTCTCATTAATGCTGGGAAGAACAGTGAACATCCAGGGAAGGGACATTAGGAGAGTGGACTCATACAAGTACATGGTGTTCATCTGAACCTCAGACTGGACTGGACTCACAACACAGACACACTGTACAGGAAGAGCCAGAGTACACTCTACCTCCTGTGGAGATTCAGGTCTTTTGGAGCGAGTGGGCCAGTGCTGACGACCAAAGTACAAGGTCATCAAGAAGTCCATCTCAGTTTTTACAGTTCACAAAAATCAACTAATTCACAAAAAAATATCCACGTTTGGTAATCTGATGTTAATACTTTAAACTTAAAGGACTTGGTACTTGATGCGGACTTGTACCACTGTACATATTTTGACATGGACACTGACAAAAAAAACAGTATAATTCCAGTTAACGTTTTATGTACAGTACTAAGAAAAAAAAACATAATAATAATAATAATAATAAAAGAAACAAAGAAAGACTATTATTTATAATTAAGTTATAATAATTATTATTATAAATAATAATAATAATAATAATAATTATTATTATTATTATTATTATTTTAATAATTTAAACTAAAGAATTGGTGAGTGTTACTGTGTTGCTAATGTTATGCTAACCCGTGTTAAAGCTAATTGGCGCTAATGCTAACCGGCGCTAATCCTAATCGGCGCTAATGCTAATCGGCGCTAATGCTAATCGGCGCTAATGCTAATCGGCGCTAGCCTTTCTTATATTCACCTAATGTGTTTGTGGTCATGTCTAGCTAATGCTAGCTGAGTGTTGCTCTGTGTTTTTAAAGTAAACACTCTTATTGTGGACATGTCTTTAGTGCTTATGTGACGAGCTGTCACTGCTTAATTAAAACGGCCTTGGTCTAACGTGCTATTCATTCAAACACTGAATTAATATCTGACTAGTATTTTAGTCAGTATTTTAAGATCTAAGTATTTATAATATGCTCATGGTGATTGATATACATGC
Source organism: Boleophthalmus pectinirostris (assembly GCF_026225935.1). Lineage (NCBI taxonomy): Eukaryota > Metazoa > Chordata > Actinopteri > Gobiiformes > Gobiidae > Boleophthalmus > Boleophthalmus pectinirostris. The sequence continues at coordinate 41,018 of NW_026571140.1, read as the reverse complement.
ATCTTATGCACTTTATTATCAGAAATAATATCAGAATAATGCACCTTACAAGTATATACTTGCTATTTATTGATGAGGCATCTATCCTTATTGTGCACACAGATAGTTTATTCACTGTTGCATGTTTGTTCTTGTACAGGCCAGGTTTAAGGGACTGTTTTCTGGCAGACAGCAAATAGTCCTGCAGCTCAGTCCAGAGGAAGCCTGTGACTGTTCAGCCTACACTTCTGTATGCGGTAGGAGACCTTGTAGCCAATCCCTTTTTCATTTCCTGCTGTTATCACCCCCAACACGCCTTACTGGGGGATCTATACGTTTCGCCTCCTTGTTTGTGGATTAAAACTAAGTTTCCCTCCTGGAACATGGACTATTAGGATCACTATTGAACTCTGAACACTGGCGGGTGTCGAGGTTCTAGCTCTTCACATTAGATGTTAGATTAACATCTAATGCCGTCCTACATGAACTCTCTTACCAAATTCATTAGGTCAGTTCTTGTCTCTCTTACCATGACTCAAGGGCACTTGAAACTGTAAATATTGTATATATGTCTCAATAACCCTCTGCATTTTTGGATAGCACCATAATTTTGTCTTGTTTTATTTGACACACTGTTTACTTCTCAATTCAATTCAATTCAATTCAATTCAGGTTTATTTATATAGCACATTTAAAACAACTTCAGCTGACCAAAGTGCTTCACATACAAGTCAACAGCAACAACATAGAAGAAACAGTTGCATATACAGAAAACATGTTAAAACTACAATAAAAAAAACTTATTAAATAAAATACTTCTCCTTCTAGAGAGAATCTAGTTTCTGATCCGACTTCATATATTTCACATGTGATCATATTCTGCATAAATCATGGCAACCTACTACTCAACAGTTTTTAGTAGTGTTACAACAGCTTCAAAACTCATATGTCATACTCATGTATGTTTCATTATTGCAAAGAAATGTACAAAAAATGAATACTATAATATATTGTTTCACTTATCATTTATCTGATTCGTTGATATGGTAAAATAATAGGAATACACACTTTACTGTTTGGGATATATTCTTGTGGGAACCCTGTATACACACACTTTTCTGATGTCCTCATGGGGTCCTTGCAGTACCACCCGATGACCACTAGGGTATACACACGACGTACACTTTCTCACGAAAATTCGCCTCCAGGGGACTTTTTCAAATTTTGAAAAAAAAAAAACTTCACTCGGCATATTAGAATGACATTTTACAATGATTTAGATCAGGGGTCTCAGACTCGCGGCCCGGGGGCCAATTGCGGCCCGCGGAAGGATTTTTTTGCGGCCCTCCACTTAATTCCAAAGAATAATGTCAGTGCGGCCTGCGGTAGACGTACGCACAATCCCACCCCCCTACCGCGGGCCGCACTGACAGATGAAGCTGCAATCGGTGCCCATGCAGATTCACAACAACAGATTATTAACGCAATTTACATCCCAAAACTCAATTTACAGCAGTTGTGAAGCAAGGAGTCTAAGTGGATCTGTTAATACAAGTACACGTGCACATACGGCATCACCGAAGAACCAAAACAAACCACACATGGTGGTACACGTGTGCGCACTTCACTTTACGCTCCCACAACCACAGTATCAGAGCGCAGAGGAGGCACAGAATTCCCCTGTTCATAAGTATGGGACCTTTATTGGAGGGGCTAATAAGAAATAAAAAGACTTTGACAGTCTGTTTACCTTCTCAACACTCGGTGCGTAACTTGCTGGCAACCCGATGACCAAGCTCCACGTATGTGTCGCCGAAATCCACGCGGACTCAGCGGCAAACACAGCTGTCCCCATCAATATGCAAGCACGACAAAACTGCACTGATCTATTCCAGAGGCTTGGCGACATGTTAGCAAAAAGTACGAGGCAAAACAAGCGTCTTCCATCCATGTTTGACATACGAGAAGCAGATACACTCCAGTGTGGTGCTTTCACACCGGCAAACGAACCAAAACTGGTCCTATTAACGAGCCTCTGTATCCCGGTAGAACAGTGATATCTCCAGTAACCAATACTGATGTTCCCTGTTAATACCGCGGGCGTCCTCATCTTATCACCATGAACTCATAAAACAGCAACGTAGAACTTTCTGCAAACTCACCGCATCAGTCCTGAGTTCGGGTAACAGCAGAAGCCAACAGCGTTCAGCGTAGCGCGCAGCTCCTCAGGACGGCGCTGGAGTCTGGTCCTTGGTCTTCTGTCGTCCTACAAGCGCGTTGGTCAGATGGTCCGGAGGCTCTCTGTCCTCCATGTGCTAGTTCCAGACGGTGGCGAGCAAGACCAGTGCGCAGTGACTGGGTCTGAGCGGGTACGTTCCGCTGTCTACGCGCTGGTTCCGTGTTCCGTGTGGGGAAAGTGAGAATGCGCTGTGGACTACCTACAGGTCTGTGCTGCTCCTGTCCTCCGCGCTCAAGAACCGCGGCTGGTTCCGAGGTGGTGCAAAGCATCCGGACAGAACGTGAATCCAGTTTAGTTGGTGTCCGCATTTGGTTCTTCCCGGGAAAAGCGCTTTTCACTCCCCGCTCCACGTCATCTGAGCCCGGACAGAACCGGAGCTGCTCCTGCTGGTTCGGGACTCCGGTTTGGATCTAGTCTGACTGTATTTCTCACACTAGGCTAAAAGCAGAACATTTTTTAAAGGTGAATCAATTGAATGGGCGATTGCCTATTGCCATAAAATTATTTGGTTAATTAAAGCCTAAAATAACAAATGCTGGTTCCTACATGATCACGGGGAACACCGGGACCTCTGTGCAGGTCCTGAACAGAAGTACACACCCCCATTTTTGACTCACTCTGGAGCCACACGTTCGCACGTTCTTTCTCTGATCTTCGTGTGTTACATTCTCTGTATTGGCCACTGTTGGTAAAATATTTGAAAATGAGTCACGGCTGCGTCTGGACAACAATCTGTTACTGCACTGAAGTCGTACAGTGCGTCATTACAGACAAAGGAGACGCATTTCTCCCATGATGCATTTCGAATAGTTCGTTTGGACCTGCTGTCTGTGGTTTGGACCCGGGTTCGCGTTCACACCAGAAGAACCGCACCAAAGTTGGTAATTTGGTGCGGATTCAAGCGAACCGAGACCACCTCTTTTTTGAGGTCTCGGTCCACTTGAGTTGGTCCGGGTCAGAGTCCGATTGACGCTTTCACACCAACGCAAACGAACCGAGTTAACCACTTCTGGTTCAAATGGATCGTTTGGTTCTGAATACATTTTCGTGTTCTAAACTGTTATTAAAGATTAAGAAAGTGTGTTGCGCGTTGTTCTTTCTCTCTCCTTTTTTCCAATGCAACCACTATTTATCGACTACTCAATGCGGCCCAGCCTCACTCAGACTTTATCTAATGTGGCCCC
>NW_026571140.1:0-27162 GCF_026225935.1 Boleophthalmus pectinirostris | reverse complement strand
CACTGAGGTGGTTGGCAAGCTCCTTGGTGGCAAGGCTCCGGGGTTGGATGAGATCCGTCCTGAGTACCTTGAAGTCTCTGGATGTTGTGGGGCTGTCTTGGCTGACACGCCTCTTCAACATCGCGTGGCGGTCGGGGACAGTACCTCTGGACTGGCAAACCGGGGTGGTGGTCCCTCTGTATAAGAAGGGGGACCGGAGGGTGTGTTCCAACTATAGGGGGATCACACTTCTCAGCCTTCCCGGTAAGGTCTATGCCAGGGTACTGGAGAGGAGAATCCGGCCGATAGTCGAACCTCGGATTCAGGAGGAGCAGTGTGGTTTTCGTCCTGGCCGTGGAACACTGGACCAGCTCTACACTCTCCATAGGGTGCTCGAGGGTTCATGGGAGTTTGCCCAACCAGTCCACATGTGTTTTGTGGATCTGGAGAAGGCATTCGACCGTGTCCCTCGTGGTGTCCTGTGGGGGGTGCTCTGGGAGTATGGGGTCCGGGGCCCTTTGCTAAGGGCTGTCCGGTCCCTGTATGACCGGAGCAGGAGCTGTGTTCGCATTGCCGGCAGTAAGTCAGACCTGTTCCCGGTGCATGTTGGACTCCGCCAGGGCTGCCCTTTGTCACCGGTTCTGTTCATTGTGTATTTATGGACAGAATTTCTAGGCGCAGTCAGGGGCCGGAGGGGGTCCGGTTTGGGGACCACAGGATTTCATCTCTGCTGTTTGCGGACGATGTTGTCCTGTTGGCTTCATCGAACCAGGACCTGCAATGTGCACTGGGGCGGTTTGCAGCGAGTGTGAAGCGGCTGGGATGAAGATCAGCTCTTCCAAGTCCGAGGCCATGGTTCTCGACCGGAAAAAGGTGGCTTGCCCTCTCCGGGTGGGTGGGGAGTCTTTGCCTCAAGTGGAGGAGTTCAAGTATCTCGGGGTCTTGTTCACGAGTGAGGGAAGGACGGAACGTGAGATTGACAGGCGGATCGGTGCAGCTTCGGCAGTGATGCGGTCGCTGTATCGGAACGTTGTGGTGAGCTGAGTCGAAAGGCGAAGCTCTCGATTTACCGGTCAGTCTTCGTTCCTACTCTCACCTATGGTCATGAGCTCTGGGTAGTGACCGAAAGGACGAGATCGCGGATACAAGCGCTCGAAATGAGTTTCCTCCGCAGGGTGGCTGGGCGCTCCCTTAGAGATAGGGTGAGGAGCTCAGTCACACGGGAGGAGCTCGGAGTAGAGCCGCTGCTCCTCCACGTCGAGAGGAGCCAGTTGAGGTGGCTCGGGCATCTGTTCCGGATGCCTCCTGGGCGCCTCCCTCGGGAGGTGTTCCGGGCATGTCCCACCGGGAGGAGGCCCCGGGGAAGACCCAGGACACGCTGGAGGGACTATGTCTCTCGGCTGGCCTGGGAACGCCTCGGGATCCCCCCGGAGGAGCAGGAGGACGTGTCTGGGGTGAAGGAAGTCTGGGAGTCCCTGCTTAGGCTGCTGCCCCCGCAACCCGGCCCCGGATAAGCGGACGAAAATGGATGGATGGATGAACTTTGTATCCAGAAATTTTTCCAAAATCATCAACTAATTTAAGCAACTGTGGAATAGATCTTTGTGGATTTGTTATAGTTAATAAAATATCATCTGCAAATAAATTTAATTTGAATTCATAATCTGCAATATTAATACCCGAAATAGTTTTGTGTGCCCATATTGCACACGCCAGTGGCTCTAACGCAAGAATAAAAATAAGGGGAAAGGCTGGACATCCTTGACGTGTAGAGCGGTATAATTGAAAAGATTCAGATAGAATACCATTCGTTTTTACTTTTGCTAATGGCAGGTGGTAGAGAGCTTTCACCCAATTGATATACTTAGGACCAAACCCATATTTAGAGAGTACATAAAATAAATATTCCCATTCAATCCTATCAAAGGCTTTTTCAGCATCCAGCGACAATGCTATCGCTGGATGCTGAAAGTCCTCTGCCACATGCAGAAGCCTCCTTAAGTTATTAGAGGCCAAACAACCTTGAATAAAACCTGTTTGATCTACATGAATCAACAAAGGAATGACTTTTTCCATTCGCTTTGCCAATAATTTAGCAAACTATTTATGATCATTATTTAGAATGCTCAAAGGTCTATAATTATTCATTTGCTGGTGATCTTTTCCTATTTTAAAAATAAGCGATATGGAGGCCTGCCGCATTGTTGGTGGCATTGAGTATTTGTCTATTATATCATTAAATAATAATGTCAGGTAAGGAGCAAGAATCTCCTGAAAACATTTATAAAATTCTATTGTATATCCGTCGTTTCCTGGTGTTTTCCCATTTGACAGAGATGTAATTGCAGTTTTAATTTCATTTGTTTGAATTGGACTTTCCATAAAATCAGCATCGGTCTTTGTTAGAGGAGGTAAGTTTAAGTTTTGAAGAAAATCCTGTATGTCATTCCCATTACAATAACACTCTGATTTATAAAGATTACTATAAAAATTGGCAAATGCTTGGTTAATCTCCTTAGGGTCATTTATCAATAGACCATTATTATTATAGATTGATGAGATTGATTGGCGGCTCTCTTGTTGTTTTAGTTTTAGAGCAAGCATTTTGCCTGCTACATCTCCAGACTCATAGAATTGCTTTCGTAGCTTAAAAAGTGCATAAGCGTTCTCTTCATGGAGAAATGATTGATATTCAGTTCTACATACCAGCATGGCATGTTTAACCAGAGTGTTATTAGGGTCAGACATGTGTTCTATTTCTAGCTTCTTGAGTTTTTTCGCAAGTTCATTCTTATGTTTTAATTTTTCAATTTTTGTAGCAGTTGAGTAACTAATAATCCACCCTCTACAAGTTACCTTGTATGCCTCCCATACGGTCTGGACAGAATCTACAGAGTTTAAATTATTTTCAAAATATTCCTGTGTATTATTTTGTATCAGTGTCACAAAAGACTGCTCTTTTAATAAGGAATTATTAAATCTCCATTGTCTGTTTTTGCTTTGATACATCTTTGTTGTTGAAATTAAGACAGATAACGGTGCATGGTCAGATATAATAAGATTATGGATCTTACATTCTATAACATTTTTGATTAGCGTGATAAAAGAAAATAATCTATCCTGGAATATGAATTATGAACATGAAAATAATAAGTATATTCACGATTATCAGGATGTACCACACGCCATATGTCAGATAAGTTCAGAGAATCTTGTAATTCTCTTAAAGCATTAGACAATGCTCTATCAGATGGGAGGGGGCCCTTCGACCTGTCCACTAGAGCATCACTGACCAGATTTAAATCGCCCCCTAACAAAATAGGGTGGTCTACAAATTCTGCTAATATTAAGTTAAGTTTAGGTAGGAAAATATTTTGTCCAGTGTTTGGGGCATAAACATTAACAAATGTACATCTTTCATGTTGTAAAAGTCCTGATAAAATGATATATCACCCATCTTTGTCAATAATCTGTTTTAATAATGTGAATTTCATTTTTTTTGAAAATAATATACTAACTCCTCTTGATGCTCCATTACCTGGGGCAGAAAAGACCTGTCCCACCCATCTTTGCTTTAACTTGGCTGACTCTTTCTCATTTAAATGAGTTTCCTGGAGTAGTGCTATATCACAAGCAAGGGATTTCAAATGAGAAATAATTTTATATGTTTTAGTTTTATTGGAAATCCCTTTAACATTCCAGGAAATCATATTAATGTTTATGCCCATAATCTACATATATATTGCTTACTGAACTCTGTACTACAACACTGGGAGGGGGGGCGGGGAGGGGAAATAAAAATAACTAAATAAAGAAAAATAAAAAAAACAAACAAAAAATAATAATAAACAAACAAATAAACAAAAAAGAGCAAAGACAAAGACTCTACAGAATATATATTAAAAAAAAGCCATGAGGCAATAGGAAAACAAAAATAGTGGGTAAAGGCCCACTTATCATTAGTCCGTGACGAAAAAAAGAAAAAAAAAAAAGTGCAGGCGTCCCCAAATCCACTCTGTCCCTTATGTCTGATAAATTTCCTCGGGTGGCAAAGTCAACATAAATTGTATTATTATTATTATTATTATTATTATTATTATTATTATTATTATTATTATTATCACCATTATTATTATTCGTATCCCCTTTGCAATCACCCATTAACCAGCATCTAAGCTGAAGTTCAAGAAAAAAAGAAAAATAAATAAATAAATAAATAAATAGTCTTACTGCTGGTAAGATTCAAAGCTTCACATAGTCCACTTGCTCACTCGAACATCTTCAGAAGCATCTTCTGTAGTCCATTGTGGCCTGGGCTGCAGTATTGTAGATATGTTTGACCCCGTCAATAGTGACGATGAGTCGTGCAGGGTAGATCAGGCCATAGTGAATATTCGTCCCACGTAGCTTTCTTTTGATGTCACCATATTCCGTGCGCTTCTTTCGAATCTCCACGGGTAAATCCGGGTGGATCTGAAAGTTTCTGCCGCCCCAGACAAGCTGTTTTCTCTTAGCCACTGCATTAAGAATCTTCTGTCGGTCCTTCCATCTCAGCATACATACCAGGTAAGGGCGCGGTGGGTCCGGTGGTGTTGGACGAGGGCGCGAGCTCCGATGATGCCGCTCCACCTCCGGTACCGGGTCGTCATCTTTAAGTTCCAAAATATATTTCAGTATGTCCCGAACCGTTTTGTCTGGGTCTCCTCTTTCCAGACCCTCTTCCAATCCATGAATGACTAAATTATTCCTTTTACTTTGTGCTTCCAAATTAGTACACTTAGTTTGGAGTTTTTTCATTTCTTCAGTGAGGGAGCTTAGCGTCTCCCTGGTTGTTGCATTCCCATCCTCCAAATCGCTAATGCGTTTTTTTGCATTTGAGATACGATTTACAATGGCACGCGTCTCCTTTTTAATGTCTTTTACTGTGTTATTGAGGGCATCGAGTTGTTGCTCAACTGAGCTTTTCAAATCGGCCACCTCCGCGAGGAGTAATTGGGCCCATCCAGGTGTATCCTCATTAGCCATTGTTTGTTCGAGTAAGTGGCGTCGCTCGTCTTTCGTCGCCGTGGCTCTTGTTGTTCGGCACCTTGCAGTTTGGTACATACAAGCGAGTGACCAGTATGTAGAGGGTAGAATGCCCCAATTCAAAAGGTCTAATGTGAGGCACAAGCTATACTTTAAGGGTTAGAGTGTCGGGAGCGTCTTCAACACGCCATTGCACTAATCACGTGACCTGGTTTAGACCTGGTTTAGTCCTGGTTAAGTCCTGGACTGGATTAGTTCTGGTTTAGAGGCGCACAGGAGGAAGCGCGGTTTATGCAGCGTATGCGAGAAAACAAGATCCACACGGCGCACGGGAGGACAGCGGTGTCCGCGCAGTAACTACGAAAGGAAACGTGGTCCGCGCGTTCTCAGGTTAATGACGATGATGAAGGTGTGTGTTTGTGTGTGTGTGTTTGTGTTTGTGTGTGTTTGTGTTTGTGTGTGTTTGTGTTTGTGTGCGTGTCCCCTCATGTGGCAGGTCACTGTAGGACAGTAGTGCAGACATCATGAGTCTATGCAGGTTGTTTTCACCAGTGACATTTAAGTTATAGGCGATTATAGATTTGTTATTTTCTTTTATATTTCACGTCGGGAGAAGAATTTCCAAGACACGAATGTGTTTTTACCTGTGCACTGCTGTCTCTGTTCTACTGGCTCTTTGACTTCGTCCATTGTGCGACTGACGCCGCCAACGTTAACATGACGTTTACATCGCTATTGCTGCGCGCGTTTTGTGTGGGTTTCCGGCAATGAGTGGAATTACCGAAATAAAAAAATTTATAAATGTGTTTTTTTGTGTGTGTGTTGTTGTCCCAACAACACATAAAAACAGATTTTATAATAAAGCAACTCGCATACAGAAACAGTAAAGTTAGAGATTAAAAATGAGATTAACGCGATTAAAAAACATAACGCGCTAAATATGACTGTAATTACTTAATCGCAATTAACGCAATAATTTGACACCCCTAATAAATATATAATATATATATATATATATATATATATATATATATATATATATATATATATATATATATATATATATATATATATAATCTTTGCTGTCCCCAGTACTGCACTTTTCTGGACTGAGATGTCCGTTGTTTTTCCTGGTATCTGTTGTAGCCTCTTCCAGTTTGGGGGTTACAGCCCCGAGTGCTCCAATCACCACAGGCACCACTGATGCCTTCTTTACTTTCCAGGCTCGAGCTGGAGAGACCCTGGAAAGAGTCTAGAGGTAAACTTAAAGTGCATGTGACAGATTTAAATAGTCACTAAAACATAGTTCGACTTAGACAAACTTTATTGATCCACAAGGAAATGACAACCCAGAACATTCTACATGTCTCCAGGAAGAACAGTTGATAGTCAAGGTCAGTTTTAACTCTGGTGCTACAACCTGGTACAAGCATCTCTCCTGTTAAGGTTCATGTAAACTGTGCACTGTCCCTGTCTCATGAAATAAATCAATAAATCAATAAATAAATACATTTGGACACAGGAGCTCACACATCACAATATAATATAATAAAATAACAAAAAGACAAATATAAATGGTAAAATAAATTCTAAATAAGAGACAGGTGTCATTTAAGACATAATGATATCAATGTAAATGTACAAGTCAAAATAAAATAGAAAGATACAATATAAAATATACAATCAGGTCATAGGAAGACAGTGTAACAATAATATGATGACAGGACAGGATACTTAACATCATCATCATATTACAGGCTGTTTATGAATTTATTTTAACAAGAGGACGCTTAGTGTGGGAGGAGAGCTGGCCTTGAATTGCCATAAGGTCAACACTTTTTGCTCCAAATGCTTTGCTATATTATTCTGCCAGCTCTAAACATCTTCACCTTCAAATGTTTTAGAAAAAAGAAGATAAATGAATCCTTATTTCTACAGTTGTAAAAAAGAATATGACAAATATTTGTAGACATTATTTTTTCAAGGAAACAGAAAGAAATTCTGCTTCTGTTGGATAAAGCAGGCTATTTATCGACCTGCACACGTATAATGTGTGAAAAGTTTATATGAACCATCTCCAATGCGACAGAAAGACAGAAAAGACTCAGCATCAGCAGCACATCCTCTGTCACAGAATGAACACTCATAATCCACTCATGTCATGTCATTGAGAAGCTGAACTGCATCAGGACACGAGGAGTAGCTGTTTTTTGGGGGGTTTTTCAGCGCTTATGCAAATGAGTCACGTGGGTTTAAGTTTATTTCTGTGAAACATAACAAAGCTGAATTAAACACATTATAATATCATGGTTGTATTTTTTCTGTTTTTTAAATGTATAATTTTTGTGCTTGCATTTGTAAGATTATGTCAAGAAAGCAGGATAATACTTTTGATCATGACCACAGAGGTTTGTTTCCTTTTGAAAATCTTACTTTCTGCTTGGACTTGGGTAGGAGGCAATTTCATAACTGTTGCCTATAGCGACCATAGTGTCAACAAGAGCTAAACTTGTGGAAAATGCACAATAGTTTGGATTAGAGGCAAAAATACAAATGCCAACAACATTTTTTGGTGGGGAAAATGTGCCTGTGTTGTCCCTGTGATCTGGAACTTTTCAACCAGGACTGAACATTAAGAAGAGCAGGAGGGCTTAAATACAGCTCATCATTTCTCTCATTATTGGCCACGGTCATCAAGCCAAATGAGAGGGCTGGATCCCCACGGTGGCACCATCACCCACCCACAATCCTCACGTCAGACAGCGGGAGGGAGGGCACAGGTAGAAACACACATAGGCTACGTTCAGACTGCAGGGCTTAACGCTAAATTCCGATTTTTTTTGTGAAATCCGATGTTTTTGCGAGGTCGTTCACATTTCCAATTAAATGTGACTTGTATGCGATCCCCTGTGTGAACAGTAAACGGCCCGAAAGTGTCCCGCATGTGCACTGGAGACACGATGACGTCAACCGCAGCGAGCGTGCTCTGTGTTTATGGAAATTGTCCAAACATGGACGCGAGCATTGAGCATCTGGAGATTTTAAAGTTCCTCTCATACTGGAGCCAGAACATGAACAGCTTACTTGTTTTAAAGAGGAGATTGAGAAGGAGAAGGATTAGGTTTTTGGCCATGGTGTTTTGTGGGGCAGCTGCAGCGACGTCCGTTGAAAGGAACGTGTGGATGTGGAGATGTAGCCAAGAGTGGTGAGTGGTGATGTGCTTCACTTCAGTGACACGGAGTTCATTAACAATTTTCGCCTACTTCAGTGCAGAATTGTGACATTTGTGGCTTGTTGATAACGCGTAGGTCGAATGAATGCACTTTAGCCGTTCACACTGAAGTCGCAAATCAAAAGATCAGATATGTATCGGTTTCAGGGCCACATATCCAAGTGGCCTGGGTCGCATTTGAAAAAATCGGATCTGTGTCATTCAGACTGTCATTAAAAGATCAGATACAGGACCATAGAAGCCAAAAAATCTAATTTGGGTCACTTCAGGCTGCAGTCTGAACGCAGCCTTAGTGTGGGAGGGACGCTGACCTTGAATTGTCACAGACACCGCACAAGGTCAACACTTTTTGCTCCAAACTCTTTGCTATATTATTCTGCCAGCTTTGCACATCTTGACCTTCAAATGTTTCAGCAAAAAAAAAAAGATAAATGAATCCTTATTTCTACAGCTGTAAGAAAGAATATGAGAGATATTTGTAGACATTTTTTTTCAAGGAAACACACAGAAGTGGTGCTTGTGTTGGATAAAGCAGGTGTTTGTGGAGCTGTTCGGTCAGGGTGTGTCAGGCTGCAGGTGAATGTGCACTACTGTGGCCTAAACATATCATCCTGATGTTTTGGATTCATGAATAATGAGGCCTGATACAGGAAGGGAGACTGGAACAAACAGCACACAGTCAGGCCTTTGAGTTGGCACACGGTGCCCTCTTGTGGCCAAAATACACTGCAGCCCTGGCTGTGCTTGGAATAGTTTTTTCAACACTTCAGAAATGTGTTTTTCAATATTGCAGTGCTCTAAAGAAGGACAGCTTTGAATTAGAACAACTATAGCAGCTCTAAAGTCACTAGTAGAATATACCAGGACAAAAGCACCACTTGGTCCACTTGTATGTATATTCAGAAAATATGTGTGCGTGTGTGTGTGTGTGTGTGCGCGCGTGCGTGCGTGTGTGTGTGTGTGTGTGTGAGTGAGTATTTTAAATATTTTGTCTTTCTCTTTGGGAAAGACAACCCCTTTTAGCCAGTTTATGATTTATAGAATAAATAATCAATGACCTATTTTTCCTAGATCGGTGATTTAATTTGTCCTTTTAGCTAGATCGTATTTATAGAACATATGACAATAAATGGTATATTTTATTAAACTGGTGGTTAATAAATCATTTATTTATAAAATGTATATCTGTCTGTGTCTCTTTTTGATCATCACTGCATCCTTTTCTGTACTGAACCTGTAAGTTAAACCTCAGTCACATATGTTTATACTTTACCTCCGCCTCTTTCCTTCTATACTTAAGAAACTGCTTGTATAAGTCATTGTAATCACCCTTTTGTTATCCATGGAGTTTTTGTGTCCTCCTTTACCTCCTTTCCTTTCAAAAATCTGTGTAGAAATGAGTTGTAAGCTGTGTTTACATCAGACTCTTCATCAGTAGATTCCCACTTATGTGTTGCTAAATCTTGCTTCAGAGTCATTATTGACTGTTGTGTTTTAACCCTCCGTACAAGCCCATGGCAAACATTGTATTGATAAATTCCTCAGTGAACTGATGTTTTTTTGCATTGAATAAATCAATATTGTCGTCTCCACAGATTATAACATCCTTGGTAGTTTTATTACTAAATCACTTTTCCATCCGTTCACAAAACAAGTTCATGTCCGATCCTGGTGTCCTGTAAACACAGCTTAACCATTCTGTTTTTTCTTCTTTGCACTGTAATTTCTACAGTTATACATTCAAAAATGTCATCCACTGCCAGAGACAAACTTTTTACAATATGACACTTGATGTTTCTATCAATATATAAAGCCACACCTCCTCCTCTCTTACGCTCTCGATTTGTACAAAACATTTCATAACCCTTCAAATTCAACTCTGTCCCTTTATCCCCATTTATCCACATCTCTGAGATTGAATTATGTTAAAGGTGATTTGAATTGATTCAGATCATCTTTAATGCATTTGAAATTGGAACAAAAACTCCTGCTGTAAAAAATGAACTCAAGATATTTTTTTGGCCCAGTAATTTCTTTATTAAATGTGTCCTCTGTGAAATATAAACAATGATTCTTTGTACTCTAAAGAATGTTATTATCTGGATCAATTTCATTCATGTTAGTTTGTGCTTTGTACTCAATATGATCTGTGTAATTCACCTGGAGCTTGAGGTTCTGTGTCCTAGGTATTTAGAAAATGGTCAAAGTTATCATTATTTTTTTTTACATTTTGTTCAAAGGTCCAATAAAGAGTTAAATATCAAAGAATCAGAATCTTTGGTCTATTATTTCATGTGTCAGGATTTATAGGGCAAGGTGTTTTTATTGATGAAAAACGTCATTGGAAAGAACACGTACAATATATACAGAGTCAAATATCCAAAAACATGGCAGTATTAGGTAAGGCCAAATATTTTGTGGACAAAGCTCTACAGACACTTTATTGTTCTTTAGTTGCACCATATTTGACATACTGTGCTGAGATCTGGGCTAATAATTCTAAAACAATATTGGAAGCACTGTTCATATGACAGAAAAGAGCACGACGAATAATTCATAACGTTGGGTTTTATGAGCACACCAAGCAGCTTTTTATTGTTTCAAATTAGAGCCCGACCAATATATCGGTTGGCCAATATTATCGGCCAATATGTGCATCTGGAAACATATTGGTGATTGGCCTAAATCTTGCTGATAGGGGCCGATATTTCACGTGGGCATGTTATATGTCATTATAAATCTTAGACTCTCTACATTATGTTCATTTAATCCAATTTACAGACAGATACATTTCCAATTATGTGGCTCCATATCAGTATTTATCTACGGAGTCATTTGTCTGTGTGTGTGTCCGTACTGTCCCTGAACACATCCCCAGAGTCACAGCACTCGTGTTCTTGTTTACACCTGCAGACACAGATCCATGTGCAACACTGAGATTATATTCTTTTTACAGACAATCAGTTTGAGTCTGGATTAAAAGGACATTTATTAGTGCAGACTTGTGATGTGAGGAGGAGCTTGTGTGAGCGCTGAGTGTTGGACATGTGTTTCTTTTGAAGCTAGTTTAGGTTAGCGATTAGCTGCTGTAGCTCCCACACATAAACAGACTGTTTTCTATTGGTCTATTGTAAAGTGACTAAATTGGCCGTATATTTGTTACTGGACCTACATTGATATGTAAATGAGCTGTGAATAGACGTGTGAATGATCCACATATCATTAATTACTGCGGCGCGCAGCATTTACGGCTAAAGGCGAATAGCGCTAGTTTCTTTACTAGCTAGTAGTGATGGGTCGGTCGCGAACGAAACGGCTCTTAGAGCCGGCTCTTTGAAGGGAATGATGGGAGCCTGATCCTTATTAGGAGCCGTGTTTTCTCTTTCTCTCACTTTTTTTCTCTTCACGTCACGTGCAGACTCGTTTGACAGCGGCAGTGGCTGAAAATTAAACTTTCAGAAATCTGCGTGTGCATAGGAGAGAATAAACGTGCATGTTTGGCTGCAGTTCAGCATAAAATAAATAAACCAGGACTAATCTTGGGCTTGAGAGACGGAGAGAGATAGAGACTGAGTCCCGACACTCAGTCCTGGTTCAGTTCTGGTTTAGTCCTGTTTTACACATAGTTTAGATCTGTTTTAGTCCTGTTTTAGTCCTGCTTTAGACCTGGTTCAGTGCTGGTTTAGTCCTGCTTGCAACAAAACAATCTGAAGAGTCGCTTTGGAAGAGCCAAAAGAGCCAGTTCTCTAAAAAGAACTGGAATACCCATCACTAGTGGCTAGAATGTGATGCAAAAATGCCATTAGTCCTACCTACTGTCTGTAAATATGACGCAAACAAATGTTGCCTAAATAAATCCATTTTAAAATCCACTAGAGCCAAACCTAAGTTTTTAAAATTAAACAATTCAAGATTTACAGTTAATTTTTATATCACTAAATATATCGGTGATTATATCGGCTATCGGCAGCTCAAACTCCCATTTTATTGGTAGCATATCGGCCACAACAAAATCCATATGGTCAGGCCCTACTTCAAACATGTTCAAACTTAAGGATAAACTGATCAACTTTCAGAGAAAAAAATAATGTACAAGGCAAACTGGAAAGAAGCACCAAAACATATTTAGAAACATTTTATTGAAAGAGAAAGTTCATGTAATTTAAGGGGAAGGCGTCTCTTTAAAATGTCCAGAGTCCGAACAACAAGGAAAAGTTTTTGTGTTTCAGTTTGTGGGTCAAAATCTGGAACTCTGAGTGATGAGCTCAAAAAATGCCCAAATCTGAAAATGTTGAAAGGAAGAGAAAAAGAAATGATTCTAGCTAAGTGTGCAGAAGAAGGAATTGAAGTGAATTTGTCATCTGAATGTAAACTAGAACATTTATTTTGTATCTGGAGTGACGTACGATTAAAAGAGTCTGGCAGAAGCACATTATTGCTTTCATGAATTATTGATGTATATTTTTATCTGGAGATTATATTTGTGGTGAGTGATGTAAAATAATTGTCTTTATGTATCTGTTGATTGCTGTTATTACAGTTGCTAGAAACTCTTTGGGATTACTTGGATTTCTGCATAATTTGGCATAAAATGTGTCCTGATCTTCATCAAGTCACAACAACAGAAAAACACATTCTGTTTTAACCAATACTGCACAAAAATTATATGTTTTCAGTTTTTCATTGAATACAACATGTAAAAACTCACAGTGCAGGTTGGAAAAAGTCTATGAACCTCTGGGCTAATGACTGGGAGCCAGGAGTCAGCCAACCTGGAGTCCAGTGAATGTGATGAGGTGTTGGTTAAAGCTGCAGTGCCCTATAAAATCTCACACTAGTTTTCAGAAAGCTGTTCTCAAGAAGGACTGCCTGATGTGAACAATGCCCCGCACAAAAGATCTCTCAGAAGACCTGATCAAGAATTGTTGAGTTGCATAAAGCTGGAAATGGATATAAAAGTGTCTCTAAGCCTCGATGTTCAAGAGTCTACAGTAAAACAGACTGTCTACAAATGGAGAAAGTCCAACACTGTTGCTGCTCTCCCTGGCGTGGTCGTCCTGTAAAGAGGACAGCAAGAGTACAGCGCAGAACGCTCAATTAGGTGAGGAGGAATCCTCGAGTTTGACACTCGAGACTAAAGACTTTGCAAACATCTCTGGCACATGCAAACATTTTTGTTGATAAATCTACAATACCTAAAATCTGAAACAAGAATGGAGTTCATGGGAGGACACCACTGCTGTCAAAGAAAAATATCGCAGCACATCTGAAGTTTGCAAAAGATCATCTGGATGTTCCACAGCAGAAGTGGCAAAACATTCTGTGGACAGATGAATCAAACATTGAGTTGTTTGGAAGGAACACACAATTCTATGTGTGGAAAAAAAAAGACACAGCACCAACATCAAAACCTCATCCCAGCTGTGAAACACGGTGGAGGGAGCATCATGGTTTGGGGCTTTACTGCCTCAGGGCCTGTGGGATTGCTGTCATCGACGGAAAACTGAATTCTAAATTGTACCAAGACATTTTACAGGAAAACTTTAGACCATCTGAGCACCAACTGAAGCTCAAATGAGGGCGGGTGATGCAACAGGACAACGACCCCAAGCATAAAAGCAAATCAACAACAGAATGGCTCAAACAAAAGAAAATGCACCTTCTAGAGTGGCCCAGTCAGAGTCCTGACCTCAGCCCGACTGAGATGCTGTGGCATGACCTCAAGAGAGCAATTCACACCAGACAAACCAAAAATATTGCTGAAGTGAAACAATTTTGTGAAGAGGAATGGTCCAAAATTCCTCCTGACCGTTGTGCAGGTCTGATCTGCAGTTACAGGAAACGTTTGGTTGACGAAAGGAGGGTCAACCAGTTATTAAATCCAAAGGTTCACAGACTTTTACCACCCTGCACTGTGAGTTTTTACATGTTGTATTCAATGAAAAATTGAAAACATATAATTTTTGTGCAGTATTAGTTAAAGCAGAATGTGTTTGTCTATTGTTGTAACTTAGATTAAGATCAGGACACATTTTATGTCAAATTTATGCAGAAATCCAAGTAATCCCAAAGGGTTCACATACTTTTTCTAGCAACTGTATGTTTCTCTGTTTGGTCCATTTTGGTCCATTCTCAGACTGACTGAGCGCCCTCTGGTGGACAGAACACAGAACACAGCCTTGACATGACAAACATTTGGAAGTATAAAGAGAGAGAGAGAAGGGTTTTCTCAAATATTTCATGACACTTTATAAAGTTGTGGTCCCATACACATATAACACCCACACACATCTCTCATTCTAGACATTTGTCTTCATACAGACACTGAAGTGAGGCTCATGTCTGCACTCTTTTTCTGTCAAACTCCACTATTAACATCACTTTCTTTGTTAAGCGATGTAAAAATAGATGAAAAATGTTGAACTGTTTTACACCGAGGAGAGTGAATCTGTCGGAGCACACAGAGACACTGAGGAGTCATACCAGAGCCTAAACCCAGGGAGCAGAGTATGAGTGGATGTGGTGTTGAAGGTGTGGAGGTGGGTCAGTTGGTCAGAGGAGACAGTGTAGAAGGACAGAGAGCCAGCAGGACAGTCCACAAACACTGCTACTCTCCCACAAGAGCCGGGACCAGGGCTGAGGGAGGAGGGTTTGTTTCTTATTATGATGAACAGAGAAACCAACTTTTGAACACTCCAGACTCCAGGACTGATCATTGCGTCCAAACAAACTGTCAGCACGGTCTCCTTTCCTTCTAATTCTTCTGTAAGACACTGATATAGAAACCCATCCACTCCACTGGACCTCCCAGTAACAGCGACCAGTCAGACCAGTGGAACACAGAATCTGAGCCCAGTCAAATCTGTCCTGATGATCTAGATACGGCTTCTCCTCTTCCACATGTGTCACCTTCTTGTTTTTGTCAGACAGTTTGAGTTTTCTGTTTGCTGTGTTTGGATCCAGAGTGAAATCACAGAAATCTGATGGCGAGAAGATACAACACAGCAGCAGTTAGTCCCCTGTCCACTCTCAACATTCCACTCTTCTGTTTGTCTCAGATTTATTTGAGTGTAAAAACATTTCCTTTCACAGCCCCACACCAGTCTATTTCAGATTATTCTCAGTGTAAATCTGGAGTCTATTTCAGATTATTCTCAGTGTAAATCTGGAGTCTATTTCAGATTATTCTCTCCAGGACACACACTTTCTCCTTTAAAGAGGGGCTATGTTCTGAGTCTCCCTCTTTGCTTCCCATGCTAAATCCCTCCCCCTTCAGAGCACTATCCCAACACACACAACCACTAATGAAACTCCTGCACATCACATCAGGTTTGTCCAGTTGCTGTGTTAAATTTTGTGTCATGTTTTTGTATATTTATGGAGAATTGTCCTGTGGGAGCATGGGGGACGTAGGTTTGTGGGTGGAGCCTTGTACAGACTTACTGCTAACAGAAAGGAGGGTCCAGGAGAGATCTCTAGATTACTCAAACATGCATGGATGACTTCTTCTTGCATAAGAGCCACTCTTTAAAATATGTCCATGTGAATCCAGTGTGACTTGTGCTTGTGTGGAGACAGTCCTGTGCTGAGTCCAACAGCTGTGTCTGTGTCAGTGGCTCCAGGGCTCCTCCTTTGCTCCAGCAGCAGTACTTCTGATGTTTAGATTTATTTATTGTGATGATTTGTACAAATAAACTTGCCTTGGATTGTAAAAACAGTGTCCAGAGGATTACCCCTGAAACTCTACATCTCTACATCACAACAGTGTTTGAACTCGCTCAAAAAGGAAATTCTGTGACCCTCAAAAATTTGCCAGATGTGTAATAGAATGCTGACAGACGCTTTGTTTGTGTGACACAAATAAAATCATAAAACTGACCAGAGTTAAATGGGTTAAGTCAGACTTACATTTCTGGATTGGATTCATCCATCGTTCTCCAGCAGGTCTCAGTCTGAAGGAAACACACCACATAAGAGTTTGTCTCAGAGCATTTTCACTCCATGTGACATTCAGATGTGTTCTTTTCACCCTAATACTCTTCTCAATCTGTGGTGTACAGGCCTCTGGTCCTTCTGAAGTCTGTTTTTATTCATGACACTGTCATTTATGATTTTGAGTGTTAAGCAGGCGAGCATGTCCATACCTGAGAGTGTCCAGTGTGCAGTGGGGGTCCTCCTGTAGAGCACACAGGAGCTTTACTCCTGTGTCTCCTGGATGGTTGTAGCTGAGGTGCAGTTCTATCAGATGGGAGGAGTTGGACCTCAGAGCTGAGGCCAGAGAAGCACAGCCTTCCTCTGAGAGCAGACAACCTGACAGTCTGAGGACACAGATTATTGGAATCAGTCCATTCAGACAAAAAGCAAGTCCCATATCTTTATGTGACTTTATCAAATGTGATTTTCCAATGCAAATACCAACAGGTTATGTAATAATAGTGAAGAATATGAACCCCTCTGACCTGAGCTGTTCCAGTTTACAGTGAGGACTCTTCAGTCCAACACACAACATCTTCAGCCCCGAGTCCTTCAAGTCGCTCAGACTGAGGTCCAGGACTCTCAGACTAGAGGACTGGGAGCTGAGGACTGAGGACAGAGCTTCACAGCTTCTCTCGGACAGGTTACAGCTGCTCAGTCTGGAGACAGAAAACATTGTTTATGTAGAAGTTGAATCAAGCCATCCTCTGTTAAACAAAGGAGACTCACAGAGCTTTGGTGGAGGCCTTGACCACTGGCAGCAGCCTCAGGAGACCCTCCTCTGAAACAGAGTATTTCTTCAGCTCAAACTGGTCCAGATCTTCTTCTGATGACAGTAAGATGAAGGCCAGAGCTGACCACTGAGCAGGAGACAGTCCACCTTTAGACAGACGTCCTGATCTCAGGTACTGTTGGATCTGCTCCACCAGAGAACGATCATTCAATTCATTCAGACAGTGGAGCAGGTTGATGCTCCTCTCTGCAGACATTCTTACAAGTGTGCACAATCAGATGGGACACCAAGGCATAGAAAGGACACTTGGACTCCTCAGACAAAGATGCTTTTGGGGAGGCATGTATGAGGATGTTGTACAATGGATCAAAAACTGTCAAAGGTGCATTTTAACAAAGTTGCCACAACCCAAAGTTTGTGCCCCCCAGGTTCCATTTTTAGCTACCCGTCCTCTTGAAGTGGTCGCTGTAGACTACACAGTGCTCGACCGTGCGAGTGACGGACATGAAAATGTCCTTGTTCTCACAGATGTATTCACGAAGTTCAGTCAGGCCTTCCCCACAAGAAATCAGAGAGCAGAAACAACAGCTAAACTTATATTGAAAGAGTGGTTCATGAAATACGGTGTGCCTGAGCGCTTGCATTCAGACCAAGGCCGAAATTTCGAGAGTGCGGTAATTGCAGAACTGTGCAGGTTATATAGGGTGAAGAAAACTCGCACCACACCTCATCACCCACAAGGAAACCCCCAGTGTGAGAGGTTTAACAGAACCTTACACAACCTTCTGAGAACTCTTCCCCCTGAGAAAAAGCGTCACTGGCCAGAACATCTTGCTGAATTGGTGTATGCTTATAATGTGACACCACACTCCTCAACAGGTTATTCTCCATATTACATGTTGTTCGGAGTGCACCCCCATCTCCCAGTTGATGCTCTGCTTGGACAGGAGGAAACAAAAGAAGAGAACACAGACTGGCTCAGTGCTCACAGAGAGCGACTCCAGAGTGCACATGAGAGAGCCAGAGAGTTTGCTAAGAGAAAAGCGGCAGAAAGAATAGCCCGCCAGAATGAAAAAGTGTACTGTCCACCTGTTGAAATAGGGCAATTTGTGTATCTTCGCCATCGTCCTATGGGCAGAAATAAGATCCAAGATTCATGGTCATCCAAAGTGTACAAAGTCATTGATGTGCATGGAACTACACACACAGTGGTTCCAGTGAATGGAGGTCCCCTTAAGAGAGTTCATAGGTCCAACTTGCGTGCTTGTGTAGGGCCTGTACCACCTCCAATGAAGGAATGCCAAACAGTTCCCCTTACTCATGAACCAGAAGCCGATCTTGACTCAGAAAGTGAATCCACAGACTCAGAACCAGAATATTTGATGGTGGAACACATTGATGAACCTGTTGGTCCAAGATTGGAGGATTTGGAAAGTCATCTAGAGGATGAGAGTGGAAGTGAAGTTGAAAGTGAGCAAATGCTTGACGTTGACATGAGTAACAGGCCCGGTGAAGACCCAGTTCCTACCTCACAACCAGAGGAAGAAAGTCCAGGTGTGTCTAAAGACCTAAGAAGACCAGTACCTGTACCGCGGCGGAGGGTAGAACAAGCTAAGACTGTCGTGCCAACTCCACCCCCACGCAGAAGTACAAGAATCAATGCTGGTCAAAACAAGAACCCATTTAACTTACCAGTCAGTGCTTGCAATGCAGTATCGTTTACACCAGATGTACTGTCTCAGGTGTTAGCGGGTATGGTCCTTTACACATCAAAAGCTATGGCTGATGTTTAGGAAGTCACCGAGACGTTGACTTCTGGCAGGGGAGAATGTAGCCAGGTGGACTAGAAAATGCTGTTTTTAGAAATGGCTGCAATTCTCCGTGTAGCCGGTAGGGGGTAGTGTGGTCAGGCTGGGTGATTGAGTGGTTGTTAGAAGAAGCGCGTGTGATGTCATCACTGCACAACAGGCTGAGTGCCTCAACAAGAGACTGACATAAAACGAATTGAAGATTGATGTGGGTTGACTTGCTGTCCTGAGGGGTGTGATCCTGCTGAGTTGCTCACGTGGGGGAAAAGTTGTTCTGCATGAAGGCGTGAGTGTTAAATATGAATAATATGTAATGTAAAGAATTGTTTATGACTGTTTATGTATTCTGTTATGTGAGACCAAATGTTTTATGTTCTGTAAATTTAGAGGGGAGAGAGAGCACTGTCCACGTCCTTCAGAGTGCTGGGTTGGTCTGGGCAGTCTGTCAGCCATTTTGTGAGTGAGTTCAAGTTGACCGTTACACAGTGTTAATGACAAATGTAATTTTATTTTGTGTACTTGCCAATTGAAATGGATACTAAGTGGTGTTTATTCTTTGGTTTATTGTAGGATAAGCCCACTACTGTTGTCTTTTATTTAGTGTTTTATTTTATTGTTGAGAACACATTTTTGTTGGAACAAAGACCAAAAAAGCCAGATATTGTGAATCCTGACAGTTGTTAACCATTTAAGTCATCTTCCAAAAAAGCCAAATCAAACCAAAATTAATGCTGCTCTCTTCTGAGGACAGTCGGGAAATAAAAGTTACCCACATTATTACTTTTGGGAGCTGCCTGTGTCTGGTCCGTTATTCCTAGTTACACACGGCAACACATAAATCAACTTTACATTGCTAAACTTTACAATATATAAAACATAACGACTCTAGAGCCACATCAGCCTGTTTGCGATAATAATGTGTTTAATGTAGTTTTGCGCACGTGTGTTTACATTTTACAGAAACGAAACTTAAGCGCATGGCTCATTTGCATAAACAGCACTTCTCATGCAGCTCAACTCGTTCAGCTTCTTTCGGGCTAAAGGACGCAACTCGGTGGAATATGAGGATGTGCTGCTGGTGGTTTTGTCTGGAAATGGTGGAAAAGGTTCGTGGTGCTTGAAGCTTTTCACTGGCACCAACTTTCGGCCTTCACGGCGATAGTAACGAGTGAGGGAGACACGAGCGAACAAAATCAGGGAGGCGGAGGCGCGCGGAGGCGCGCGGAGGCGCGCGGAGGCGACGAGAGAGAAGACAAACAAGCGAAGTGGCGAAATCAGAATTGAATCTAAGCATTATATCGATATATACGATATGTCAGAATTCATATCGAGTTTAAAACTATCTCGATATGTTTCAAATATCAATATATCGCCCACCCCTAGTTCAACTATAGTGTTTGTTTTTTTGGTATTAATGTTTGGTTTGGATTATTAATTTGATTTGTTGTGTTTTAGTTTGGGGTGGGGTTGAGTCCTACATTTATGACAATTGAGTGGTGTGTAATTGTATCAAGAAGGGAACCAGAAAATGATTTTTTTTTTTTATGTTTAGAAGATTAAATAAAGAGGTGTAACTTTTATACCACATTGCCCTTGTCCTTTTTTATGCCAGAACGGATTCTGTGAGTAAATGAGGGTTCTCGGTCGCAACATTACACAAGGTTAAAAAAGAAATACAAATTTAAAAAAAGGTCCTCAACAAAAATAGTTTAAAAAAGGGGTTTAAACACTTGGTGGGCCAGAGTTAAAAAGAGAGGGGCAGTGCATGGTGTGATGTAGGCGGTCGGATCGCCTCTACATGAAGAGTTCTGTTAATAACTCAAACTGTGACTGTGTGATTGATGGTGATCTGACTTGCCCCAGGAGTGACTGCACTCAACTGTAAAGTGACTTTGGATGTGTCCTGAGTTTACTTAACAAGGAAGGGTGAGTTCAGACTAAACCTGCTCCTGGTTTGATCCTGGTTTTGTTTTCAGAGGAGGGAACTGTGAAAAGAAATTCCACTGCTGTGCTGCACTGAGGGCACTCACTGACCTATGTCACAGAGGTATAATACTCCCTACAACACAAGCATAGCTGGACTGGACTGGACTAGACTGGAAGAAACACACATCACTGCCTTGAGGGTTCATTTTTTCACGTCAGAATTTTTCAGTATAGTTATTTGTATGTGTGTTTTTCTATCTCGAGTTGTGTTTGTTCTTTACCGTGAGCATAATGAAGTGAGTCAGATCACTGTAGAAAATAGTCCCCCGCACTGGGCTTGTTCAGTGGGACCCACTCCAGAGTGCAAGTGCTTTCTCCTCGCTGGTGAGTGATTCTCCAGATCAGACGTGAACTGGAAAAGGGAGGAGAAAGTTCAACAGATCAGCATCATGAAGAAACTCGAGGAAATCACCAATTCAGTCAGACTCATTAGGAATGCACCGAATCAATACTAATGGAGTTTACGGTCAGACCACTGCTGTCTCTGTAGAGTTTAGGGGCCCTTCAGACCACTGCTGTCTCTCTTTGAGCGGAAGTGCATTGAAGAACTACCTCACACATATGTACATATATGTATTGTATTGTATTGTGTGGTTTATGATGTCTGCTGTGGTATATATGTGTGTAAATACAGTTCTGAGTGTGTGTACCTTCAGGCTCTGAGCTTGTGGTCCACATAAACTCTGTCTGTGTAATCCCTCAGTTGTCCAAGTAGGATCAACAGCAAAAGAAAAAAATCATTCCGTCAACTGGACCAAAGTGTTTGTGTTGGTCTTTTGTGTTTTTTTTTTTTTGTAGTGTCTCGTGGTGCACTTTGAGCTTTTTGCATATGTTTTTCTGATGTGGTTTTGAACTACAAATGATAAATAAACAAACCTAACTAATCTAATCTAGTGTAGTTCAGCCTTAAGGACTCAGAGTCCTCTAACGTCAGTTGACAATCGTGTCCGTCATGGATAAGCCCCAGTGCCCTATGCACAGCATCAGCACCAGACAGGAGAGCCTCCTGTCCTGCTCCACACAGAGGCTCTGGAAGTGCTTCCTCCACATGCCATACGTGTGTACAACACATCAAGTACAACTACAACTGATGAGTGCTGGAGGATGGCCTGCAAATCTACAATGAAGAAGAAACATTTTCTATTTGATGCTGACAAACTCTGAATTTCCTTCACAATCAGTAATGTTTATCTCTGTGTCTATCACCTCATTCTCAGTGGACTGTGATAGGCCACTATGTCACTGGAGGAGGTTTGTCCTCTGATTTTCAAATTTTTCTGTGGCTTAAGTCAAGACATAATTTTGGCTACAATTATGCCAATATTAACAGGTTTGTCAAAACTGTACAACATATCCATTTTAAGGCTTTTTAAATTTCCTTTTTTAAAGTTTATTTATTAAAGAAGATCTGATAATGCTGTTCAAATATGTTGACAGTCGAGTCATGGTGAGAATTAAAAGAAGTATTGAAGCAGGAACACAGCTCCAGAGGTGCTCCTTCCATCTGAATGTGCTGAGGACATCCATGTGCAGGTGTGTGTAAAGTGACATGTGTGAAAAACATGTGTGCATCACTTCAGTTTAGAGCGGTGAGGTGGATATGGCACAAACACATCTGCAGAATAACATCACGTTATTATAAAGTGATTTTCCTGGGTGAATTTTTGACAATATATCAGAATTGTGAATTCAAGGAAACATAAGTCTGATTTTTATCTTAAATCCCATAAACATGACCTAACTGTGCCCCTAGATACAAGGTAAACATGTTCAAATCTATCTTTTCCTGACAATTATAATGCTGATTTATTAACAAAAAACATTAGACATTATGACCCATTTATTTTAATGTTACAATGTTCTGTTTTAGTTGTCAAAATGATGATCCAATCAGAAAACAGAATGGACCTCACATGAACCTCACATTTGTGTTGATTCAAGCTGAAATCCAGTTGGGTTAAATCTAAAACTGTCTCTCTGTGATCTGAATAGTCACTGCCTAAACCCCAGAACCTGCAGTTGAACATGAGTCAGTGCTAGTGTAGCCTCTGCAGCTCAGGGAGGGAATTCTGGAGGTTCTGATCTTTCACATGAGGCCTGTCTTGTCTATAGAGTGAGAATGAGACAAACTTGGATGTGTCTCTGTGCGGGTTCAGGCTCTGACAACACGGGTTAACAAAAAGTGAAAGGACTTTAAAATAAACCACAAAAGTGCAGAAATGTCTTTGTTTGAAATATTTCACCATTACAAACCAAGGTTTTATTTTTAATCTCTGCATCTCTCTTTTCAGTCTGTACTTTTAATTATACACAGTATGTTTGATATTGTCATTTCACATTGGCTCTATGTCCAGATCTTTTCATATAACCTCTAACTGGAAGCTTGTTGTTCTACATTTGATCAAATCTTTCACAGAAATGAGTGAAACTGAGAAACCTTTTTATCCAACATTCTTTTATGTGGCATTACATCATTGTTGATGTTCTTCTACACTTGACAATAGATTTTTATTGTGCTCAATATTGTGCCCAAGCCAAATTCCCGACATTACTGTCCAAATGCCTCCTGGTTTTGGAATCATACTTGGTCAACATATCGAGTATTAAAAGAAAACTGATATTTCACTCAAGCTACACATTAGAAATGAGAGTCTAAAAATCATTTGCATTCACTTTAAACTTTAAACAGGAGCCGTTATTCAACCCAAAGGCGAGGTTTTTTGATATGGCAACAAATAATGATCAGGATCAATATAGAGTAATTGTGAAAATAGAAATTATGACATCATCAAGTTCTGAAACCTGATGATGTGAAATGTTGTTTTGATGCTTTGTTCTGACAAGTACTTTTTCTTCACATAATTCTGTCTAGAGTCCAGCAGAGGGTGCACTGTGATAACTCTGTGACTAGTGTGGAACATGTTTTTCATTTCAGTCACCAGGGAAACTGACTGGAATTTCACTCGCCAATGGACCGACAACACAAGAAAAGAAAAAAATAAATAAAAATATAAGACTAACCTATAGTTCACGTAGTCTATTTTTGCTTTTACTGTTTTGTTTAGTTTATGAAAGAAAAATACTAAAATGAATCAGTCAACTCCATGAATAATTTCCATTGATTGGCATAACATATTCTCTATCAGCTCTTTTTGCGTCTTATAACATCAGAGATAAATTTAAAGGGCCCAGATGACACCATTTTATCATTTATGTTTTAATGTAGTTTCCTCACAAACACACCTGGAGTTGTCTTTTGTTTCATTCACATTTAACACACAAAAACTGCAGATTTACGCTGAATTCTTCTCTCAAACGCAAAACACACTGTTCCACCTTGTGATGTCAGTACAGGAAGTGCTCCACTGTGTTTTGAAACTCTACATACCTTCACTAGAATTTTGGATCATTTCAGCTCAGGAACTGCTAATCTCTACTGAACTTAAGATAAAATATAGCTGTTCTCTTGAAAACTACCACTTCATGACATCACAATTGGAACAGAGCATTTTGAGCTTCAGTAAACGCAATAACGCAGGATTACTCAAATGTGTAACAATATTATAACATGACTTAAACCTCACAAGACTTTTAAAATGGCCAGGACAATCCCCAAAACTTAGTGTCACTCCTGAACGCAAATGGAACTAAAGTGGGACTAAACCGGAGCTGATCTGGACTAGACCAGGACTAGACCAGGACCAAACCACGTCTGCATGACTCCAGTGGGACTAGAACTAAATGTGAACGCACTTTTGTGTCTCTTTGAATGAATCCACAGAACTTCTTTACAGCATTACAGCAGTTTTAGCTCATTGCCTGCACATACCGATGACCCGACCACCTCTGACAAACTTTTTTAACTTTAACTTTGTGTATCTGCTAACTCGGGTAAGCTATTGTTAAAATAGTCTAAATCAAACTGCTTATTAGTCAATAGTTATAAGCTATATTAACAATATAGTTATAAGATATATTAACAATTATTACTTTTACCCTCCTAGAATTTTTTGTTTAAATAATGTTGATGCTGATGATGATGAAAAGTGTGCAAAAATACCAAATTTACACAGAAGAAAATCTATCCATTTTCTCCTGCTTTATCTAGGGCCACAATCTGAGGCTACATTTATATGAAGACGGTCTGAACAGAAGGAGTAAAAGAGGCGTCGTGTGTTCACTTTTTATTTAGACAAGCGTTTTTGGGAGGAAATCTGCGTGCATACAGTGATGTAAAAGTGTGTGGAGTTGGATTGGGTTTGCATCCCAGGTTTCTGTGTCCTGTATGTATGTGACGTAAACATGTACACGAAGTGATCAGATCTGAACAGAGTTTTGTGTCTTGGGCAGTGTAGATGGAAAAGCTACGATGGAGTGTATTCAACTTTTCCACTCTGGAGGTTTCAGATTTTTGTGTTTTTAAACCCCAAAAACTGTGTCACCGTTTAAACGAAAGGCACTTCCCATAAAACGTTTTGTCATTTTTACCTGCAAGCGTTCTCGTGTAAACAGGCCCTGAGTATGGATGCCCAGACTTCGTTCACCCCAGACACTTCCCATGCCAGCCCAGATGTATGTACATCTAAATAGAACATTAAATTGTATTACATGGACGGATTACATTACAACAGATTACATGTACCGGCATTACGTAATCAGAGTACAAATTATGAGTAACTGTATTCAGTTACAGTTACTGTTTCAGTGAGTGGTAATTGGATTACAGTTACTTTGTTGAAATAAATGGATTACATGGCGGTATTTTCCTGTTTTCACATTTTGGGCTAAACCAGGTCTAAAACCAGGACTAAACCATATCTAAACTAGGACAAAACCAGGCCTAAAACCAGGACTAAACCAGGTCTAAACCAGGACTAAACCAGGTCTAAAGCAGGACTAAAAACAGGACTAAACCAGGTCTAAACTGGGACTAAACCAGGTCTAAACCAGGTCTAAAACCAGGACTAAACCAGGTCTAAACTGGGACTAAACCAGGTCTAAAACCAGGACTAAACCGGGTCTAAACTGGGATTAAACCAGGTCTAAACCAGGACTAAACCAGGACTAAACCAGGTCTAAACCAGGTCTAAAACCAGGACTAAACCGGGTCTAAACTGGGACTAAACCAGGTCTAAAACCAGGACTAAAACAGGTCTAAACCAGGTCTAAACCAGGTCTAAACTGGGACTAAACCAGGTCTAAACCAGGACTAAACCAGGACTAAAACAGGTCTAAACCAGGTCTAAACTGGGACTAAACCAGGTCTAAAACCAGGACTAAACCAGGATTAAACAGGTCTAAACCAGGTCTAAACCAGGTCTAAACTGGGACTAAACCAGGTCTAAACCAGGACTAACCAGGACTAACCCAGGACTAAACAATATGACACTAACAGTAGGTGGACATAATTTAAAGCAGCAGTGATCTCATATAAAAATCATTTCTCTATCAGCAATATTTTTAATCTGGTTAAGTAAAGACTAGACTTTTTATTGTCTTTTAACAGACTTATTTTATTTTAAGATTTCCTCGTCTTTGCTTCTCTACAGTAAACAAAAGTCTGTTCATGGATACTTGGGCTCAAGAGACAATTTGAAAAGAACAAACAAGAATTTTCAGGATGTGACAATATCCAGTAATCCAAAGTATTCAGATTACATTACTCACTTTAAGTAATTTAATGGATTACGTTACAAACTACATTTTGGGGTCTGTAATCTGTAATCTGTAGGGGAATACATTTTAGAAGTAACCTTCCCAACACTGATTACACTGTGTGAAAAATAAGATCGATTTATGTCCAAAAATCTTTAAGATGACTAATTAACAACTAAGAACTTTTTTTTTAACTCAAATATTAGGCTCTTACGGAAGCCCTGAGAGGCAAGAGGAAAAAAAAAAAAGGCAGGTCATTTGGGCTCTATTTTCTAAGTGTTTTTTTTTCATCAACTCAAAAAAAAAAAAAAAAAAAAAATTCTACATATTTTTTTCAACATTTTTTTTTTTTCCTCGTGTGTGTGTGTGTGTTTTTCGCTGTTGATGTGGCTGACGAAAAACGGCCTGCCAGAGCTGAAGTGTGGTAAAAAAAATAAAATAAAATACTTAGAAAATAGAGCCCAAATGACCTGCCTTTTTTTTTCTTTTTTTTTTTTTTTTCTCTTGCCTCTCAGGGCTATTCCATTATTTGAGAAACCTGAAACCACGTACTAGCAGTGTCCCCCGAGCCTCTGATTGGGAAATACAATCGAACACATCTTTTTTTATGGGGCAGTGAAACATCTCCCTCTCCCAGTCGAGACGAGCTCCCAGCGCGGTGTCGGCGGCAAGGGGGGGCACTTGAGGGCCGTGCGGCCACTGGTGCCCCACCCCCCAACAAGCCGTTATTATTACTATTTTAAAATGATTTTGATTGGCGCATTTCACTT
>NW_026571139.1:0-25000 GCF_026225935.1 Boleophthalmus pectinirostris | reverse complement strand
TAGAAAAAACAAAGCTGATCTTTGTGCCGGCTTTGGTTTCATGTGGATATAACCAATAGTTAAAGTGTCATAACTATAAACCAGGTCAACAATGTGACAATCAAACAGCAAATACCACTGTACAATTCCGGCCATCATTACTCTACCAACCCACCCAAGTTATACAGACCGCGCTCTATCTGAGCAATAGTAAAGGACAGTACGAACACCTGCTGACTTGCACAATGAGCCTTTGGTGAGATGCAGGACACACGTCTGCAACACCGGGCTGATGACATCACTGCAACTTCTAGTGATTTCCACGTTACCTGTGCCCCGGTAATACTTTTGGACCCTGGGCCATATGTGAAATTAATTAGTATTGGACAAGTTCTCTACTTAAATCGATAGGCCTGAAAGCTGCTATTATCGAGATGACACATTTTTACTAGAAGGC
The DNA here is from genome assembly GCF_026225935.1 of Boleophthalmus pectinirostris. Classification (NCBI taxonomy): domain Eukaryota; kingdom Metazoa; phylum Chordata; class Actinopteri; order Gobiiformes; family Gobiidae; genus Boleophthalmus; species Boleophthalmus pectinirostris. Next base: position 24,564 of record NW_026571139.1, on the reverse strand, counting down.
CACCTCAGCGCAGTTAGTGACGCCTTTTGAAGCTAATGCTAATTCAACAAATGTGACAAGTTGCAACAGAAGCAGATGTAACAGTTACCTTCTTCGACTGGATCCATTTTCGTCTCTTTGCACCAGGGACAGTTGTTTACGATAGTCCACTGCACAACAAATCCATGAACGACAACAATATTATGGCTTTACTAGCTGCATCAAGCTAGCAAGACGTCTGTGCCTTGTCCTGTCTGAAATTCATTAACTATCATGAAATGGAGTCCACGAAAAACATACAATCCTGATTGATACGCTCCTTTCTATCGCATCTAGAGTGCCTTTGTCGCCCTGAATATAGTTTTTCAGTCTAAAATTACATCGTAACATTGTACAAACATAACATCCTCGCCATAGTTGAAATGACAGATCCACCGGAGACAAATAGCCAGCTAACCACCTGACTACGCATGCGTACTGATGAGTACTCCTTCTTCGTCTAAAATGTTCGAGCATACTGCCACTACACCATCGCCATGAACCATACCATTTTATCTTGTGACATTTGGATCTACTAGGTGGAATTACATTTCACTCATAGATATGTAGTTTATGCTTGCCTTTGCACCTGTTATTCACCCACGCGGTAAAGTCATCTATGCTCTTAGCTCAACTACCTACCATATCTCTGTGTAATGTTATTAGGCGGCTGGAGAACAAATCGTGTTTATTCTATGCTGTCCATCTCAGAAGATTCCTCCCTTGTTATAACCTAATCAGTGGGGTAAGCGTGCCTAATATTTTTGAGGCTACTAAAGACTGTGTACTCTTGACCTAGCCATGGTTATGTTACTACTTGTTTTGATAATGGGTCATCCGGCGCCGTGGCTTAGTTGGTTAAAGCGCCTGTCTAGTAAACAGGAGATCCTGGGTTCGAATCCCAGCGGTGCCTTTTGGGGTTTCCGTAATACTTTCGCTACATAAAGCATGTACATGAAGTATATTGGATAATGCATAGGCGTTACTGTTATTGAATCATGCACATTACCTGAATTATTTCCAACATGATCACAAAAACTCAAACGTTCTGATTCGATTATGCTTTTATTTTGAAATGTCCAAATATATCTATCGTCACTACCTTAAAAATAACGAAACTTTGGGTCAAAGTTCTACCGCTGTGTTCTGGAACCCACTTCCAAGTCGATCGAATTCACGCTCTGGCACAAGGTATGTAGCAAGCTATGTATATATGTAGCAACTACTACTAAGTAGTAGTAGCTACATTTCAAAAGTTTAAAGTTACTGGCTTTCTTTATTAGATGGCAAACGAAGCCAATCCGTGTCCGTGTAACATTGGAGATCGGATGGAGTATGGAGGTCTGGGTCAGGAGGTTCAGATAAAACATTTTCATGGTTACGTAGTAAAACCTACAGCTCCATCTGAGAAAGCCATCATTGTTATACAAGACATATTTGGATGGAAACTTCCCAACACCAGATATATCGCTGATATGATTGCCTCCAATGGATACATGTGAGTACTGAATAAAACAATGTGAATCCAGTGAATAGTTGTGAATCCATAGAATGTTTATTTATGATGTTGTGTTCATGTGCAGTGCTGTGTGTCCAGACTTTTTTGTTGGAAAAGAGCCATGGAGTCCATCACACGATTGGTCCAAGTTTGAGGAGTGGCTTGAAGACAAAAAAGCTACCAACATTAAGAGGTAGGTAGGTGTATACTTTGCATATGAAGAAAATACAAATGCACCTGTCTGTACTTTAATTACTAGCTGTCTATTTTGATTTTTTAGAGAAGTGGATGCAACTATCGAGTTTCTGAAAAACAAGTGTGGTGCCAAACATATTGGTGTAGTGGGATTTTGCTGGGGAGGCATTGCCACTCACTACATATCTCTGCAGTATCCTGAAATTGAAGCTGCAGTCTCAGTGTATGGTAATGAGCACACCAATCAGGCTATTTAGACTTGAGTTGCTTTATCTAGTCCAATGCAAATTTCTGGCACAGCTAATCTATCATCAAATTCTTCCAATCATATCATCTAGACCAGTGATTCCGTACCTTGGCAGTGGGACCTCCAGGGGGGAATAAATACTAGTTAGGAATCATTTTTGTCAAGTGATGTCTTTGTGGGGGCCTGATAAGTCTCCAGTAAACAGGATGGGCTTCAAGTAAAAAAGGTTCAAAACCTCAGATCAAATACTAAAACTAACTAAAGCACAGGTTATGTGCAATGTGTCACATTGAAACATATTAGCAGAGAGCTCATATTCAAAACTTTCACTGCTGCACATGGGTCCGCCATGGGTTTGTTTGCATCTGCAAGTTCCAGATAATTATTTGTTTAGTTAGCTATAGATAGATGCAGTATAACTTAATCTAGCATTTTGCTCAATCAGCACTACTACAACGACAATGGCTTGTAATAAAAAGTGGCAGTCACTGTACCTTTTTTTTTCAGGAGTCATACGCATGATGGATGACAGTTGTGACCTGAAAAGCCCCACTCTTTTTATATTTGGAGAGAAAGATGATTACATTCCTCTTGACCAGGTAATGGCATAGCTTAATATTTTGGAAAACCTCCAAAATGTTTTTGTTTGACACACATACCTGCCTTATCTCATCACTGTTCAGGTGAAAGTCCTTGAAACCAAACTAAAGGAGGAATGCAAAGTGGACTATCACGTTAAAATATTTCCTGGACAGACCCACGGCTTTGTTCATCGTAAGAGGGAGGACGTAAACCCAGAAGATGCACCCCAGATCCAGGAGGGCAGGAGAGACATGCTGAACTGGCTCAATAAGTACATGTAGTACACTTATATTACTAGAAAGTGTTGATTTATTGACAGTGTCAATTATTCACAATAATACATATAATTAAATCATTGTATCATCATGTATGATTTGCAGTTTATATTAATAATAATAATAATAAAACCTTATCTATTGTGTGTACAGTATTTACCTGAGCACTTCTGTGGGTACAATACTTGAGCTTAGTCCACCCCTGCCAGATTGTGAGGGCAGGGCATCAGAGTGAAATGTGCCTAATCACCATGAAACTGCTTTTCTATGGCATTGTTTCAAAATGAATCCTTTAACCTTACTGGTCAAAACCATTTATATTAGCCCCACCCATAGATAACATTCAGTTTTAAGAGTTGGTCAGAGCTGTTTTATAGATTTAAGTCTCGGAAAGCCAACAGAGCAAACACGGTAAGTAGCATATAGGCCAACTTGTAAATACTTGTTCAACTTATCAGAACATTTTTGAACTATTGATCTTTATTAGATGGCAAATGAGGCCAAACCGTGTGCATGTAATATTGGGGATCGGATGGAGTATGGAGGTCTGGGTCAAGAGGTTCAGATAGAGCACATTAATGCTTATGTAGTGAAGCCTACAGCCCCATCTAATAAGGCAATCATTGTTATACAAGACATATTTGGATGGAAACTTCCCAACACCAGATACATCGCTGATATGATTGCCTCCAATGGATACATGTGAGTAAAAATATAATTGTTTTGGCAGTAGTTGCATAAAGTTAAGTTTTAGAACTGATCGAATGTGTTTTGTTCATGTGCAGTGCTGTGTGTCCTGACTTCTTTCTTGGAAAAGAGCCATGGAGTGAATCGCATGATTGGTCCAAATTCGATGCATGGCTTGAGGACAAAAAACCAACTAACATTAAAAAGTAACTAGTGTTTGTAATGAATACCTGTTTGTACTATAGTTACTGACTGAATATTTTTTCCTCTTAGAGAAATGGATGAAACTATCAAGTTCCTAAAAGAAAAGTTTGGAGTCAAAGATATTGGAGTAGTGGGATTTTGCTGGGGAGGCGTTGCCACACATTATGCATCTCTGTATTATCCTGAACTCAAAGCTGGAGTCGCGCTCTATGGTAATGGGTAGCTCTTTGTGTCAAATATAAGGCATTCAAAGACCTACAATAATTAGCGACAAACAATTTTCAGGAGTCATACGTGCAATGGACGATAAGTTTGACCTGAAAAGTCCCACGTTGTTCATCTTTGGGGATAAAGATGAGTTTATTCCACTTGAACAGGTAAACAACTTTTACACTGACCTCAAACTAAATGTATACTTGAAAAACCACAACTGCCTCATGTCTCCACTGTTCAGGTGAAAGACCTTGAAGCCAAACTACAGGAGAAATGCAAAGTGGACTATCAGGTTAAAATCTTTCCTGGACAGACCCACGGCTTTGTTCACCGTAAGAGAGAAGACATAAATCCAGAAGATGCACCCCAGATTCAAGAGGCCAGGAGAGACATGCTGAACTGGCTTAATAAATATATGTAACTTGAATGTATTGAACAGCAGATCTAAATTAATCTATAAATACATTTTGTACTGAACAATGATTAAGTCCTGAGTAACAAATAAAAACTATGGCAACACAAGATTTGAACAGACCACGTTTTTAATTATTCGGATACCACAATAGTGAGGTATTTTTGTATCAAATGATAAATAGTTATGCAGGGTGGCTTGAACACATTGCCTTGAAGTGCCTACACAGAGACGTTTATGCATTGTACAACACAAAACTGAGCGCAACGTAGAAAGGTTCTAGTCTTCACTCTCACCAGGGCTTCGTATGTCATCAATTTTGAGTATCATCTTTACAACTTGTGTGGCCAGGAGGATCTGCTGCTTCTTGCCAATCAGAGTCTCAATTACATGCTGCTGTTTCATGTCTGCACAAAAACAATAATAAAACTTTTGCAATTAAAACATGATGAAAATATAAGCTGTATAAGCCTACTGCAGTTATGATTTTCCAAAGAATATCTTACATTCGACAAACAAAAGTAAAAAGAACAAAATGTTAGAAATACATTTATTTTACCGTTTGTGTTTTTGTGAAGGCAGTCGATGCCCAGGAAAGAGTTGTTGTCTTTGACTTGTTTGGCTCGGACCTCTGTCATGGTCTGGATGGGGTTCAGGCCACTGTTCTCGGCCAGAGCCATGGGGATAACCTCAAGAGCATCAGCAAATGCCCTCATGGCATACTGCTCCAAAGATGGGCACTGCAAAATAGAAATAGGTATAACAGGCACACGTATTAAATATAAATATCAAATTTAGTTCTTATAAATCAACTCATTTATCCATTTACCTTGTCAGCAGCTTGATTAACAGCCAGAGCACAGGCAATCTCAGAGGCACCACCACCATACACAACACGGTTATCTCTGACCAAATTACGAATTACACAAAGGGCATCATGAAGAGCTCGCTTGGCCTCCTCAATAATCTAAAGATTAAAAATAAATACATTTCAATAACAGGAGCCAAAAACAGTTATTTTGAATAATGAAGAATATCTCTCACCATTTTGTTTCCTCCACGGATGAAAATAGTAACAGCTCTGGTGTTTTTGCATTCTTTAATAACCAACATTCGGTCCTTTGTGGTACCAAAAGAGATTTCCTTCACCAATCCGGCTGTGCCAAGCTTTTCTGGAGTCAGTTCACAGAACCTGGGGACAATGCGACCCCCTGTGGCTATTGCAATTAACTGGAGAATAAAGCACAAAATTACATAACATTACAGCACATAATCTAATTTATTAAGATGCCAGTTTGTCAGAAGGAAACATATTTACCTCAATCTCAGGCCCTCCCACCCAGCGCACAGCTGGAAGTTCATTCTGCAGCAAAAGGTGGTTGGCCTCATCATCAAAGCCCCATTGACAAATGGCTAAATTTGCACCATTGCTTTTCACCTACCAAATGATAACCAATATTAAAACACGTCATATACATTGCTCAGATCCTTGATACATATTTGAACCACCTCATACCTGCTGGATCATCTCCTCAAACTTTTCTTTTTCATATTTTTGGAGAGCTTTGTAGTCCTCAACAGATGTAACATCCAACTTATGTGCTTGGTCTTGGGCTTTGGGGGGCTCAAATGGACAGGTGAGGATGGCAATTTTCACATCTTTCAGTTCCTACAGAAAGGTTAAATATATATTAAAAAAAGAAAAAGTGAAGTTTCTGTTCTGTGAACAAAAGGCTAAAATGGTTAAGACAGCAAAAAAGGGAAACTTTACCTTGGGCATTTGAGGATGGCTGAACTCTTTGTCGACAATGACTCCCTTTACAAGTTGTGTATCCTCCAATTTGCCTCCAACCTTGCCCTCCATCTTTACGAGTTCAAAATCCACATCTTTCCTCTCCATGTCAGCCACTGTTAAAATTGCATTCACAGCAATCTCAGCCATCTGTCTGTGGCATCGGTTAATACTGCAGGAAAAAAAAAAACAAATTCAAATCTAATTGGTGCAGCCATAAATATTCTCTAATCTCTCCTGCACATTTCCTATAAAACTCACACTTTGGACCCCAGGGTTGTCATTGCGGTCTGAATGAGTGGTTCTGTGTCGTTTGGGTCAAAGGGGAAGGTCTCGGAGATTTTGTCAAGCTGCTCGATGGCAATGCATGCGGCCTGGTCGTAACCGTCAGAGATTCTGATGGGGTGAATTCCACGGTCCAGCAGCTGCTCAGCCTGCTCCAGCAATGCGCCAGCCAGCACTAACACCAGAAATACCAATATTATGAATACAACTAGAATTCAATTTGAGTTTATTAGAAAAGATTCAGCCCGTACCAACAACTCCAGTGGTGCCATCACCAATCTCATCATCTTGAGACTTGGACAGTTCCACCATAAGCTTGGCGATTTGGTGGTCCACATCCATCATGCTGAGAATAGTAGCTCCATCATTTGTAACAGTAACCTCTCCATCTCTATCAACCATCATCTTGTCCAGACCTGGCAGAGAACATATTTCACACCAACGCCAATCTTCTGATAAGATATCATAAAAACGTATGCTTACCATTAGGGCCCAATGAAGTTTTAAGGGTTGATGCTACAGCCTTGGCTGCCATAATATGTGACTACAAAAAAAAGGCAGCATTAGAATAAGAAAGTGGAAAAAAGAGATTTAATTGGACTATGACATGAAAATAACACGCATAAGGATTTTGAATAAAATAAAACCCGAATGACAAACTAAATGAGTAAAACGCGCAGTTTTGGCTGCACAGTTACAATGGGGAACAAATGAAAGGCATAGGGCGGAACATCATATGGGGGCATCGGCAGCAACACCCAGAGGCTGCACACCGAAGTGTTCAAAAAGCACATGGGCCGCTGTTAGCATGACAGGCTAACGATTACGGAGCCACAAAGCAACGAATCTGCGCACATCTATGCAGAAGACAATACAATGAATAAACAAGAGATCAGACGCATAGTACATAAATAACAACTTCGATGTCAACAAGATGCCAAAATTCTACGATGAGGAAAAAGTGCGCTAGCACCAGCATGCGTCAGCCCCACAAGCTAAGCTCATTGTACCTTCAATGCATCAATCCCAGACAACCGGGTCTTCTTATCCTGGTCTTTAATAATGATAAAGGGCCTTCCATACTCATCAAAAGCGAGTGTCCCGAGGCTGGACATCTTGGCTGTTGGTTAATGAGACAAATTAAACGGTAACTGTCAAAATAATAGCTTAAAAGATGTTATTCTGGAGTGTGGCTAAGCTGCAAGCCGCACGGATCTGCCGGCGACTTCTGGAAGACTCCACGGGCGGGGAGGGCGTAACCAAGTACTGTCAACGTGATTTTATTTCCGCTACACCACTTTAATATTTCATAAAACCTATATGACGTTTTTGTATATCTTATGTAACACTGGATAATAAATGATTAGCATCAATAAGTATTGTGTCTAAATGATTAAAACACCAAAACATTTATGTAAAAAAAATGGTTTCTTCCATTCTCGTTGTCATTCTCGCGACAATGACCATACACTCACACTACACGAGAGAACTAGCAGCCTGGGAAAGAGCACGTTTTATGAGGTATAACTTTATTATATGTGAAGTTGTGTTTGAGTTTTTACACTATTTTGTCTGATTTGTAGGTAATTTGTATACTCATTTGTACTGTGTAGTAATAACACTGTTAAAATGCATTTATATTGTGGTTACTCTTAAAATGACAGCTAGTCCAGCTGCAAGTAAACATTAGGACTACTTTAAACTTTAAAACTTCAATTTGCTCCTAAAACAGTCGTAAAATACTACTTGATATCTGGGACTTTTTCATGGTAGCGTTTGCTGTGTCCTATTGGCTTCGCAATTTGCCTAAAATTAAGAGAAGATCTACAAGTGAACTTCTGATTGCATCACGCAGGCTTAGGTAAGGTTTAACACGTTTTCAGCTGGGAATCTGTCAGATCACACTGCATTGCGTTCAAGTAAGCTTTTGTGTATTGATTGGTGTTACTTAAATTTTGATTCACGTGCTATTGCTGGATAATGACAGAGTAGTATATCTCCCCTTAATGTGACCTTTAACCTATTTAATTTTGTTTTACTACAGAATGCCATGTGAAGTAAAGCCTCGATTTGTGTTACTTTATGGCTCTCAAAAGGGTCAAGCTCAGTCCATTGCAGAGGGGATATTTGAGGAGGCCGACAAACATGGACTAGTGGCAGAGCTCAGCTGTTTGAATGAGAATGAAAAGGTATTTGTTGCTTATGCTGAACTGGCCATCTATCTAACAACATTACCATTTTATGCTCTACATATTGTGTGTAATAAACCATTTATTAACAATACATTATGTTCTATTCAGTATAATTTAGATAAAGAAAGTGCTCCTGTGGTTTTCATTGTGTCTACTACTGGGGATGGAGAACCGCCAGACAATGCCCTTAAATTTGTAAAGAGCATAAAAAAGAAGACACTTCTTCCTGACCATTACCAACATCTGACTTATGCACTTTTAGGTAAGTAATTTAATGTATCTTTAAAGGTTCTGTATTATGCAAAATTGACTCTGTTACTTTTGTTTCATTCACTTATGTTTGTGTAACCCTTTATTATTATTCTGTCTACGTCTCCAAAGCTCTGTTCCACCGTGATGTCATGTAGTGGTAGTTTTCACGTTAACAGATGCAGTATAGATTGGCAATTCCAGGGCTGACTTTATCCAAATGATTCTAATGCTTCTAGTATGGAGTTTAAAAACACAGTGGAGCACATGGCATCACAAGTATTCAGCCTAAATATGCAGGATTTGTGTGTTAAACATGTGAATGAAACAAAACAAAACTCCAGGTATGTTTGTGATAAGGAAACAACAGTATAATGGGCCCTTTTAACGTACTTGACAGTTGTATTTGAAGACTGAAAGTATGTGATTAAAATTTATGTTTCTCCCTCTAATGTTATTGTTGTAGCTTTAGGAGACACAAATTATGCAAATTTCTGTAATTGTGGGAAGACAATTGAGCGCCGTTTACAAGAACTTGGAGCCAAACAATTTTATGCAACAGGATATGCTGATGACGGTGTTGGGTAAGAAAAAAATAAATAAATATTGATTACTTTCCTCTATTGTGTTTAATTGGGAGCATTGTTTTATCAGATTGGAGCTGGTTGTAGATCCTTGGATTGAAGGACTGTGGGCAGCAATTAAACTAGCATCTGACAAAATGGCATCAGACAAAAATGAACAGTTAAAAGAAAATATTGTTACACAAACTCCCACTGTACAAGACCTCACACTCAACCAGCTAAGCATCAGTGATCAGCCCAATCCAGAAAATACCTCAAATATATCATCAACTGGTGAACATGCTGCAATGGTTACACAAACTGCCGTTACTGAGTCCAAATCTGCATCATCAGCGAGCGGGACAGACGTCACAAGTGCACCTTCGCTAACAAATTCCGTACCTCCGCTATCCGATTTAGCTCTCAATATTCCTGCTTTACCTCCTTCCTTCTTGGACGTTGCTCTTCAGGAAGTAGATCTAGAAGATGAGGTAAGATACTGCAAAAGTTGTATACTCTAATTTTATTATACTGTAATTTATAATTTAATTGTATTATTTGTTTTTTAGACCCCTGGACCTCCAAATAAAGATGCCCTTTATGAGGTGCCCATCTCAAAAGCTGTTAAAATGACCCGTGGGGATGGTGTGAAGACGGCACTACTTTTTGAGCTGGACATCTCTGTAAGACATCATTATAAATACACTTGATATAAAACTGTTTTGGTCTTCTCACGCTCTCCTGCACACTAATGTTTATGTTCTGTAAAATCTAATGTAAAAAAAAAAAGATAAAAAATAATACTCTGTATTTCTAGTGTTACCCAGCGGACTATCATCCTGGAGATGCGTTTGATGTGTTTTGCCCAAACAGAGCAGGTGAAGTGGAGAAGTTGCTGCACAGGTTAGGTCTTTGGGACAAAAGAAACCATCACGTTTGTATTTCACTGCTAAAGGACACAAAGAAAAAAGGTATGTTCATTTACTAATTATTATTATATTTCTGCATATATTATGCAGCACAGTACTCCTGATTTACATGTGGGTTTAACTCCAAAATGTTCTTTCATCATATAGGTGCCCAGGTGCCATCTCACATCCCGGATAACATTTCACTGCTTTACCTGCTAACGTGGTGTATAGAAATAAGAAATGTTCCCAAAAAGGTTAGTTAATTCTCAAAATAGAGACCACAGGCTGTAACTGATAATTTAGTATTTTACTATTCATGTTTTGTTGTCAAACCAGCAAAACAGTATTATCTAAATTGGACACCTTTCCATTAGGCGTTTGTTCGGGCTCTGGTGGAGTATACTGGGGACAGCACACAGAAGAGGAGACTACAGGAGCTGTGCAGTAGACAGGGAGCTACACACTATAACATGTTTGTACGAGATCAAAACCTTAGCGTTCTGGAGCTGCTCTCTGCCTTTCCATCCTGCCAGGCTCCGCTCAGCCTCCTCATAGGTCAGTCTCATGCATAGTAAAGAAGCTCTGCAAACTTTAAAAGTTCAAAATTAGGCTGTTTTATGATCTACACATGTTATAATGTTCTTTCCTCATCAAAAACATACCTGAAATTGTGTTCTTCTCTAAAACAGAAAACACTCTATTCCACCTTGTTATGTCATGTGTCAATGCAGGAGCTCCACTATGTTATTAAACTCCATACACATTCACTAGAATCATTTGGATAATTTCAGCCCTGGAATTGCCAATCACTCCTGAACTAAATGATATCACAAGGTGGAACAAAGCATTTTGATCTTAGAGATGTAGACAGATTAATAACTCAAATGTGTGGATGAAACCTAAACTGGGACTGTACCCAGAACTAAATCTGGACAAGTGTAAATGTACTATAACTGGGCATGACACGCAAGAGCGGCAAGTAGCACAAACAATAGGAAAAAAAATCCTGGAATATATTTCAAACTTTTATCTCTGTTCTTTTGTCGAGTTACAATACCAGATGCTTTTTCTTAATTAAAGAGCCTCTTCGGTACATACGCGGAACAAATGGGAATTACAGTGATTGATATGAGACTGGGATTTTTATTCACTGCAGCTGTGAATAAAAATCACAGGTAAATCCCAAATGTTTCACTTTAGTTTGAGATGAGACCCCAGGCTATGATAATTGAGTTTTTAAATGATTTTGAAGTGTCATTCATACAGTATCTTTGAGGATGTACATGTTTCATACTGTAGGGGTCACTGTAGCCCAAGCATAGGGGGGAAAAAAGCCTCTTGAGTTGAGTTGTCAGTTGCCCTAAATGATCAGACTCAGACAAGACGCTTCACAAAACAAACATGGGCAGTAGTTGAAATATGTTGATAGAGAGGGGTAATCAATACAACTGTCAGATTAGTCCTTGGTAAGTCATGGTTTCTTTCTCATAATAATTCAACTAAATATTTCATTGGATGGTACTTTATTAAGTGTGAAAAGAATTTAGAGTCAATTTATATCTTCTTACACTTCCCCATTTGTCCCTCTTTGCTGTGAAAATAATAGACCTTTACAGTCATTATAGTTGTGTTTTAGCCATCAAAGTCCTTCTTATTTTAATCCTTGCCAAATCATTTTCATCCAGCCCATTAATGCTTTTGGCTGAGTATAGATTTAATAAGCGTTGACTAAAACTTAGCAGACAGTGAAATGAGTTTGGCCGCACTTTTCTTTCCGCGTTGAGTCGCCCTCTAAAACAGCTGTGTCACACTCCTGCTCTTCCTCGTGTCACTGTTATTTTTGGCCTATTTGCCAACAACAGCATCTTTTTTTTACTGTGCTAGGCCGATGTAGAAATTGGCAATCCGGACAATTGTGCCCAAGTGAAAAATATGAGGTTGGAGGGCCTTCGGGGCACCAGCTGTTCTGAGGAGGGGACCATGGGGGCTGTTTACTGGTGAGCCACTGACTTTGCAAGGGCATGAGATTGGTGGGGCAGACAGGGGCAGGGGGCAGTCCTGACTCAGGGTGTTAAAATTGTTCTGCTGCATTTTGCACTTGGTCCATTACCCCGGGCGTATGGGAGGTGTTTGTGTTTATGCTGATATGAAGTAACTATTAATAACGAGGGGAGATCTGGATAAAGTCCACATGTCTTTGGCCAAGTGCATCCTGCTGGTGTGTATAGGAAAAATACATAGCTGGAGAAAGCCAGGTCTCTAGTTACAGACTTTATTGTCTCAGCTATAGTGTCACAAGAAAAGTTTTGAGGTCATAACCTGAGGGAACAGTAAACTGTCTTAGCGCATATTTTCCTTTCCCTCCTGGCTCAAATGCAATCATACCAAGAAACAATTACTTTAAAACCCTGGCCCTTTGCAACCAAGTCTGTTTCCCAAGAGGTTGTATCATTTATATTCAAAATAGCTACAAGGTGTAACAAATGTGGTTTCTAAAATCACGTTCTACATAAATTCATAGCTTATAAAATTATGAAACTATATCAAATGCGTGAGAACTTGCATAGCAAATAAAAAGGCATGAGCTTGCAGGTACGTTTCTCAGAAATAGCATGTCATTAGCATTTGTATGTGTTAATAATGTACAATGGAGAGTCCTGAATACCGTAGTAGTAACCTGGATTCCTAAAGCAAGAATAAATTACTAAAGACAAGTCGATCCAGGTTGGTTCCCCTTTCCTTTTAAAACAGCACCTTTGGATATAAATTGCAGCACACAAAGTTTTCAGATGGAATAGATTATATTGTTGTGAGCAGCTTGATCGATGATACCCTGAAAATGATAATTTCAGAAAACATAGTGGGGGCCTGCGGGACGGTATTTTTTCGAAACCAAAACTTCTCTGGAAATGCAGCGTGTATCCTGAAGCCCCCCGACTAGCACAGCTCTAACGGGATCTATCCTCTGTGTCTACCAGCGCTATCATCAAGGTGCAGTGGAGTGAGATGATGGATTGATTGTCTCGTGTTTTGGACATATGCTGTCACACTGTGATAGAAAGGCAGGAGTCAGCCACAGTGCAGCTTTTCTCTTCATATACACACACTCTAATAGATGGGGTGTGTTCTTGTTCACAAAGCAACAAAGTATAAATCTTCAGTAGGACCGCACAGCACTAGTACCGTATATAGAACATCTCAAATACATGTAAAGGACTTTGTTAAAAGAGAAAAGCTTTAACAAATCTTTTATTTGTTTTGATTTTATTTGAACAGTAGCTGCACAACATCAAAGATCCTAAACTACACATAATTGACTCTTGTGAGACTGTGTTAGAACTGTGTTACCTCATCAAGTAACTAAATAAAGTTGTGATGTTTCATTCACACATGTTTGAGTAACATATTCATTTTAGTCTGTCTTCATCTCCAAACTTCAGAATTCTCTGTTCCACCTTGTGATGTCACAAAGCTGTAGTTTTCAAGATAACAGCTATCTTTTTCTTTTTATTCAGCAAAGATTCCAGAGCTGAAATCATCCAAATGATTCTAGTGAAGGTGTGCAGAATTTAAAAACACAGTGGAGACTTCCTATATTACTACATGATGCCACAATGTGGAGTGTTTTATGCTTGAAAGAAGAACTCAGCCTAAATATGCAGGGTTTGTGTGGATTGTCTATATTCAAATAAAATTCATTTTTGGGTATATTTTGATGAAGAAACAACATTATCAGAAGTTATTAGAATAGTTAGAATATTTTACCTCCTTAAAACATTCATGGAGTTATGTTTTGTTGCATTCACACATGTTTGAGTAAACCTGATTTATTCTTAGTCTGTCTACATCTCCAAATCTCAAAATGCTCTGTGATATCATGTGGTGGAATTTTTCAGTTTTCAAGTTTACAGCTACCTTTTTACCTTTTGCTCAGTAGAGATTAGCAATTCTAGGGTTGAAATCATGCATATGATTCTAGCGACGGTGTAAGCAGTTTAAAAGCACAGTGGAGCACTTCCTATATTGCCGCATGACATCACAAGGTGGAACAGAGCGTTTTCAGTCTGAGAACTCTGCCCATATATGCAAGGTTTGTGTGTTAAATGTGTGTGAATGAAACAAAACACATTTTAGGGTGTATTTGTGATGAAGGTGATGAAGATACAACATTTTAACAGAAAATAATGTAATATGGGCCCTTTTAAAGTCTTAAAAGTTTTGGCTTGAATGCGTAATGCTTAATGCTGTTATTAATGGTTGAATATATTTTTGTGTAGGTCATTCCTTTTGAGCAAATGTCTCTTTTTTTCCTTACTGAAATGATTTTGAGCAATCAAAATCCAAGCATCATACATCCAAGCTAACAAGGCCACATTGCTTTTAGTAATAGCAAGGTTTTTAATCTGCCTTTTTGTAGCTTGTAAAAAATACTTTGAGCCTAGTTTTAAGTGCTGCAGGTGAATGTGTTGGTTGAATAAATTGACATCAAATCTCTGAGCTGCCTCTTTAACACTCTGAGCTGTTTATGTTTGAAAAAGAAGAGGAGTGAGCAGATTCAGTCCAGCTGTTTGTCTTACGGAGCAATTTACCAGAAAAATGTGTTTTTGTAAGGCCTTAGATGGCGCATATGGTACGGCTTTACTTTCCCTTGTTCATCCATCTCCAAGATACCAGGCAGGGGAGTACATCGTCAACGCATTTCTCATATAAACTTGCAAATAGCATTGTGCCACTCTGCTGCAAGGGTGGCAAAGTCAACTCTTACAACTTCCTCTGATTAACTGACACCTCCTCACCAATGTAATACACCTTTTCCATTAGCCGAAAGAGGGCACCTTCATGGACTGAATAAGCGGTTTCCTACTGGCTCCACATCTGGACACTTGGGACTCTGTAACCCTGAGTTGTAATTTCATAAATATAGAAGTGCGTCCTAGAAATAAGGTAGTTGTATGTATATATCTAGAAGGGGAAGGTAGGAACGCTATAGGTACAGGGGTGTCTCAACAGACCAAGACGACATTCACTCATTCTTTCTCATCTCGGTCAGGCTTGTCTGTGAAACACAATCCATGCGAGGAAGAATGTGATTGACAGTTGTAATTTATTTATATATATATCTATTTTTTCCATTTTCAGAGCACCTGCCTAAATTGCAGCCCCGGCCATACTCAGCTGCAAGGTAAGATACTGCATCCTGTAGTAGTCTGTGTAATTGAAAGTGCATGTTTTTCTGTCGCTTGAATCAGATCTGTGGGAGTTCCATACATTTTTAGCTCAGTTAGCTTTTAAACAAACCAATAATTCATTGTACATTTGCCTCATATGCAGTGATTCACAAATAAACAGTTGAGTAGTCCATTTATATTGGCTTGTCTTGGATATGGCGTTGTAGTTTAACAAGGGGCTTTAACTACACTGCAAACACCACAAGGGTTTTGCTTAAGGTCCCGTATTATCTTGTGGCTTTTTTAAAAGTACAGCCAATAAGCCTATTCTAGTCGAACCCAATATCACAAGATCTCAAATCCCCAACTGGGATTTATGGACTGCATTCCCTGTTCTTCAACTCTCCAAGGAATTTAAACACAAAAAATAGGGTGTAAGAAGCAGAGACAGTGAAAATCAGAGAAGGAGGCACAAAAGTGTAGAATCTTCAAAGCCTTGAGTGGAATTACTTTATTTTTTAACAAACTGAGCTTTAAAGGCCCGATATTATGCAAAACTGACTCGTGTAAGCTTTAACACATGTTATAATGTTGTTACCTCATCAAAAACATGCCTAGAGTTGTCTTTTGTTTTGCTCACACACTGTTTGACTAACCCTATTATTAGTCTGTCTGCATCTCCAAAGCTCAAAATGTTCTGTTCCACCTTGTGATGTCATGTAATGGTAGTTTTCAAGTTAACAGCTACCTTTTACTTTTAGTTCAGGAGAGACTGGCAGTTCCAGGGCTGAAATGATTCTAATGAAGGTGTATGGGGTTTAAAAATACAGTGGAGCACTTCCTGCATTACCATATGACACCATAAGGCGGAACTGAGTGTTTTCTGTTTGAGAAAAGAACTCAGCCTAAATATGCAGCATTTGTGCATTAAACGTGTGTGAGTGAAACAAAACCCAACTCCAGGTATGTTTTTTTGATGAGAAAACAACATTACAACATTATATAATGTAATATGGACCCTTTAACCAAATAATTAAAGTGCAGTGGACTATAACCTATTTGGTTGTGGATCTGCCATCTGCTTGTCTCCATGGAGATGATATTGCTTTGCCTGGAATCTTACACAGTATGAAATAAACTTTATCTTTCCATGGAGACAAGCTTGTGATGCCACTAGGCCAAGGTAGATCTTAGATTTGAGGAGAGGTGAGCACATTCTGTAAACCTGCATCATGTTTTTCAAGGTATTATCTGAAAAAAAAAAAACAAACACCTGTAAATGAATAAATACTAGTTAGATTGATAACTTTAATGTTGTACCCTTGTCCTTCTAGACAAAGCAATAATATCTCCATCCCCCACCAGAAAAATTACATGGAGCAGCTTTAAGGGAATATGATTACTTGACATTACTTGACAGTGGAAGTTTGTGCTGACATACCAAAACGTGACATTCAAACAAATACATGGTGTAGTTTAAAAATTGCTGGTGTGTACTGCATCTTAACTTAACCAATCTTTGTTCTGTCATTGATTTGTTATTGTGCTCTTGTCAAAGTCCCCAGCCCCTGTCATTAGACCCTAGTCCGCTGCTCCTGTGCTCGCTGTGTGTTTGGGCTGAGAGGCAGCAGAGACTGTGGTGGCTGTAGTTTATCAGATGGTGCAGAGACACATTAGAGGCCTGCATTATTGATGCTGTGGTCAATAGAGGTCTCCAGTGGCCCACAGGAGCAGAGAGAGTGAAGGATGGGAGTGAGAGGGACTGTGAGCGCCGCACTACAGCCACAGACTCTGGAGTACCAGAGCAGAGGCTGGCTTATTCCTGCTCAATCTTTTATATGAGACTAGCCTTTGACAAAGCAGATGTAGTGAGGCTGTGTAGCTTATTACTCAAATTCAACGCTCGTCAGATGTTTTGGTGTGTACTTTTAATTGGCATTCACTGACGGTTTAATGATATTCTCTAATTGCTTATCTGAGAAGTTGTTTTATTTACCTCATTAGAGTCACAAGAATGCAATGTAATGTACAAAATAAAATACATGCATTTGAAAGTTACTGACCTGTAATCTAATCTAAACATATCCACAACAGAAATCTCTATTTTAAGTGAGATTTTGCTCTTTAAAACAAAGGTTCTTTTGAATTCTTTGAACATCTTGGTAAGCTAAGATCAGGGCAACAAATTGAATTTACGGATCAATGCATTTAGTTGCTCTGTATATTTTTCACTGTTCCAACATTTTGGAAATGTTCAATACTTTTACTCTACGTTGTTGATACATTTTCTTTTGATCATTTTTCATTTCTCATCATTGTCTTCATTTTTGTCTGTCATAGTTTTTTATTTTCCCAGCCTTAACCTTTTGTAACCCCTGTCTTAACTTTAAACCATGTTGTTGATCTTGATTCATATGAGGACATGTTTTTTGTCACTATAAAGGAGGCAGGTCCCTTATGAATCGAGTGAGCTTACAGAATAGATACTAGTTCCCACAATGTGATAAATACCCTCCCACATGCACTCCCTGCTGTTTTCATTCTCCTCACTGTCTGTCTATCTGCTTCTCTCCATGCTCCATCTCTCTGCAGCTCCTGTCTAAGATACCCAGGAAAAGTGCATTTTGTCTTCAGCGTGGTGGAGTTCCCAGCATGCACTGGGCGGCCCGATGGGAGGCGCGGCTTGTGTACTGGTTGGCTGTTTGACCTCATCAGCACGACCCTGCAGTCCTCCGGCGGCCAGCTTCTGCCAAAGGTAATGAGTTCACTGGAAAATGATGAGCTGAAAATGTTGGCTCTTCCTCAGACTTGCTTGATATATTTTAAGTGCTCTAATTTGAAAGTACATGTGGTCAAAGGCGGTTTAATAGTTTCAACTCCAAAATGAAAAGGTTAAATGTCCCTCCCTCTCTGTCTTGTCTCATTCTATTAAAATGCCAATTGAGGTTACTGCCCCTGACAAATATCATAGTTCAAGAGTTGCTCCATTATAGCTGGGGTAACGTATTCTAGTCTGGTTGGATGAAGAACTGCTGTTCCGTGTTAAACAATAGTTTTATGAGATTTTGGCCTGGGCTCCATTAGAAAAAACAGAGGGTAGCCTAACTGTTTTACTGGATCAGAAAGCCTGCATTTTAATGTAATTTATAGGAATATTAAATGTGACTGGAAATTAAGCCAAAATGAATGTTGCTTCAGTTACAAGGACAAATACCATGTCAATAAAAATCATGTTTGGTTGGTTTTGCACATTTAGTATACATACTATTTATTTATTTGGTTACTTAATGTAGTTTTATCTATAGAGCTTAAACCCACAACACTACTTTGCTAGAGTAAGTGTTTTATCTAAAAGTTTTAAACTTTATTGGTCGCTGGTTTTGCATTTACAGTGAATCTGAACTAATAGAAACTATAGATTATATTGTGCGCTCATAAACTTTCTCATTAGTATTTCTCAGTTGATCAATAAATCCATTGAATCCCTCAGTGGACTGGTGCATTGGTGTAATTAGCCTCATTAATTCATATTTGTGTTATGTCCTTTGACTCTAGGTCCATGTGAGTTTGCGGGCGAACTGCTCCTTTCGTCTTCCCTCTGACCCCTCTGTGCCTCTGGTGATGATCGGGCCAGGCACCGGAGTTGCACCCTTCATCGGTTTTCTGCAGCACAGGTACAGTTTACTTTTCAGACAGTATTTACCAGCATTTGCAATTATATGTACAATTATATCCCATGCATTTCAGAGTAAATTGATATTATATACACAATACGACCAAATGGAGACAACATATAGCCTCTTTTCCACTGGCACGGTTCACTTGTTGTCATTTCTTCTGCACATGACTGTATAATAATTGCAGTCTTTACAATTTACCAGTACTAATTACAAACTTTCATACTGTAATTTTGATTTGATTGCATATAATCTTGCACCAGATTTAAACCGAAACTAAACTATATTGTGTGTACACTGATTGAATAATGTTTTCATGCAACCAACCGCATTCATTGACAATCTGAAAAGCTGTGTAAAATTCATCAGTGACATGTCAAAGACTGGTGGTGTTAAGTTTATGTCCTCTGCTGTGTAATGAAAACTCACAGTGTTCAAGTAATGCTAAATGTGCATCGTCTTTGTGTAATCTGCCGAGACAATTAAATAGGCTCCTGCTCAAAGCCGATAAAAGTCGACGTCATGTACAACTCATAAAGCATAATAAATCTAGGGGCGCGAGCTGTGATCACGCCAGGGATTATTTCAGACGCTTGGCTCCTCTCAACAGGAATAAATTTGTCGCTCCCGATGCAAAAGGTTTATGACTTGTGTGTAATGAACAGCCGTGTGTTAAAGCATGGAGTGGGGGAGTCGGGTCGGTATCAAAGTGTCCAGAAGTCCAGATGGGAAAGTCCACAGTTTTGGCACTTGATGTTGGTCACTATAAATACAAATTCAAGATGTTGTTTTGTAAATTAGAGATTAACTGTATTATTTTGGGTTCATTATATTTACGATGTACTCTTTATTTGCACTTAGTCGAAAGTATTGAAAATCAGATGCTCAATATTAAAACTAGTATCAAAACTGGATACTTGTTTGAACACGTATCGATACTAAAAAAGTTGCATTCACAGGACAGAAATGAACCTTTTTCCTGAATATATTTAGAATGATCTTAAACTGTATCAGAACAAGTATAAAACCACATAGACTAGTATACATCCATGGACCTCTCTGAAACCTACCTGGATGACTGAGGCATTACATAGATCAAGGCCACAAGGTAATATAAAAGAAAGTACTATGATTTAATGTTGAAAATTACATTCTGTTGTGTAAAAAAGTAGTTTTTGTTATCTTAATGGTACTGCAATCAGCCTATTCCTTAGTATTGAAATCAAATCAGAATTTTTTGTATCTTAACAACACAAATTTGCACATTATTTTGCTTGGCGTACCTTAATCTTTAACATATTTAACATGATCATGACTCATTTAGCAGTAGCAAAGTGTTTCGTTGTGCTATTCATTTATGGCAGCCTATGTTTTATTTGAATTCAAAGATGTCAAGATCATTTGGTTAATCAATAAAGCAAAAATTAAATTACATCGATATTATGAAAAGTAAACCTAAATTATGTTGTATTTATAAAGAGGGATAGTCATGTTTTAAAGATGAATGATTTTCTCTGTTCACTGTTTGGTTTGTGTCAGACTGTAACTGTGAAAAACAGTTTTCTGTTAATTGTAAAATAATTTTGTTTCTGCTTTCAATAATTATAACACAAAAATCTGATTCTGTGACCTCCTTATCACACTTCAAAATTGATTATCATAACAAAGCCCAACTTGATGGTCGCTATTTTGTGCCAAAGGATACTGTGACATTTAGTTTGATTTGATGTGGATAAATTGAGTGGAGAAATCCAGATGAGCTGTCAAAAGGATTTAGCGTGACTGAGTCCGCCGTACTAATACCCAATTGTTGCCCGCGCTCACCTCAACTTGAGACTTTTCTTTTTTCTTCCACCTGTCGAAGTCGCGGGTTCCTCTGTATGAATGAGGTTGTGGCCCAGTCAGGTCCAATTGTCTGTGAATCCCTGGATGCTGGCTCTGTTGTGGCGTGTGGTGATTGTGGCAGAGGTGAGTGAAAGGGTAAACGGTGTCGGAGGAGAGAGGATGGATGTTGAGGTGGGCCTTCCCAGCCATTTGTACCTCTGGGGATCGGA
This sequence comes from Boleophthalmus pectinirostris, assembly GCF_026225935.1. Lineage (NCBI taxonomy): Eukaryota > Metazoa > Chordata > Actinopteri > Gobiiformes > Gobiidae > Boleophthalmus > Boleophthalmus pectinirostris. The sequence continues at coordinate 3,342 of NW_026571139.1, read as the reverse complement.
AGCAATGGACACAGTGTCAAAATATCAGATGGTACAGATCTTAATGTTAAAGCCAAGGATTGAAAAATGGTATCTAGTGTAGAGCTGGGTTCCTCACGATACACGGCCCACGATAAGATATTATCACAATATGGTAATACATGCAGTAATTGCTCTATTGCACATGATACATTGTTGTTTTTAAGAATTGATTACATTTTTGCAACAATGTTCCTTTGTTAAACCACTACTTGTGCAAAGTTATTATGAAATCATCAAAACAGTGAATATCAAGTGTATTGCATAATTTCCTTCCACTAAATAAGCAACAAACCTAGTAGTGCTGTCACCAAAAAAAAAAGCACTTTGATAATAAAAAATATTCACAGCCCACAGTACTGTATCACCAAATTTTGTATCACGATATATTGGTATTTAGCTATTTTTGCACCCCTAGTCCAATGTAGGGCTGTCACGATAGCACATTTTGAAGTAAATATTGAAGTTAACTTTGAAGAAAATATTGATAATATTGAAACAAATTTATGCAATTGACACAATAACCATAAACTGGAATTATCCCCAAAAAGTATTCTAAATGTAAAATATGGTTAGACACTAAATATTGAGCCCCAAAAATGATTGTTCCAGCTATCATATGTTGAACGATAAGTCAATATAGTAATTATCATGACAGGCCTAGTCTAGTGCTGAGGACAGGAAAACTGTTGATCTTACATCAGCACCAAACTTCTATTTCAGCTGAGTAACTACTTCACTTTCCTTTTGCATATCACAGATTTGACACCCTTCCCACCATAACTCTGAAATAAGGTGCTGTTGGCTTGTGATTAGAATTTGTTCAAGAGAATATTTTATACAGTAATGTTTAATTATGAAGGCCATGTTAAATTACAAGTATTAAGTTTTGTCATAGATCTAATGACTTGCCAGTTATAGCTTGGCATATTTATGTTGTTTTTGATATTTTGTATTTGATTTGTTCTTTTCAACTTTTTATATGCACATTTTGCTCACAGATGATCATAGTGCTTATTATAAAGAATGAATATTTCAGACAGGGCTAGTGCAGCGGACACTGTGTTCAGATCAGAGAATACAATCAGCAGAGTGTTGCTGGAGTATTGTATTTGCCTTTGAGGCTTAACCAGGTCTACTAAGCTACAGGACAACACAGGGACAGTTCGATCGCCCCCTCACTACATCCCCACTGTTAATCAATATCTCTTTTGAGAGTGCTTTACTCAAGTGGAGAGGTTTTTAGCAAGTGCAGGAAAAGATTCTAAGGTCAGAAACTTGTTTTGTGAAAATGCCTCCCAGTGAATAACAACTACAGCCATATTTTAACCTATTTGTGTCTAACTGTTAGCAATAATCTTTTTAATAAGCTTTCATTTAAAAAACTGAAAAATAAGTTTGCTTAAATTAATACTTGGGGATGCCCAGAGGCTTACTTGGCCCACATCTGCTGTCACAAGTTCAATTCAAGTTTGTATGCTTGCAAACATCAAGCGTTCACTTATCTCTCTAAACAGACAGCCGATTACAATTAGGATCTGCGTCTTGTTGTCCTGTAAATGAAGATGATTTTAATTTAGCATGTACAATGTGTTATGCTACGGTAATTTTTGCAAAGTAATTTCAATGATTAAGCCCCAAGCTGTTGTTGTGTTTCGGCATTTGGTGAAGCAGCTCCTTGTTTGTATGCCTGAAAAGACACTCGAGCTCTCGCGCTCAGCTTGCAAAGAAACCCCGATGAAAGTTATGAGATAATTGTGATGTTTACCAAGTCGGCGGTGGCGCAGCTTGCCTTGCAGTTTCCCCCCACCCGCTGATCATGTAAACGACGCTGATAGGCAACCAGCCCTCATCCCATCCCCAAAACGAAGGACTCTATAGAGGTTTCTTTCCCTGGGGATCGCATTGCAGCCAATTCTAGTGTGGAGCTCTGATTTGTATTCAAGCAAAGGCTCCGCTGTGGTCTGCTCAGAATGGAATCCAGGTTTTTCATATTGGTATTGATCCCTTTAGGGCAGGCGGCGAGAGGAGAGCAGAGGAGGCCCACTAAAATGAGTTGACTTGAGGCTGTTTGCAGATCAGAAGAATCTCGTCCAGGATGCTAATGGGCGGGATCTGAGCATTCGGATGGAGTCGGGCAGACAGCTCTGTTAACGCTGGCACGCAGTTCAAACAAACTCGCCCTTAAAGCTTTATTAACTGACCAGACTTGCACTTAATTAAACAAGTTGATGCATTAAAAGGTCAAGGCTCCAAAATTGTTCCTTCTACTTTCTATATTAATTTGCTGAGTGTGATTTCAAGCGCCTTAAGGATAAAGGAAGTTGTGTGTGGCAAAAAATGTCTATGAAAATCCACTTAATTAGCCAAGTAATGTTTTTATCACACGTGTTTCATAATAGATAAACATAGGCATGAAGTGCAAATACAGGTTCATAATTGCATATATTAATATTACATACATACAGTACATGCAATATATAATATTTTCTTGTTTCAGTAATTGTAACGTACATACATACATACACATATAGTCAAATGCTTCCTTTTCTAACCTTTTTTTCAAGCGGCAAAGTTCACTATGTATTGAAAAAAATGAAATAGCTACAAATTGATTACATGTTTTGTAATCTTAAGAGAAATTATTGCGTAGGGAATTTGTTGTAAAGCCTATACTAAACCATTATGCAACTCAATGCCATTTTTTATTTTAGGATTTTGTATGTAATCCAATGACAAGCTGTGTGTAACCAGCGCGTCAGTGTAATCCGTATGCAAATCACTGCACTACAGCAGAAGATGCAGAGGAAATAACTTCTGTGTTTTACTGCAAAAAAGAAAAGTTTAACTGAAGCAACATCTTATCCCCAGTAAACAGAAGTTGGAGCACATGGAGGATGTCCACAGCTGGTGTTGGTGTTCCTCTGGTTCTTTGCGGTTGGTCAATAGCAGCTCTCTGTCTTCACTTATCTGGGGTTACAGTGGAAGCCTGGCTCGTCTAGGCCTGGCTGACTGATGGCATCATGAAAGGTTGGGGGTCAACTGTTGTTATCGCTGTCACCTTTACAGCAGGTGTATACAGCTGATACAGGCCTCTACTGAGAAGCTACTGGTGCATGTAAAAGATTCTGGGACCTCGGCCAGAACTTCTAAGCCACAAGGGAAATCTTTTTTATGCTTGAATTTTACTTTGGCGTCGAAGTGCTTTGAGAGATAAGACTCCCACACACAATAAACATCAACTTGCAACTCAAATTACCCCAAAGCAGTTGGTCTAAAACTGTGGTGTAAGGGCTTGTGGTGGTAGTCAGTTGGAAATCTTTT
>NW_026571138.1:0-25000 GCF_026225935.1 Boleophthalmus pectinirostris | reverse complement strand
AAAGTGATCATTCCAGTTTGCTCATTCCACAGTATATTGCACTGTTGTTAGCATTCAGTGCAAAATCTCAACCCTTGACATATGATAAAAATAGAATTAAAATATACTAAAAATCCAACAAGAACTAGAAATGTTAAGGACCCCGTATACATCTCCATTTACAACTAAAGGGGCCCACACCACAATTTGAGAAACACTGATCATGGCAGTGTTGAAATATTGCTCACTTAATTACTGTAATTTACCTGGTGAAGATTCCCAGGCCAAAAAAGTGAAGTGCACCCAGTCCTCTTTTGGACAGGCCGGCTTTGGTTGCTTTTCCATTTGGATTTATAAAAAAGTCATTCATGTCATCCCAGTACCAAGCAAAACTGAAGATCTGAGCAACCAGCAGTCCAGTCAAAATGAAAGCAAGGGTCAGCCCAGCCCATAAATAATGCTCTTGTTGGTAATATGTTAGTGTGAGACAAATGTCCGTCCAAATGTCTGCAGCGTATAGGAACAATCCGGCTATGGTTAGGAACCATCTCAGCTTAGTGTACTCAAAGTCCGAGGTAGACATGGTTGTGTAATATAATCACATGTTTACAGGGAAGCCATGAGAGCTGTGTTGTAGTTCTTGGCTTTTTAAATCCATGTGGATGTCTGTTAAAGAAAGAGAAACAAGGTTAAGACAATGTTGTTCGTATGCAAAATAAAAATGTATTTATAACTAACAATATTTGCAAAGGTAAATCTGATATGCTAAGCTGACCTTTTGCACTACAACCCACTCCCTGTTCAAACCTGTTCAGATAAAACTACAAAAACAATGAATAAATTACCAGAAGTAAAAGATCACAAGAACAGAAATGAAAACCTTAACTTTATCAATATTATTTTCAGCCATTTTCCATTCAAAAATTCTTAGGCAAGTAGATAGAACTGAACTGCTTACATGTTAGTTCTTTCAACTACTACAGTTATCATTTAAAGATTTTTCTCATTGTTCTCGTTGCCATATATACATAAAATAAAGTTATTGTATTATTTACTTACCACAGCTTGGTCTGCAGTAAAGAGCTGGTCCCAACAGCAGCACATTTTCACAGAAATGGTGAGAGACTCCACCTCAGGAAGAACTGAGCAAACTGTAAGACCAGAAATATGTCATTACATAATCATACGTCACGAACTAACTTTTGATTATGGGTGTGTTTACTGCTTACCGGAGACGAGCAAATGTTAAAGGAAGTACTGATCTAGCATACAAACTTATTAACTATGGTTAATTGGTAGGTAAAGGCCTTATTTGTAGTTTATTAAAACCAATAAAGAACAAGGACTAGATAAGAACAAAATAGTTTCACACAAAAATATGTTCAAATGCCATGTTTCCTTCTACTCCGTGCACGTAGGTAGCGCTAGAGTGCCACTGCAGTTGTTTGTCTCCTGTGCGTAAAGGCGTAGCGGCTCCCTCTGTGTGGACCCTCCCATCAGCAGAAGAGTGACACGCCATTCAATCGCCGCTGTTCGCCTCTGATGCTTGTTGGAAGCAGAGGGTATATACAACGTTCTCTCAAAAAGAGATAAAAACTGTTTTTTTACAGGAAGCGACTTCATATACAAGAAAAGAAGCCAAAGTTGCACCAAATTTGTCCGAGATGGGGATCCGAAAAAAGACCACGAACAAGAATCCGCCGGTGATGAGCCACGAGTTTGTGATCCAAAACCATGCAGATATCGTCTCCTGTGTTGCGATGGTCTTCCTCCTTGGGCTGATGTTTGAGGTAAGTCCCGTTCACATGTTGACTCATTTTTATTGGGATCCAGTCCACTCAAGAGTCCGCACGCGAATGTTTCCAACCGCTTCTTCTGGAAACTGACATGGCTGTCTGATCTTTTCTTTACTCTACTTCCTCTCGGGAGCCAAAGTTTTTGTAGGTATTGAAACTGGTTTTGTTGTTATTGTTTTACGTGCACACCGAAAGAATTTGAAGTTGTTATTGGCTTTAATGCAACATGATGGATCAAGACTAGTCAGACTTTCTTTACGCACAGATGTGTTACGTGGCAATCACACAACGAGCGAGCTAGAGGACTGTCATCACTAAAGCAAAACCGAAACTAGCTTCTGACTTGAGGGCTTAATGTTAAAAACCCATACAGCATCTACTCAGTCGAGCTCTGTCGATTTTAACAAAACCACTTTAAACAACATTTCTTTACTACTTTCTCTCAGGGTTACTCCTGTTCTTAGTGTTTCCTCGTCAATGCAAAGGGGCGCTATAACCATTAAGCTAAACTAAAAGACTGTTACTTCCGTTTTCAACTCTTCAAAATAAAATTATTATTGTGCGTTAGAAATTTTTGCTCTACGTTTAGCACTGTCCACCAGTAGTGGACTGATGTACTTTGTTTATAGTTTTACTAATGCAAAATGTATATATTCCTGAACAAGTGACAACTCTGCATTTTAATGTAAAATATGACTGAATTTAGAGTATGGATGATAAGAGCTGATCATTTACATTTTAAAGTAGACAACATTGATAATGAAATTAAAGCAACAGTCTATTTGTGCAAACTAACTCCTATTATACAACAGACTATTGTGCACATGATTACGAACACTTAAACCTCTGTTTAATGTGTAAAGAAAGTGTTGTTTTTTTTTGTTTTTTGTTTTTTTGATCAACTTGTTTGTTGTGATGTTATTTGAAAACCTGTTTTCATATAAATGTTTAAATTAAATTAAAGGAGTGGTTGTTAAAATCTTCTCTTGGTTTGCAGATAACCTCAAAGTTTGCGGTGTGCTTCATAACCATCCAGCACAATGTCACAATAACAACAAATGGTAAGTAAAATGTTAAAAATGTTGTTTAAACAAATCTGTAGTCTTTTTGTTCTCTTGTAATTATAGAGTATTACTGCTTTTGCAAAACCAATCTTGGAGCTCCTTTTTGTTCTGTAGCTAAAAATAGTTTCCCTGACTTAAGTTCACTTGTGACTGGTTGTGGATGATGCAGGCCAGGTTATCGGCTTCATTACTTTTGACTTGCTATGCGTAAGTGCAAGCCCAGTGCTTGTGGTTTGCAAAATGCTGACAGATGGTGTAATACTTATCTGATATCTTACCATGTCCCTACCTTTCCTGTTACTTATTTACAGAATGTTTAAACGACAAATAATGCAGTGCCTTTTGTAACTTTGTATTTTTTGTTTTACATAATTTTATAGAAGTAGGTGTGAAAAGTTGAGTTTGTACTTGTTGGTCCATGCAAATTTTGGATACATAATTTACATTTGATATCTGACATGCTTTTGTCAAGCAATTAAAACAAACGGAAGGGTCACACAGAACGGTCTTTTGTCATAAGTAAATTACATTCTTGCAGAGTTTTCATTTGCTCCACTTTAAAAAATACTAAAGATTTTTACACTTTCTCTTTACAGAAGGCCCAGAGCAGACGACTATTAACCATTTTCAACATGGTGTGAAAGATTTGGCCACAATTTTCTTCTACATGCTGGTGGCTATCATCATGCACGCAATCATCCAGGAATATGTGTTGGATGTGAGTAATGTAACCACATTTAAATGGATGGGTGCTCACTCAACAAAATAACAAAACTTATAAAACTTACAACAAAAAAATATTTCATTGTGACTTGTGTATTGTTTTAAATTTGTAGAAAATTAACAAGAAGAAGCATTTCTCCAAAACAAAGCACAGCAAGTTCAATGAGTCTGGACAGCTCAGTGCCTTCTATCTGTTTTCGTTCAGCTGGGGAGCTAGCATCCTTGTATCTGTAAGTGTAACAAAAAAGCCTTTCATTATAACAGTCTGGCCAACCCCAAAGGCTGATTTAAATCACTGAACTGCTTCTCTGTCCTTAGGAAAACTTTTTATCTAACCCCGTCACCCTCTGGGAAGATTATCCCCACATTTTGATGCCGTAAGTGCACTCGCTTCTTTACTGTACTTCATGCATTTGCAGAAAGTCTTAGACAGGCTTTGCTTTGTTTGATTGTAGATGTGTAACCAATTTTTATGTTTTGTGTCAACCCTCCATTCAGATTTCAAATGAAGTTCTTCTACATTTGTCAGCTGGGCTACTGGTTACATGCTCTTCCTGAACTCTACTTTCAGAAAACAAAGAAAGTGAGTTATTTTGGAAAAATTAACAGGCCCTTTTATATTTTCTTGGGCCATTTCCTGATTATCTTCCTTGTTTATGCCATACTGTTTCAAAAGTTTTCTCCTTTTGTTCCAAGCCACACTTTTGTAAATATTTTGACCTGCTATTCGGTCTGCCTATGTTCTAGGAGGATATTCCACGTCAGCTTGTGTACATCCTTCTTTACCTGGTCCACATTGCAGGCGCCTACATTTTGAAGTAAGATTTTCTTTTCTAGACGCCTTTATTTAATGATTGCAACATTTTGGTTTCCTGAGTTCAGAATTATGCAATGAGTAATGGTAGTTTGAACATGAAAGTCTTGTAGTTGCAAAATTTGACTGTTTCTGTCTATAGCTTGAATCGCCTGGGCCTGGTTTTGCTGGTCTTGCACTACTTTGTTGAGCTGCTTTTCCATGTTTCTCGCCTGATCTACTTCAGTAATGAGAATCGACAAATGGGGTAAGTATTTAATGTACAAAATAAAGCATAGATTGAATGGACTGCAATGTAAAAATCATCTTGTGCACTTTAGGTTCACCTTGTGGGCGGTCTTGTTTGTCCTTGGGCGACTACTCACTCTGTCCTTGTCTGTCCTCACGGTTGGATTTGGCCTCGCCAATGCTGAGAACCAAGGCTTCGACTGGGCTGCAGGAAACTTTAATATACTCTTTGTTAGGTGAGTAAGTGAGTAGTGTGCTAGAACTTTACATTAAGTTTGGCACATATAACCCACTATAAGGACATATACTTTACCCTATTGTCTGTAATATTTGCCTACCTACATTTTAGAGCAAACTTAAGTTAATTTATTGCAGTGTATAGAAAATGTGCACATCTTTGTTAATAGAACTGTAAACTGTCTAAAAAGGGGAAATGCAGATGCTAATTCTAGTCACATGTGAAAACTGATGAAGCGTTTAGTTTTGTGAAACTAACTGTGGTCATATATTTGGATTGCAACAGTACATTTTTATACATTGTCTTCATAGTCTGGAGTAAACGTTTCTATGTTGTTTTTGTTTGTATAGGATCACTGTGCTCGCTGCCATCTGCCTCACCCAAGCCTTTATGATGTTGAAATTTATCAAATTCCAATTGCGCCGGTGGAGAGAGCACGCTGAAGCCCAGAGTCTCAAGAAGAAGCAGGTTATCAACAAGGGAAAATCAAAGAAAGACAAAGGTAAAACTAGGTGCTTTAGGTATATGGCAATAGGGTAGTACACAAATATATAATGTATTAAAAATTGTTTTGTTTTCAGCTAATGGAGTAAATGGAGTTCATGCTCATGATTCACCAAGAGCAAGGAAAGAGAAATCGTCATAAGAAAGCCATTTATAAACAGTTGCTTAAATTCCCCATGCTCTGCCCGGACCTACCAACAGATCCACTCTGCTGGGGGTATGCCTCTTCAGCTCCCTCATCCTCTCCACTGGACATGAACATCCACTTAGTTTTGGCTGGTTGGAAGCTGTCCAACACGCCTTGGTTCAATATGCATTGTGCTGCTGTGCCATTTTGGAAAAAGACCGCCAATTAAACTGAATTCTAAAGTGCCTATTGATAAAGACATTTACTGTGGCATTGAAATTTTAAGACCATCAGGTCACTTTGTGCTGCTCCAAAAATACAGTCCATTCCAGTTTGTTTTGTTTGTTTGTTTGCCATCACCCTGCCTCTCACTGCCTTTTGATTTATTATGTCTTGCAATTTTTTTTTTTTCTTCTCATTATTCCATTTTTAGGTTTCATTATAGGATGAGTATTTTTTCATCACACCTAAGTGGTTTGTCCAGACCACTCACAGGAGGTCTTAATATTTGGCAATGGAACATATTGCCACGAATGCATTGAAGATGCTGAATTGTTTGCAGCTGTAAAATTATTGTCTGGTGTATTTGATTTCATTTGTGACAAACATTCCTATTTGAATGTAATTTTCATCATTTCCTTTGCTGTTGTAGATTTCATGAGACTTAGCCTTGATGTAAAAACAATGTCTGGAAATAAGAATATTTTCGTACTACCACAGACTGCCAAACAAGGAATGCCCTGATTGGTTGTTAATTTATGCCTACAATATGCCATGAAATTATTCCACTTTTATAAGCTGTACTAGTCCGTATTGTACAGTCAGATCCTATAAAGACACACTGCCATTAGCAGTGTACCAATAGCCTATATTTTCTGGAGGATTTACCTGTCATGATAAATAATAAAATGTTTTATTGAAGCCTCTGCATTGAGTGGCATTTTTGTTAGGTGTGAACAGAAAATTGCCGAACTTATCAGACAACAGATATGACCAAGTAACAAGCACTTTCAACAAAGATGTTATGCTAAGGACAACTAGCACTAGTTATCCTGTTTTAGTTTTTATGAGAAAAGACAAAAAAAACTTATGTTAAACCCAGCAAACTTCAAGCTTGTTTGTTTTATAAGTTGATACAGTTAAACTCTTGGTGGCACTATTGCACAGATTTTCAGTGAGAGAAACGCCTGCTGTTTGATTCATGGACAGTTGACCAGGCATTAAACTAAGGTGGATAAATAAGTAGGGCAGTGTATGTTGGATATTAAATAAGCGAAAAAAGAAAATCCCCTTGGGCAACTCAAGTAGGCTATTGTAGTCTATGTAACATAGAGTAGCGTACGTTAGACCGAGACGCCTATAGCCAGTCAATATGTATATTTTAAAACAATTGTGTTTGTGTATATATAAGGCAAATTAATATAATACAACAAACAAAATATGATTGATACAGTATATTCACTATTTAGTAAAAGTAATAAGTGATCGTGGTTTTCATTATTATATATTGTAAAATAACGTAAGGCTCTGTGGATTATTTTAATTTTAGTAAAGTTAGTGCTATATGGGGATAGCCTAAAGCCTATGTGACAGTTTCACACAGCTGATCATCTGGTGGTGGCTGTTGTGACATTAGATATTCCTGTGACATAATTAAAATGTTCGTAGTCATCAAAATACTGCTCCAGGAGGTAGTGTGGTCCTAAAAGGTAAGTCCCCGGTTGTTGGGCTGGCACAGTCGGACGGAGGTGATACCGTGAGCCCCGTGATGTGGTCCGCTGTGGGGGAGGATAGCAGCTACCACCAGATAAACACTCAGCATTGGTTTGCAGAGCAGGAGTAACATGGCGGCACAGTTAGCCAGCAGAAATGTTGTTTCACTACCGCGAAGGTCAGATCACTTTCTTTTAAACGGGATTTAACCGCGGAGACAGACGCCAAAGTATTACAATGTGAGTAGCTACACACGCCGATGCTCTTTCTCCACACGGCACTTGATGTTTTGGTTGTAAAATCTATGCTTCAGTGCGATGTCTTCAATCTCGGTTGTGTGTCTGTCTGGCACAGGCTCTTGCTTCAGTGTTAGCTTATTAGCAAGCGTTAGCTTCTTGGCTAAGCTCTCTACCCGTGTCAATAGTGTTTTCTGCAGCCAACTTACATTACAGGGCTAAGACAGCGATCTTATGGGGAAAATGTTGTTATGTGCTTAAGCCCCTGACAGTAAAGGCACGCGTGGACATGTGTGCGTCAGGTGAAAAGTAAATGAGTGCGTGCACAATACTTTCATATGTCATTGTTTTTTGTGCTGAGTGAGCGAGTGACCGTGCAGACGACACCGGGCGAAGTTCGTCAGCAGCAGGAGAGTTAGCATGCTAACTGTGGCTGCAGGCTCGACTGTGAGAAAATGTGAGAGCCCGAGCGGCATCCACACTTTAACATAAGTACTTTTAGCAGAGCACTTCTCGAACTTGGTTGTATTAGACATATTACATTGCCTGTTTTGGTGGTGAAGTGGCCCGAGTCTCATTTCAGCTTCATGATTGTTTTTACCACTAATTAGCTTTGTACACAACAACTCTGTGAGCATAGTGTTTGATAGAACCGCCCCAGAAATCACACCAAAAAGTTGTGTTATCTGATGTTGTTGTTATTAAAATGTCCTGTTTTGGCTTCAGATCAGAACTTCAGCTGCGCATTGAAGTTGTAATAAATCCGCTATAGCCTGGCGCACTGGCTATAGCATTCTCGGCTGACCGTGGAAGTGTAGGTTGCACTTTGTTGTTGTGTGAGCCATCGTGCTCAGTAATGTACAGGCCGACAGCTTGTGCCATTTCGATGAGTGTCAGCGCTCCCTTGTCAAATGCAGGAACTCGTCTTGTGGAACCAGTTGAGCAGTTTCTGTAGCACGAATATGCCCACCTTATGGTGCACACTACGCGTGTCACTACACTACTCAGGACAGCACTATTAGAGCTTACATGCCAGGAAGTGATGCTTTCCGGTCAGGTACGTTTGATGGCATAATATTTATTGATTATTTTTTTCTCAAAATCTAATGGCATTTTTACTGATGTCTTTTGTACTTACATTGTTTCCATAACATCACAAAACACGCAGTACTTTCACAGCCTAATTCCAAGCTGCACTGCGTTTGAAATCCAGAAATAAAACCATTTCTAATTTAATTATGGATAATTTGTAAGTGGGACCTGAGCATTTATTAAGAGTACAGTTGGCTGTTATGACTTAATGCTTACTGATGTTGCATTCGCCAGGAATGAGTGTGTTGGTATTGTCACAGTTAAGGAATTCATATGAGCTGGTATGTGTTTATTTAAGTGTAATAGAGGGGAGCTTTTCTCACGCTGCCTCTGCTCACTTCATGTTTAGGCAGTTACCTACATGAACTGCTCCTACAATTTAAAACTATATGCAAAACGTATGAGTTTATTGCTGAACTCAGGAACACTCTTAGTGCCTCTCTATGCTTAATGCTGTTGCTCTCATTGTAATGATTAGAAAGTCTTAGTAAGTCTGTCTAAGGCCTCCGTTTTTAAATACTTTGTAATTTTATCAAAATCAGTGGCTTGACTGTGCACTTGGAACTAAAGCCTTCTTGTTGTAATCACCGAACTTTGCCCGTTGCGTCACTTTAGCAATTCAATATTTTGACCCTTGTTCTGCTGGATACTAGCAGTTTATATTTTTCTCCTTTTTTCATCTTTTTAAAAGTTTTCCTGTTTGTACATGACCATATGTAACATCAATCAGGAGTATTGTCAATTTTTAAATCACTTTTTTTCTTTGTTCCATGTTGAAAAGTGAGTTAAATGAGCATAACTGGGGTCTATGTGGTGGGCCAATCATACCAGTGTGCTTTGATGTGGGGTGTTGCTGCAAATCTTTCATAATAACTTTGAAACCTAAAAATGTATTTTCAAAACAGAACTAGTATTCACATTCACAGAGATACTAATGTTATTACTTTTTTTTCCTCTTGACACTTTTGTCTACTGATATGTCTCTCATGTCTCTACATCTTCCTTTTTATTAATGACATTACCTTGATTCATTTGAAGTGAGCTTGAAAATGACACGCTTGTCCTTGATTTTTTCATTTAGCTTCTCTTTTGTAAATGTAAACTTGAACCAGCTGCTCCACTGAAGCTAATATTGCATTCAGTTGTACAATGTATTTATTTTCCATTAGTGCCGTGCTTAAACTTATAGCTGTACTGTAGCCTAACTGTAGCTTTCTTTAATAGAAAAAAGCATAAATTGCATCTTCTGTACTTGTAGTGGGGTCAAAATACAGTTTTCCTGTGACAAAACCAAATACATTAAGGTTGGCCACTAACACAGTTATCCAAAATCGCAACAAGTCATGTAAATGAATGCAGCCACTGTAATCAAATTGAACAAGCATCTATAAAATGGAAAGTGTGCCTCTATGATTTCTTTAGCAAAAGCTGTACATATTTTTACCTTTTATGCAGACTGGGTGATGATTATTGTATTCTTAAGTCATTGTCTTTAGATGTGTAGATGTGTAGATGATATTAATGATCCATGTCATGCTTTGACAGTGACAGCGGTCAGACAAACAGCAGGCAGCCTGTGGACTCTTCACATGTGAACACACAACAAACGCCTCACATTGCTGTTATCTGCTCATCACATACTCCTATACGGTCCGCCTTGTATATTCTTCCTGTCACCACACTCACCCTCCCCCCCACTACATACAATATGCGTGTGTGGTGCCTCGTTTCGCTGGGCATCTCACCCTGGCCATGTCTGCGTTCACGTCACCATGGAAACAGTGGTTGTGACAGGTCCTGGGTGGGCGTGAGGGATGAGCTCAGAGTAATGGGCAGGTTTCTTACATACAGTAGAGGGGTGGATGCCTGATCACGCCGCTCCGTTGGAAAGCTGAGGAGGGCTCTGACATGGAAGAGGTGGAGTGTGCGCGTTTAACTCTGGTCTGTGCGTTGCTCCGAGGCACATCATCATTGTGTCGCAGCAGCTGACCTCAAATCAGCCATCCTGCTTCATCCTGCTAACTGTGTCAGAGTCCTGTTGTGTGCAGGGCCAGTGTTTGTTGAACAAGAGCCGGTTTCACTCACTCACCAGTCAAGAAGAGCCTGTCATGTCCAAACAATAACCAGAGCCAGAGTTCAGTTACTGTTAACCTCAATGGCATCTTATATCTAATGGCATTATATCTAATTCACTGCTTCAAAGTCTCGAAATGGACTTTGTTTGTCTTGAAATGAGAATGTTCTGGTAATTTACAGTGGTACAATAGACATGATGTACAATAATGCAACACAGTGTTTTCTTTAAATTTACAAACTGCAGTTCTAGTTCTCCCAATGGTCTTCTTGGAATAGCTTTTACTTGTGAGGTTTGGTGATCTCTTCAATATTTATTATTTTATTTAATATTTATTTTTAACAGTGTAAATTTGCTCATTCTCTCTTTTTTTTATTCCACGTTTGTATGAATTGTATTTTGATATGTTGTATAATGCAGTTTTTGTTGTCATAGAGGCAGCAGGTTGAGGTGGTCTTTGTGCTGGTGGAGGTCTCATTGCTCCTTGTATGTAGGTCAGCCACAGCAAAGTGCATATTGATCCAGAGAGCCAAATGATATTGTGGTGTCTGCTGCTCAATGCTAAGAAGGTGCCCTCCTCCAATTTGGCCTGAACAGAGGAGGACAGCTCACATGACTGTCAGTGTGACAATGCTTTTGCAGCTGTTACAAGCACAGTGTTGCTTATCTGTACAATATTGTAGCTCTAATACTTGTTACTATTTTAAACGCTCTGCTCCTTTAGATGTATCACTGGCAAGTTTCTGTTGCTGCTTTTGCTAAGTACTAAAATCTAATGGCTAAATGTGTTGATGTAAATGGTATAATACTTGATGCATTTTTTTTTCTAGAACAGTTAATATCTGTGAGGGCTCAGATCACTTTCCTCTTTGCCACAATGCGTTTGTTGCGCTGGGTGTTAGCGAGGGTGCTAGCATGTGGTTGGCACCCTTCCACTGCACAGGGTGGAATCCTTGGCATGGGAGGAGGGAGAGAGCGAGGACTGGCCTGAGTAAGCTGCCTGCTGGAGTGGAGTGGGTGGTCCACAAACATGGCGCTGTGAAAATGAGGTATACAGAGGTGTCCCGGAAAGGAGGTTTAAGTGTTGTGTGCTGAACAGGAGGCGGAGCTGGCTGCAGTGTCATGTACAGAGCATTTCCCACTCTGCTGTCATAAAGCCAGAGGAATGTGAGGCTTCACTTTGTGCCTTTTCATGCTGTGCACATTGTGAGGGTCAAACTCTGACCAGCAGGATCCCTCTCTCTCCTCCCTCTGCTCTGCTGAGTCAGCACTGTTCTCTTACTGACCTATAATACGCTTTTTGCCTGCTTTATCTTACTTTACCGCTTCAGCAATACACAGAATCTCCTCATGCGACCTGTGTAGTCCAGACATAACAGTTTATAGTTCATTCTGTATTTGATCATTTCTAAGACACAGACTGCTGCAGTGTTTGTTTGATATTTGAAATCTAAGATGTTGTTTGTCTATTAACACTGCTCCCACTTTTATTTTATCAACAGTTATCAACACGTATGTCCAAAATGATTGTTCCCTTTTGTTATGCAACAAACAGTAGACTTTCAGGTCTGAGGTGTCTTTAGTAATATTGAATAACATGTTTTGTATTTGAATAAAATTATCTTGCTTATATAAGTTTGGTGATGCCTTGCTGCACTGTGTTGGCACCATGCCACTCATGTAATCTCAGCCTGTTTCTCAAGGCACCACACACCTGATGCACAGCGTCATGTTTGTGTTACCTCACATGGCCCATTGCCAGCGGACTGGTTTAACTGGTGGCACTGACTTTCCAAGTGTAAGTACTTCGTACATTGCATAATTATTAAGAAAAAGATCAAACCATTTTTATGTACTTTTTTCTTATATGCTTATACTGAATTCACTTATGATTACATCCTGGTTTAGGGCCAAATGTTGAATATCTCTAGACCTAGAAAAACAAACTGTTATTTACTTATATCTGATTATACATTTCATACTCATTTTTTTAAAGTTCCTATATTGCTCAAAATGGACTGTTTTGAGCTTTTAGCCATGTTATAATGTTGTTAGCTAGTTGCGTTTTGTTTCATTCACACATGTTTGAGGTATCTTGCATTATTATTAGTCTGTCTACATCTCCAAAGTTCCAAATGTTCTTTTCTACCTTGTGACGTCATCAAGCAGTAATTTTCATGTTGGCAGCTACTTTTTTTTTACCTTTTAATCCACTGCAATATGCCCTAGTAACGCTTACCAGAAGATGTTTGGAAACGTGCGGATGACGATTTCTGGTGTAGTTGCTGACACTCGGCATGTGATAAAACAATAGGTTCAGCAGCAGCGGTATTTACAACCTGCCAAATCTTTTCATTGTGGACATGACTGTAATCGCACCATCGATGTCACTTACAGGCAGCTCGTTTTAACTGTTCGTCTGCCGAACACATGTCTAGCACATGTCAACACATGTCACAGTCTATGGTCGAACATCACGGAACATTACAATGACATCTTTATTTTTTTTTAAGTTAGACAAATTAAAATATACAGATTAATTAGGCAGTTCATAAAAGGAAAAAAGAAAGAATACAATGACATCTAGATGAAAAAAACTGGACCATTTTCTCGGTTTTCATTTGGGCTCTGTTGCTATCGCCAATAGAGCCCAAATGAAGTCGTCATCCACATGTTTCCAAACATATTCCGGTTTTGTGACATAAGTGTGAATAGAGCTTATGAAATGGCTGAAATTATCCAATTGATTAAAGATGCAAAGATGCATCCAATTCTATTAAAGATGCATGGATCCTCTGTCGCAGAAAGAGTCCTTTAGTCCAACAGAAGGTGACCACATCAGCACACAAGGAGAGAGCTGTTTTTATCAGCCCTTTATAGTTTATGCAAATGAGCCATGTGGTTTTAAGTTTTGTTTCTGTAAAACGTAAACAAATGTGTGCCTGAAGCCAAAATGCTGCTGGGATACGTAATACTGTATTGCCGCCCAACCCTACAGGGATTGTGTGTTAATCATGTCTGAATGAAACAAAGCACAACTTCAGGTACAGTATGTTTTTGATGAGAGTCAGATCAGACAAATAGATCAGAAAATAATGTAATATTGGCCCTTTAATAAGCATGTATGGAAATAAGACTTTCATAATTAAGATTATTTGATGAAATTTTACTTTTTGTTTAAGTCAAAACAGATTCAGTTACAAGCCTATATGTTGAATTAATAAAAATCTATTAAATCAAGTTTGGCTTCAAAAACTACTCGGAGTGAGCGTTCTTTTTAAGAATCTTCTACAGTTCACTATATGCAGAGTGAGACCTCTTACTTTCATTTTCACTAGTTGCTTTTTGATGTCTTTTGCATCTAGTTTTATTTTTTTCCACCTCATTCAGCACTAGCCTCATTTAGGTAACTAAACACAGTGTGGCGGATCTACAGGTTTGATGCTAGGTAAGGTAAAGACTGTGTCTTATTCATAAATAGATGGAAAAATCCAGAGTAATGATCTCTGTGGTGCATTTTGCTCTGTGCAACAGAGCGTGATCAGATAGCATCAGCCTCAGCTACGACTGAATTGTCGTATGGTCAGAAGTGTGGAGTGAATTAACACTTTTTTTGTTTAGCTGTCAGTTAAAACAATAATTTCCATGTGTTCTATTATATATTTTATCCATGGTTATAATGAGGAAAGAAGGCGCATAAGAAGGGATGTGATGAGGATCTGGCAGGTGCATGTGTGCCCGAATTGGTCACACTCTGGAGCCACGCTTTTGTGACCGGATTGATACAATTATTAAGTCAATACACTGACATTACCATCTTGTCTTCATATTCTGTGAAATGTCTTTGCCCTGATGAAAAAAACAAATCAAATCTATTTCAGATGCCAGTAAAGTAAAATAAAGCAAAGCGAAGCAAAGGGCTATTATTTCAGAAGAGAACACTGCTTAGTTGTATTGTTTTCCTAATTGTGCTCACTTCCCAGTCTTGCACACAGATCTCGTCGATGTCTGATTTGTAGCTTCTGTTTTCATTCATGTCCTCTCCAGAGGTTTGAGGTTTTGGCACCTGAAGGCGTGGGCCGTCAAAACAAACCCGCCTCCTCCATCTCTCGGCTGTGGAATACAAAGGCAGCACATGATGGAGGCTGTGGGTACTGTCTCTTTACATATCAGATATTGGACCATTATTCAGAGTACAGGATTATCAATAGTGCACAGTCAAATGAAAGAGCAGAGTCCTGTTTGGTTTGGCACAGTTTCTTCATTGGTCAGTGCTTTTTAGCTGGTGCATTTTCATTTTGAACGTGCTTCTTTTAATGTGGACCTTTTTAGTATGTCTCTACCTGTCAGAAGAGAGTGCTGCCATTGCTCTTTGGTCTGTCTGGTCCAATTACAGGTTCCACAGTCACAGCAGTAGCAGCAGCAGCTTACTTAATCAGGTAATACCAGGGTTTAGAGTCAACCCCCCAAACGTGCACCGCAGATTATTAGCCTGCACACACTTTGCCTCGCTACATCAGCATGCAAGCTGCTTGTGTGTGTGAGTGGGACAGGGCATGCTGATGCTTTGGTGCTTCTGTAAATGTATTAAAAGACTGCAATACTACTTTTGTGTTTACACTAGGGATGGGCATGATTAATCGATAATTGATCATTAAGAATTTCATCGATTACGTTAATTTTAATCGACAAACCGAATGTAGGTTGCTGTGCGTAGCGTGACCAAACAGGGGTCCGTACATGTGTCTCTCTGCACTCAGAAGGAGCGAGCAGACACAAACAGTAGGTCAGCCTGCAGCGTGCCGAAGCACAAATGTGTATTTAACGATGATTTGTACAAGAAATTCCACGCTTTCTGTTGCGTTCGGGACAAGTGGGAGTCCTTGTGCACAGTGAACAAAGCAGCACATATGTTTCGGTGTCCAGTGGGAAAAAGCTTTACCAGGTGAGTCGTGCAATGTCGATGACGAGTCCCAACCTCCCCTCCCGTACTGTGTCCTGGTTTTGACAAACGCAAATATGGTCACACTAACCTGTATTCCACTGAATCATGTCTTTTAATCCGACAGAAATTGACCGCATCAGCGACACAAGAGCTGTAGTTTTATCTTCGCTGAGTTTATGCAAATTAGCGATGCGGTTTTAAGTTTCGTTTCTGTGAGAGTTGCGCAAAAATGAATTAAACACGTTATAATGTCAAACGGATTGATGTGGTTTACACTGAACATTTCATAATGTTTGCTATCTCATATTTCTATTAAGTGTTGCAGACTTTATGATGTTTTTAAAGATCATATTTGGATCAATGTGATGTTCACTTCAGCATTTGTATTGGTTAGTGTTCACAGAAACTCATATTGTATTGATATCAGGACTTTGACAAGCAAAATCAGTCTATTTCTCTCTTAAATGGAGTAATGTAGAGCCTGTTTCAGGCTTACACTCATGGACCTCTTTGGGCCTTTGACAATCCTTTGGTGGACCGTCGTTTGAATTGTGTTAATTTGTCAAAGATGTTACCATTTTCTATATATAGTATATAGTATTTTGTAATCATATTTACAGAAGTCCTTAATGGAATATTATATTCTGAATGTGAGTCTTTTATTGTTGAATACAGTTTCCAGATTGTTCCTGTGTGTGCTCGGGAAAGTGCCCTGTCACACAGTGAGTGTGAGGCTGATAAAGGCGACATAGTTTTGTCAGCTGATCCCTCTGGTCTCATGTAGCACCTCCTTATCCTGAGCCCGCCTCCACAGTGCAGCCTGGAGCCCCCACAGGAACTCTGCATTAGCAGTCATGGCTGACAGCAGGACTCTCAACAAACACACTTCTCAGTATATGCACAATGGATGTGCATCTGATATACACAGTGGTCACAAGACCAATTATCTGTCACTGGACCATCAGCCGTGCTCAGCCCACCCTCTTCACTGGACATTAGTCATTGTGTTTACATGCAAGAAACCTTTTGGCTTTTTGTTCTAACTATGCATGGTCTATTATGTCACATTGTTGCTCATGTAGTGTGGTGTTTTGTTGTTTAGTCATACAAATTGCTATAACATTTCTATTGAATATAATTTTATAGGTTTCATTTGGAAGTTCTAATTTGTAAGCACAAACTCCTTTTTAACAGTTTGAGTTTTGCCAACTCAACAAGCTCATCCATATCTCATTTAATAAGCTGGTTTAATGATTTTATACTAATACGTACATTTCTTGTACTAACCATGTCTCTCATAGCTTGTGCTTTTGTGGAGCTGTTGCACAGATTGGCACTTGTCTCTGTGACTCCCCTGGTTGCTGTGTGCTCTTCTTCACTGTTGTCATGGGACATGCACACTGTGTTTACTGCCCCCCCAGGTCACGACTGCAGTGACTGCCTGTTGCATATGAGAGCAACAGCTGTTTGGGCACCTGGCAGCGCTCCTCCAGATGTGCGCCGGTGCCAATAGAAATGTGCTGGCCGGCTGCCATCTTGTAATAAAAGCCAGCTTTAATGTGAGCGCGTCTTCACTCTCTAATGTCACCGTGCACCCGTCATCTCCTCTACAGCTTGTTTACACTCCATGTGGAAAGTGTAGGCCTCCAGCTTTTTCACACTCAGGTCTTATTTGAGCAATGGCAGCGGTAATTGTTTTCAAATATTGCCAGGTAATTGTGACTCAAGTCTGATTTAAAAAGCCCAATTTAACCTTTTCCCTTCTGGTATGAGTTTTTCATTTTTGACAGTGGCTTCAGATTACTCCCTGATGGGGAACAAAAGTGAGTTTTTGAGAACCAAAACAATCTTATAATTTATATTTACTTGTGTTTTAAGTTGCGATGTATGCTTTTTTAGTTTCTAAGTCACACAAAAAATAGCATTTTTCACTGTACTGGAAACAAATTCTACTAAGTTGCCCCTCATTTCCTTCAGGATCAATAAAGTATATTCATCTATACATTTTCATTACACATGATCAGCTTATAGAATTGTGATGTCATCCGAAACCCAGCAATAGTCCCTCACAGCCCAGTACAACCACATTCCATTCATGTTTGCCATGGTGCTCTCCTCCTGCGTGCGAGCTATTTGTGCTTTGTTCAATGGTATCTATTGCATTTCTAACCATTTTGAGTCACACTTTTGTAACTTCTCTCCAGCATCACAGAGCTCCTTGACCGTGTTAAATGAAACCTAATTTGTGGGTAATTAGTTTGGACGAAGGTCTGGGCCAAGCGCAAGGAGCTGAGGTGTTTTCATTAGGGCACCCATCAGCCCTAATTCTTATTGAGTTTGGGGCCATTAGCAAGGCCCTTCAAAACGCACCAAATAGGAGCTCCACTGGTGTTTAGCCCCTCACTGACCCCACCATTATGGTCAATTTCTAGTGCATGAACTATCTGGTCTATTTTGTCCTATGTGAACCTGACAACCATGGCTGTTCTTGTTGTCTGTGTCACGTGTTTTATGTTTTCCTTACATTCAAAGACGGGTCATAGGGCTAAACTTTTGAGAAAAGACTCCTAGTTGTAATTTGCATTAGATTTATGATTTATATTGTAAAATCAAGACTGAATTTGCAATACACATTTTAAGCATGCCCGCCCAGGTTCATTAACAGCTACATAGTACACAACTGGATGGCATGTTTTATACACAAGACTATGGGGACTACCTTTTAATTACCCCAAGAAATTGTATCCTTTGCGATTTACTAATTGCAAATTGCTGGCACAACTGAAATGAACACAACCAGGACCATACTAAATAATGAAGCTGTCGATTAGCAGTTGTGTTACATGTTTAAGGGGAGTTTGAACTCTTCACCCGATGGTCTTTGACCCTATGCTAAACCCCATTAACAGATGGAGCACAGCCAGTGTCTGCTTAAAGTGAGAGTCTCCTCTCCTGGTCCTCTCCATGTTCATTAATGTGGGCCATTTTTCTGCTATTGCAACCAAATATTTCAGATTTGTCACTCGTTAATTATGAGTCACTATAAAGTTTAATTGTAGGAGGTCTTTACAGTTTGTACATATGTTTCTGTATGAATCATGAGTCATTTTATCACACCGCTAACTAATTTCAGGAGCGAGTCTCACTCCAGGAATGGCAGGTAGACAAAGCTTAGTAGGTGGGGCTGCATCACATAACAAATTCCACACTATTATCAGCTGTAGTGGTGATGATGTTTTAAAAAAAATGCCTGTTTTGTTACCTCAGAAAAGGTTAGGGTTGGTATAAGGCTAAGAAAAGTATGTATTTCCTTTTGTGCGTGGGTGCAAGACTTTGTCATTTTGTACAATTGCGACACACTCAACAGGATGATACTAACTCCAGCCACAAGGGGTTAGTCAATAAACAAATGCTTAAGTTTAGTCCATGCAGGTAGGGTTGGGCAACATGTGTATATATAAAAGAGTTTCAATGTTATATTCTGTCTCATTATAAATTAATAAAATAGCTTTTAATATTAATTTCTTGAACATAAACAAGACACTTTTAATGATTGCCAGACAGAGAACCTTTCAATTTAAAAAGATCCAAGAATATCATTGACAAACTTAGATGAATGGAGGTCAATTAAAGATCAAGTAATTGCATAGCCCTGTGGGTACTTTTTAGTTTCAGTTGGGATCACTGAAATACATTTCCGGTTCATGTACAAATGGGAATCAATTGGACACCTTCAGATTAATTTGATCTGTAACATTGTGATCTCAGTAGAACTTTTTATATACCTTTTATGCTTTTAGTTAGACCTCACTTGGAACTTGTCGCCTTCAAAGAAAACCTATTAGAAGTTTTGTTGGATGTGATAATAATTAGTTTTTAACTAGTTCATTAAGTCCCCTTTTCTCTCTTTTGCACCTTATTCTGTCACTCAGTCACAGATCAAGGACTGGACTGAGCGCGAACATGTGACAGCATTAAAGCCTCAGGGAAATTCCTCCAGAGATGGGAACTAAATGCCAAGCGGGAAGAGAAGAAAGAGGAAGGAAGTTGAGAAATGCGTATCAAAATAAGCCATTGTATTGCACTAAATGAAAGCTGAATATTTATAGCTATTAACATACTTTCTTGTGTTGATTCTTGTGTGGTTAATACAGTGAGTCATAGTGGCAGATCTCCCGCACACTGGCTCTGAAATAGTAAATATATCAACTTTCCTCTGTGACGCTGTTGGCTGCGATGTTGTGCAGGGTTCAGAAGGGGAATGGTGTACTCCACAGTTATGTCAGCACATGATGACATCACATGAGCGCCGCATTCCTCAGCCCGCACACTTGGCAGGTATTTTAGGAAGAAATCACCCAGGCCCGGGTCACTCACGGTACATACTAAAGTTTCAAATAGCCTAGCAGGGACTTTCTCTGGACTTGGTTACTTTTCCTAATTATCCAAAAGGGAATATGGTTTAAATTTGAAAGTTTTTTTGTCTTGTCTAATTAATTGTGTGCCCAGATTAAAAAGGCACATTGTTCTACAGTGTAATAGGCTCGAAGGTCCCAGCGGAGATAAGCGCACTGTCTGCTTCATGCTAATTCAATGCAAACAGATAAGATGTGCCCGGGGATGTTAGCCTTAGCTGTTCCAAGTTTGTTACAAGAACTTCAAAAGACCTTACCAAGACCTAACCATGTTTAGGGTTGACTCACATTAAAGAATCAATATTAACTTTTCAAATGTATAGAGTTTGTGCTGGTTGCCAATTGTGTTTTTTTTTTCTTTCTCAGCAGGGAGAAGTGGACGATGCTTAAAGCTTTCCTAGCGTTATCGTCCTGCTGCAATGGCCTGAGGGACTCTTTGGACTAAACCAAGGTAAGAGCATTTTCTTAATACATAAACCTTATCAATTGTTTTTTTCTGTCAAGTGTTGCAATTAGAATTACCATATATCTTATTTAAAGGATGATTCAATTCAGTATGCACATCATAAACCTCTCCAGGAGATGATTTGAGATTAGACTAAAATATGAACTGAGAACTGATTAACAAATATATGAAGCCCATGCATTTCAGAACGTGTTGGTGCAGGTTTAGACTACAGGTACAATAGGAGTTTTCTGTAAAAAGACAGGATATTAAGTTCTTTGCAGAGGGCTTTGCGATTTGATGTTTGCAGCAACACAAATCCACAGTTTGACAGTACTACACAATGATACTGTGTTATATGAGCTTAGTTTTTTTAACATCTCAACGTGGACTGCAGTGGTTTGGAAATATGAACATTTAGAACCATTTGGTTGGATATTCTGAGTTCACAATAATACATTACATAAGTAGTCTACTGATAGTTTGCTTTGCGGTTAATGTTTTTTGTAAATCCTATTTTGAACTTCAACAGTCATGTTTCCACAGTGACATCTGAGTCCCCTTTGGCATTGCTCTGTACCACAGATAAATGGGTGAGCACACTGTTGTGAAGAGCCACTTATTTATATCAGTTAATCAATTTTACAATCCCTGGACTCTGGGTCTTTGCTTCCAGCTCTGCTCCCTGTTTCTGTGTGAGATCCAGGGCCACATCCCAAAGTGACTGGCCGTGTTAAAGATTCATGAGGCTGATCAGATTTCAGTAAATGGGGGTCTGGCTTTGGGTAGCACTTCGAAGCCATTACACTGCAGTGATTGGAGTGTGGAGCAGTTTGAGAGCGACAAACGAAAAGTACATGACTGTAATGCAGCATGGGGAATTTAGACATTTTTGTTGACACAATCTGCTCTGTAAGTGGCTACAGTTGTGTCAGTCATGTCTTCCTCCTTTTATAATGTTATTAAAGGTGCCCCATGTAACTTTTGTATTGCTTAGAATAATCACGGTATGGGATCTATTTAGCATTAAAAAACACGCATTCTTGTGAGCAAGGGTGTAACATTCTAATCTAGGCAAAGCAGTAACTTCTGCATGGAGACAACTTGATGGCGGTTATGATCCTCTTACTAGTAGTAAAAGTCTTACTAGATAAAGCAGCCCTATCACAATATTTATTTATTCCTAAATATTACCTATGTTTACCCCACTCAGCACTGTATTGTTCAGTGCATTATTAAATCTTTAGTTTGCTTGTTGGTCGCGTTGGCAGGGAAAATTATCAAAAGTTTGAGAATGTGAAATGTGGAGCTGCAGCTTTTGTTTGGACCAAGGACATTATATAAGAACGGAAGATAACTGAACTATTGTGTCTAAAAGTTGGTTAAATAATAGAACAGAATACATAAATGTATTTCAAAACAGTCCTTTGTGTTAATGCTCATACATGCCACCCCTGAGTGAATTCTACATCACCATTCATGTGAATTGGTCATTCTAAAATACACCAGTGGAAGAAGATAGAGTGGTGTGATGTATCAGTGTATGCCTCAGAGTCGACTAATTTTCCACTGTCCCGATGTAACCCACCACTGTGTTTGGCCCATAGTTGCTGGGGGAATTGATTAACTTGTATACTCGCCTTGTTGGCTGTTTGTATTGTTGCATTTTCTTACTGCAATCAATGCATTTATCAGATAAAGATATTAGTGTATATATATTTTAAACTTATGAATATTGTGAATATTGTGAAAATAAACATCCCAATTTTACAATTATTCACAATTACTGACACCAAGACCGTGAAAGCCTTAATTCTCATTCTATTACATCATCTTACAGAAAACCTCCTAGTATGTGACCAGCTTTCTGAATGAAAAAGTGACATGATGTATGTTTACTTTCGGAGTCTAGACTGAATTTCACTGGGAGGCAACCGCTGTTGGAATTTTTTTAGGCCATACAAATTTGTATTGAAATGTTTTGTACTGTTTTTGGAGTAAAACTCACCACTTGTCCTGTTGAGACCATTTCTCTGGGTGCGTTTGTACCCGGCGTCATTGTTCCATGGCTCTGTGGTTTGGTTCTCGGTGGAAGATCCCTGCTTATTACAGCACAGGACACTTCAAACACTGCAGCCTTTTGGATGATACACTTGAATGCACAGTGAGGCCCTACTCTGCTCCTGAGCTCCACAGCACCGGGCGTGTCTCTATAATCAAGGCCCTGCTTCTCACATGATTACAGGAGTAGCAGCCTGGCACAGGCCCCCTCCCCACAGCAATTAGACGCTCTTCTGCTCCTACAGTATGTCCGACCGGAGCGCGTCCGACCGGAGCGCGTCCGACCGGAGCGCGTCCGACCGGAGCGCGTCCGACCGGAGCGCGTCCGACCGGAGCGCGTCCGACCGGAGCGCGTCCGACCGGGCGGATGATTCAGCTCTGGAATCCCCTGCTGGGAGTATAATAGAGCCCCCGGATTATACTCTGCACACTATTCTCAGTTTGGACTCAACTTTGGTCCCAATTTCTTCGACTATAACACCTGCTTTATGCAAATGATCACTGCCATGGAGCGCTGTTGCTTTGGATTATTAAAGCTAATGTAGTTAAAGGTGCATTATGTAGTGTTATGGTGGAGGGTAGGTTACCAATGGTGTAGCCTTGATGGTGATGTTATTGCTTTTCTTGGAATGTTCCGCAATAAGGCATTAAATTGATCTTTTATATATTCAACTACAGGTGTCAGTAGTAATGGTTCACCTTTAAGATCACAGCCACAGATGAAATTTTACCTTAATGGCGTGGTGGATTCAGAGCACTTGATAACAGTGACATGTTATGCGCATATAAACACGATAAATGTCGCATTTTGTACTTTTGTACTCTGTAAATTCCTGATTCAAAATCACTAACAATTGCAGCTGTCATTTGTTGATTAAATCCATATTATACTGTCTAATCTTCACTACATACAAGACAAAGATAATAGTTTATTGGCCATTCCCCAGGCGTTTGAATACCTCTAGAGCCTATGGCATCACATTGCATTTAATTGTTTCAACATTGCTACACAGGATATCTTATTTGCACTACACTGTTTGAGTCCTTGGCCGACTCAAAGTTGAGTACCACGTCTTTCGTGCACACGCTCAGTTGCAGGTGTAATTGGCGCTGGCTTTGAGTTGCTGCTGTACATGTTGTCCCGGCGCGCTCTGACAGGGCAGAGGCAGGTCCTTGTCCTCACCACATTCCTGCCTCTCCAGACTCCACGGCTCCGGCTCTGTCTGCTCCAGTAAAAGCAGTGGTACCCATGTCACCTTTGCCAAATGCATAAACATCAATTAACTAAAAAAGAGATTTAAATTTTTTTTATTGATTTACATTATGTTGTGTGAAGAAAGAACCAGGAAGTACACTGATGGTATGCTAGCTGTTGTTGGCTTTACTGTGAAGGCAAAAGTCCAGCCTGCACCACTTTTCGCAACCTTCAGAGATCAAACACTTTAAATTAAGTAAATCGGGTATAGCAATTTTAAATTGCTAATAAAACGTATTATTTATGTGCTGAGAATGAGGCATACTGTTGGGAATTCAAATAAGCAGCATTGCTACAACTTGGCATGAAGTTTGCAGCTCTGTTTACCGCTGCCCCCTCCCAGAGCGGAACAAGATAATTAACTCTGTGAACCCACCTCCATCCAGTAAGTGCTAACTCCCGCCCAGCTGTTTATAGCTGCCCAGGGATCCAGCGCATTCTGCAGGATTAAAACCCCTTGCAGCTCTGCCTGTGTGAATTTTGGACTTCCTAGCAACAAAAGCGCTCTGCCTTCTGGACGACTGAACAAATGGCCCAACCACCTCTGTCATTGAGACGTGCTCGCTACTTCTTGTGTGTCTTATTTGTCACGATGTACAATGACCCTTCATTACTGCCATGTCAAGGAGAGCCAGACATCCAATCATATTAAGCCCAAAGGGACCGGCACGGCCAATCGGCAGTAGAATCCCCCTTGGTAACTTGTGTCGGATAGAGTGGGCATAACCAATGGGAGCAGAGAGCGCACTTAGCTTGGAGAGTTTAATGGCCTGTTTCAGCTGTCATTAATAAAAGCATAAAACCACTGTTACAAAGACATTTCAGTGGCCAGTGCCGTGACATGCTGATGACATTTAGTTAGTAGGTGTGATACAAGGACGTTTCGCTAAACCTGGACATGTGTGACAATAGTATGTTCTCAAGTCTCCTTCTCCTCAGCAGCCTGTCAGCACCAGTTTAATCCAAGAGCAGAGGCCCCACCATTAGCTCAAAGTAGGTCACCTCAGGCCAGTGGGGAGGCACTGTGAAGTTTGCCTGATCACTGCTTCATTTCTGCTAGTTTAGCTCTCCCCAGCTAATCTGTGCTCCCTCCACCACACCTCGGCATTGTGCTGCGCTGTACTCCGCTCTGACTTATGTAATGGCGTAGCAGTGTGTCATAGCGGTTTCCATGGTTTGAGTGTCTCTGAGTGGATCACTACACAGCATGCCCCAGTGCTACTCAACTCTCTCACTTTCACCCAGATCTGTCTTTGTTATCTGCACTACCCCCTTCCCCCTTCTCCCGACT
>NW_026571137.1:45000-50000 GCF_026225935.1 Boleophthalmus pectinirostris | reverse complement strand
ACAGCAACAGACTGCAGACTGCATCTGCGTGCGGCTAGGGATTATATTGTGTGTGTGTGTGTGTGTGTGTGTATGAGTTTTATAATTATCCATTTTTTTATGTAATGTGTAAGAGGAGTAGGGAAACAGAGTTTCCTCATGTTTGTCTCTTTCTGTTTTTCTAGGTCTAATATGGAGGAGTCCAGTGTTCTATGTAAATGGAAGCGATGTGCTGCAGCCTTGCACGCCGGCGCCCTGGACCACTGCGGTGACATGTTTTCCTCAACATATGAAATCATAAACTATCTGTCAGACTTCCAGCTGGGAGGTTCAGTTCAGTCGACAATCGTACCAAGAAAACACAATGACTTCTACTACCATCCTGACAACTTGCTGGGGCCCATTGGGCTGAGTTCTTTCTTTCCACAGAGTGTGTCACACTATTGTAATCTATGCAAAGGTATCACAGTGTCAACACAAAATCGAGTGTTTGTCCTGTCTTCTGATGTTTCACACACCACTGAAACAACCGAGGAAGAAGAGTCTGACTTTAAGCGATTACAACATCTGGCAGTTATGCATCAGCAGTTTTTTATAATGCTATTCCTAGATCTTGTGCGAAGCAAACATTACACATTTTTTGAAAATGAGACTGAGCAATTCCAAATTGCAAACTTTGTGAGCACACAATTAAGAAATGATGAGTCCACATTAGATCCACTTGACTGTACTAGATATTTGAAGCTATGGTGGAATTATCAGAGTGCTATAAGTTTCAGATATCTGAAAATATCTGTGCCCTGGTATATACAGTTGCACATAGGACATTCCGCATGGAATCCAAGATTCCGGCCTTTCAGTCAAAGACACTTTCTACCTTTGCACAAGTGTCTAACTAAACACTTTTTATGTCAGGAGGTCTGTTCGCCATGTAGCGCACTCCTAATACAGCATCATGTTTTTGATACAGCTTGTAGAATGAAAGTGTTCACCAAAGGTCAGATGACTACATTCAAGATAAATTTCTTGATTTCAAAAATGGAAATTGAAGACACACTTTTGTCAGTGCTCACGAGAATTTTATCCAAGCCAACAGCACAGGTAACGTGGCCTATGCCCGACTGTCTCCTTTTAGAAGATGTCGGAAACGGTAAAAATATCTCAATGCATATTGCCACAACTCTGAACTGCGAATGGGACACGCTGGAAAACTGGATTAGTACCTTCAGTGTCAGCAGACCTGCTGACACGCAGACTGTCTGTCAAATGCAGAGAGTGCTAATAAATGTAATGGGCTCATTAAGAGACATTTGTCTTAAGGGTGAGAGACCACCCAGACATTTGTATATGGAAGAAATTATTGACAATCAAAGACAACTGAATCTCACCAAGGCATTCCTTGTTCACAGAGAAACAGGACACGTCCTCTCCTTTTTACCCACCTGTTGTCTGCACCGGCTTTATAAATCACATAATCTGGAAGAGGAAGAGAAAACTTTCAGGTTGTCTTGTGCGCAACTTGGCTTATCTATATTATTCGCCTGGAACAATGAACAGGGCTCAAACTTATTCAGGTGGTCTAGTTATGTCAAGATTCAACTACAACTGTCAACATTTTGCCAGGACGGTTTGATCAATCAGTCATCATGGTGTGCTCTCCTGTCCGAGGTAGCAAAACTGACCTTCAAGTCAGTGGTGGCCGTGAATACAGTGCCGCACTCTCTGAACAATCACGCAAGTGTGACTGGCACGAGGAACCCTGTGTTGCTTAAGAACCTAGGTTTTCAAGAACCCCTACGTGTGTTACTTATTGAACCGTGGAGAAAAACACAACAGCCAGGGGGCGAACACAAATCTACACCAGTCACAGGACTGTTAAATACTTGGCTACTAAAGGCTAGTACTACTGATGCCAAGGAGGAAATACAAGCAGAAAAACATATATCATCTTGTTTGTCATCTGGTCTATCCCCAGCTGCCAATTCATCTGATCCCATGTTGTCACCTTATAGAAGTGGTGTTTTAGATGTTGACACAGCAGAAAACCAAGTGGGCAGCTATGATGACAGTAACTATAACTGTGTGAGCACAGGGACTGATCATTTTAATGTGAATGCTTGTGAAAATGGCCCACATGAGATAGAGGAATGGTTGCTAAGTTTGTTCCCTCAGTGTTCAAGAGAAACTGTAATACAAGAGTTGAAACAGAGCGCTTTTGAGAAATGTCTCTATACGCGGATGACAGTCCAACACCCGTGCAGTGTGCGACAGCAGCTGCTACAGCAGAAGCAGCAGCTGCCACACCGGTCACACAGATGGCCAAGTCCCGTTGGGTTTCTACGGGGTTTTCTGCACGGGAGATACAGGCTTATGGTTTAACCGCGTACAGGCCTCAGTTTGAAGCCTGTGACATTATTGCAAAGGGTAGAGTGAGTGATTTAGAGCTTCAGAATGTGCCGTCTCTTTGTTCAGCAATACGGAATCCTTGCGCGGGTCTAACTTTGCCACCTTCTGACCGCGGCTGGCATCAGAAGCCAAATCGTACAATAGGAATTGTCAGAGTGGCCACTGAGAGCCATGAGCAAAATTGGCTATCTGGCGTGGAATCCGCAAAACAGAAAGCAGCACCTCTACGATACAAGTTGCTTCACCTTAGCCACATACTTTCCAACAAACCAATACCCTGTGTGATTAAGAATTGGATCACAGCCCCACAGATCTATCGAACAGTTAATCTTTCTAAAACTCCTGTGATGGGATTTAGACACGTTGAACTAAAAATCAAACAACTGCCAGCCACTCAAAAAGCTGAACTTCGCAATTTGCTGTTCATCAAACCTACCACTTGGACCTTTTTGGGAGCAGTGCGCGTTATCTCACACGTAAAGGGATTGTTAATCCGCGGATTTCATGCAAATAACGAAGAAATTTGTCGTACCATTCTGAATTTACACACTTGTTTGCAGATACACCCCTCGGTTCCCAGAGTTTTCACTCTCCAATTATTGGTCCATCGTTTGATTGCCCGAGGTCCCTCCTTTGGCTGGTTCGTCGGAGAAACTGCTGGATCATGGAACCTTGGCTGTAAAGACGGAATAGAATTTTTATCAGAAACAAGGCCCACTTGCATCGCATTCCATGTCTTGAAATGTTTAGTATCGGCTCAGATTTTGTGTATCAGACTAATAAATTTATCACTTCGTTGTATTCAGCCTGCACGGATATGGCGTTGGGGTAATGGTTTTCGTTCAGATTATGTCTCGTGTTTAGCGGATACCATCTATGATTGGCCAGACCAGTCTGAATGCGAGGGAGTGGAGGGCTTGAAGGCAATAAGACAGACCATGTCTAAATTAGATTTAATAAGGTATTTACCGGACCCTGTTCAGGAAATGCTTTCACAACCAAAAATGGGTTTTCAACAATCCAGTTCTTCAGGTGAAAATTGCTTGCACACCCTATACAATTTGTGCGGCTTCAGTGAGAACACGACTACAGTGGACAGTCCTTTGGAAGCAGTTCTGGGTTCTGACAAATACGAACAGATAACACTGGAGACCATTGGCTATAAAGTTGAACCTTACGGCCCCTTTGCTATAAAATTCAATGACAAGTTTAAGAGATGGAATGAAGCTATAATTGTTGAGCCTGTAAGTGCATACACAGGAGAAGAAGAATTAGCTCAAGTTAAAGAGGTACACAGGATTTCAAAGCTGCAAAAATAGAGCACCTGGGCTTGATTAAAACACACACACACACACACACACACACACAGAGTTTAGTGTTTGCAAATCCCTGAGTGTTAAAGTACCCTTGTGTGTGTTTCTATGCTCTGTATTTTATGTTTTTATTATTTAATCAAGCAAGTAATCAAGTTTTTTTTTTATTCTGTTTGTAATTAATAAAACTATTGATACTGTCAGACTCTGTGTCACACTCTGTTATAAACAGATTTTTTTTTTTATGGACACAAAAATGGAAATAATCAAATATCACCCACAAAACCGTGTGTGTGTGTTTGTGTTTGTGTGTGTGTGTGTGTGTGTGTGTGTGTTTGAAAAAATGTACTGCAGCTACACGACAAAAGAAACACATTGTAATAGACAAGGTCATTATTGTTAATAAAGTAAAATTACAAATAACTATATTATTTTACTCAAATTTTCCACAACCATTCACATTTTCATGTGTCATGTATTTGCTGACTGTATTTAAAATAAAAAATATGCTGTGATTTGCTTCAATGACATTACATTACCTTTAAAAGTTACGATGTACAATGTCCGTGAAAACGTGCTCGTTTCCTCGTCGTAGCTTCATAAAAACCACTCGGTGGCAAACATGAAAGTTTGAGCAGACTTTTTACATCGTGTTAGCTGCAGGACATTAGCCACACTTTTAGCTCAAAGCTCCGAGGCTGACGCACTTCAAAACAAACTTATTTACCAGTTTTGTGGGTTATGGCCGTATTTTAGGTTTACAGTTGTGTTACTAAACATTTCCTAAAATTACAAGTGTGTATTTTTTTAATACCGAATAATATTTAATAAATACCGACTGCTTTTGTTCGAATCGCTTTTCGCTTCCTGCTTCCTGCTCTCTCGTCCCGTACGTTCTTCTTCTTCTTCTTCTTCTTTTTGTAGCGTTTTATCGGCGGTTGGCAAACAACTCCAGGTGCATTACCGCTGCCAACTGATATGGAGTGTGAACTGAAATTAATTAATTATTAAATAAATAATAAGAGTGATCAATTGGTAACTAAAGCAAAAATAATAACTCAAACCCTGTTAATCAAATTAATATCCCTGAAAAACTTGGATAAGATTTTAAAACTATTATTCCCTGGGTGCTGTTGCTGTAATGATTCTATCAGGTCAAATTACCGACCTCGAGATAATGTTTGTAAAGTAAAGTAAAGTAAAGTAAATAATTAGAGCAGAAAGTTGCAGTGGTGGTGTCGGAAAGTCTTTAAATGTATATGATTATTTTATTTTGTAATGTCCGTTGTTGACGTCACTAAT
>NW_026571137.1:2500-42500 GCF_026225935.1 Boleophthalmus pectinirostris | reverse complement strand
CTAGTCTGAGTCTAAAATACGTTTATATTTCTGTTCTTTTTGTTCTTGCCGTGAGGGAAAGGCCTCTGTGTCAGGTAGACACATCTTCAGACTGCTCTCATGCACAGATGAATCGTCAATAAATGAATCATTCATATCGAACGAGTCATTTGATGTCTCTAAGTCAGCGTCGGTTGTAACTGCTATGTCTCTGCCACTCTCCTCTAGTTCGCTACCGGAGTATTCGTCTGAAGAGGAGGATATGACAGATTCGTTCGGGCGGCACCTGTTGGATAACTCCTGACGTGGTAGGGTCCGATTTACTTGTGAAGAAAGCAAGGATGTTATTACTCTCTGAGGGTTACTTTCTTTTGCTGTATTTTTCAAACAGTTTACCAGTGATTGAGACAGTCTGTCCTGCAATCCGTGAATCTCCAACAGCTTCACAATAACTGTATTGTTTATCGCCCAATCGAAGAGCATGTGTCTGTGTTTTTTATCCAGAAGGTTTCGGTCTAGATCTAAAAGGGTACATACTGCATTACGTCTGATCTCCTGGCTATTTAGCCACTGTTCACTGATTAAAAGAGTGGACAAATGTCTTAGCCATGGATTCACTCGGGTGGATTTTGGTATCACAATGCAATTTTGAGATTTCTTTTGTCCAAAATCTGTTCGGTGTTCACCACCTTTCTTGTGTATTTTTGACAGCTTGCTCTGGGAGTACTGGACTTTTTGTAAAAGCAGTTTTGCTTTACCATACACTTCATAAATCTGTGTAATTTTCAGTTTTTTGACGTGTTCTTTTGACAAACTGGTGAGACTCTTTTGGACAGATTTTAAATCCATGGGGTGTTCTCTGAACAACTTAACTCTTTTCTTGAGAGTTTTTGTTTCAAAGACAAGCGGCATTAATAAATTAACCTTAATAATTAGTTCTTTCCAATCTCTCTGAATTTGACATTTCAGTCCTGCAATTTTAATAGCGTTTGCTTCGAACTGAGCTGTTTGATTCGATTTGTACCTCTCCCAGAAGGAGACACACTGTTTAACCGTATGCAGTGGGCAATATAGTAATTCAGAAATCTGAAATGAGTGGGGTATTTTTCTATCCATCAGCTTTAGAGCTAGATTAATTATTTCTATTTTCACGGGATCCTGAATGGTCCTTTGAAAGTCTTTTGGCAAGTAACTTCTCCAGCTTTGTGCTCTATTAGTTCGTCTGATGAAAGCAGAAATTGCAGTTTGTATAGTTTGTGTTCGCAAATCAGCTCCGACGAGGAAGGAATCTCTGTTCATTTCCTTTATCGTGTCTTCAAAGTGTCCTGTAGTTTCTCCGAATCCTTTAATGCGGGTCACACGCAAGGCTCTCAGAAAGCGCAGAGTTGTAGAGATGTAAAGGGAGGACACGTTGGTAAATTTATTTTTAAGAGCCACAACTGGAACCAGACAATAATATTTACCACGTGCTTTTCTGAGTTTACGACAGTAAATCGTGCGTGGACCGCATTTTTCAGATGTAAAATTTGTCAAACTGCAGGAAATCTTTTCTTCTGTAACAATGTCTGTATTTTCACAGTCTTTTTTAAATGCTTCGTCGTCTGGGACGCAGCACATTGGCTGATAGTCAAGTTCATCAGGCCGAGCTTGGCTTGTTGTCACAAGTAGCTCGGAAATTTCAATTTCTTTAAATGATGGGCAGAGTGCATCGCTGTGTGTGGGCATTTCCAATGTTAAATCCCAAAAACCAAATGATTTTCCGACAATTCTTTTCAATAACTGTAATCCGGAAACGTCTGGTATAAACAGGGCATCTTGAATGAAAAATGCTGGGTCTTCCTTTTGGATTGGTTCCTGTAAATGAACAACATAACTTCCCATCATAGACCGTGTTTCATCACAGAACACAAAGTTTTGTGGCCCATGAAATTTAGTCACCACGAAAAGGACTTTTTGGTTTTGGCTGGTTTTCAGGGCACCCTGTTGAATATAAAGTCTAGTATAATTCGATCTTCCCAGCAAAAGTTCTTGTACGCCACAGTTGTCTCCTTGCATTTCGCCATCGTTGCAAAAGGAGGAATTTTCCATGTTGATTTCCAATATGTCTAACAGTACTTTCACTACTTGTAGAGATGGTTTATAGTCTTTCAATTCACTTTCATAGTCCTGTAACACCAGATCTCTTGCCATTTTTCTTAAAGTGTCTGGTTTGTATGAAAGCTGTCTTTTTGAAAGCTCCTGTTGTTTGGATCGTAACATTTTCCTCACGATGTCCAAAAGGCCTTTTTCTCTTCCACAAGTGAAAGTTGTAGCTACGGTTGGGTCTTTTTCTTTTAGATACCATGGTGGGTTTCTCTGGATTATAAATTTTCTCATACTGCTTTCTGCTTTGTTTGCCATGGTGTTACAAGTTCTTCAGACCATCATGGCATGGAATTGTGTAA
Organism: Boleophthalmus pectinirostris; assembly: GCF_026225935.1. NCBI lineage: Eukaryota > Metazoa > Chordata > Actinopteri > Gobiiformes > Gobiidae > Boleophthalmus > Boleophthalmus pectinirostris. Next base: position 40,077 of record NW_026571137.1, on the reverse strand, counting down.
AGTAAGACAACGAGGGAAATGGTTTTAACTTATTTTCTGCTGGGAGGAGTCATGTATATCTGTAATTGGGCGGGTTAGAGAGAGAGAGAGAGAGAGAGACACAGACAGAGAGACAGACAGAGATTAATTCCCCTTAATTTATAAATTGTCTCCTTTTCCCTAACAAGTTCCTGAATATTTTTTGGAACTGATATGAACTCCGACAGCTTCTCGGTCTGTGTGTGTTAAATATGACTGTCTGTGAACGAGGTGGGCGTGTCCTCCGCGTCAGCCTGTGATAGCACGAGCCGTTACCCTGGTTTGTAGTTTTTCGTGAGTTTGTAGTTTCACTTTGAGCTTCGGGTCCCGGACGGAAAAAACAAAACACAAAACACCTTCTGGAGAAACGAAACCGAAGAAGCGTCGGCAGCAGCAGCGCGGAGCCGGGGCCCGACGCGCGGACACACTTTGACACGAGCGCGGGGGAGAAAAGTTTGTGCGGGTTTCGCCCCTTTACCTGAGCACTGAGGCCCCGCCCCTTTACCTGAGCACTGAGGCCCCGCCCCTTTACCTGAGCACTGAGGCCCCGCCCCTTTACCTGAGTATTTTCTGAGTAACTTTCCTTGAATCAACAAAAAACAATGAAGTCGTGCAAATGTGTTGGTGACGTTTCAGCCACTGCTTTCACAAACGCTCTGATGTCGGGCGGTTGTCCTGTCTCCTCCCTCTCACCAGGAGGCTGTGGGTTAGACTCCTGATCTCTCTGATCTAAGCCCCTCCCCTTCTGTCCCAGGTGAGATCGACTAGTTTTGTTAATTATAAAAAACAACATTAAACGTTCAACATGTGAAAGCTTCCACAAGAGCAGACCACCTCTCTGTTGCCATGGTTTCCATCGAATATTAATACAGATGGAAAAGTACATCGTAATCACCGGGAAAATGATTTAGCTCCTCCCCTCTGGGACGATGACATCATCACATTCTAGAATCTCAAATAGTTTTGGAGCCTGAGAAGCTGTCGCCGTAGCAACGTGATGTTCTAATGCCGCCCTGGATCTCCATGGTGATAGAACTCTGCTTGATGACATCATCAGAGAAGCACGACGCTGCTTTAAAGTAAACTTTGAGTGACACAGTGAAATAAACAAAGTGAAAGTGACAGAATACTTTTATTAATACTTTAACTACTGCTACTTCAAAGCAGCGCTCTGCTTTATGACATCATCAGTAAAGGACAAGCACAAAGCACAAAGCAACTTACTGTTTTGAAGAAGATTATAAGTGTAACACGAAACAAACACTACAGACATAGAATACTGCCACTTCTACTGCGTGTACTACGACTACTGCGTGTACTACAACTACTGCGTGTACTACGACTACTGCGTGTACTACAACTACTGCGTGTACTGCTACTAGAGCTACTACTGCACGTTTACACTAGAGCTTTTCTCTCTCTTTACTGCATATTTAAACAGAAAAAATGCCCTGGGGTTTTGTTAGAAACTCTCGACCTAAGGTCAAGCGCCAAATCTTAGAGGCTGAGAACCAGGAACTGCACGAGAGGATCCAGAACTTAGAACATAAGAACCAGCAACAAAACGAGACGATCCACAACTCATTAAATCATTACAACAAACTGTACGAGAGGATCCGAAACTTAGAAAATCAGAACCAGGAACAAAACGAGACGATCCAAAACTTAGAAAATCAGAACCAGGAACAAAACGAGACGATCCACAACTCATTAAATCATTACAACAAACTGTACGAGACGATCCAAAACTTAGAAAATCAGAACCAGGAACAAAACGAGACGATCCAAAACTTAGAAAATCAGAACCAGCAACAAAACGAGACGATCCACAACTCATTAAATCATTACAACAAACTGTACGAGACGATCCAAAACTTAGAAAATCAGAACCAGGAACAAAACGAGACGATCCAAAACTTAGAAAATCAGAACCAGCAACAAAACGAGACGATCCAAACTCATTAAATCAGAACAACAAACGAGAGGATCCAAAACTTAGAAAATCAGAACCAGGAACAAAACGAGACGATCCAAAACTTAGAAACTCAGAACCAGAACAAAACGAGACGATCCAAAAAAATCATTACAAAACTGACGAACGATCCAAAACTTAGAAAATCAGAACCAGGAACAAAACGAGACGATCCAAAACTTAGAAAATCAGAACCAGGAACAAAACGAGACGATCCAAACTTAAATCATTACAAAACGAACGAGACGATCCAAAACTTAGAAAATCAGAACCAGGAACAAAACGAGACGATCCAAAACTTAGAAACTCAGAACCAGAACAAAACGAGACGATCCAAACTCAAAATCATTACAACAAACTGAAACGATCCAAAACTTAGAAAATCAGAACAGGAACAAAACGAGACGATCCAAAACTTAGAAAATCAGAACCAGAACAAAACGAGACGATCCACAACTCATTAAATCATTACAACAAACTGACGAGACGATCCAAAACTTAGAAAATCAGAACCAGAACAAAACGAGACGATCCAAAACTTAGAAAATCAGAACCAGGAACAAAACGAGAGGATCCAAAACTTAGAAAATCAGAACCAGCAACAAAACGAGACGATCCAAAACTTAGAAAATCAGAACCAGGAACAAAACGAGACGATCCAAAACTTAGAAAATCAGAACCAGGAACAAAACGAGAGGATCCAAAACTTAGAAAATCAGAACCAGGAACAAAACGAGACGATCCAAAACTTAGAAACTCAGAACCAGGAACAAAACGAGAGGAACCAAAACTTAGAAAATCAGAACCAGGAACAAAACGAGACGATCCAAAACTTAGAAACTCAGAACCAGCAACAAAACGAGACGATCCAAAACTTAGAAAATCAGAACCAGGAACAAGATGAGACGATCCGAAACTTAGAAACTCAGAACCAGGAACAAAACGAGACGATCCAAAACTTAGAAAATCAGAACCAGGAACAAAACGAGACGATCCAAAACTTAGAAAATCAGAACCAGGAACAAAACGAGAGGATCCAAAACTTAGAAAATCAGAACCAGGAACAAAACGAGACGATCCAAAACTTAGAAACTCAGAACCAGGAACAAAACGAGACGATCCAAAACTTAGAAACTCAGAACGATCCGAAACTTAGAAACTCAGAACCAGGAACAAGATGAGACGATCCGAAACTTAGAAAATCAGAACCAGGAACAAGATGAGACGATCCGAAACTTAGAAACTCAGAACCAGCAACAAAACGAGACGATCCAAAACTTAGAAAATCAGAACAAAGATCTGTGCGAAAGGATCGAAAAGTCCTCGGTTAAGAACCAGAAGCTACAGGAGGTGAACCGAAACTTTTCAAGCATCATCCACTTACACTTAGAAAAACAGAACGAGATGATCTGCTTGCAGCAGGAGTCGCTGGAGAAAGTTCAGATGAGGTGTGATGAAGCAGAAGGTGAAGTCTGCCCACACCTACGAGATCTGAAGGAGGAACGTCAACAACATGCTCAGCTGAAAGACTCCCATTCAGAGCTCCTCAAAACTGTCACCGAGCTCAACCAAGAGAAGCTGAATTTGAAGGAGGAGCTCGAAACGTTGAGGACAAGAGTCGGTTTCTCAGGCCCTCGGGAATTTTTTTTGAAATCTTATAAGAAGCACATGTCCGAAGATCTGAAAAGTGTGGAGAACAGGTTATCGGATGAGCGTAGAGAGACAGAGAGACAACGACAGAGGATCACAGAACTGTCGGAGGAGATGCAGATTCTCTGTGATGAACATGAAAAGATCAAACAGGAGAAAACACGTCTGCAAGAGCAAATCCAGCAGATGTGTGAAGAGCTGCAGAAAGCCCACGCCGAGCTGGAGAGCTCCACGAAGGCATTAGCAGAGGAGCAGAGGAGAAACCTACTTCTCACACGACTGAAGGACAAATACGAACTCCACGACGAAGAAGAAGAAGACGAGGACGAGAGCGCGAGAGGAGAGGAAGAGGAGACGAAGGAGGAGGAAGACGGGACAAACTAGATGAAACCCCAGCTCAGACCTGGGTTAGACCAGGGTGAGATCAGGTTTAGATCAGGTTTTCAGACCTGGTTTAAACCTGGTTTAGACCTGGGTTAGACCTTGTTTAGTCCTGGTTTAGACCTGCCGGTATTACGACATCCGTCCGGTATTATGACATGTCTCTATTTACTCTATTTTTGTTTCGCACTCATGCCTCACAGCAAGAAGGTTGTGGGTTGGATCCCCGGGTGACCCGGGTCTTTCTGTGTGGAGTTTGTGTTTCTCTTCGTGTCTGGATGAGTTTCCTCCGGTTTCCTCCATCAACACAAAACCTGCTCCAGGTCCATGACCAGTTGAGAGTCAAAGTCAATTAAACACAATCAATTCGATCATTGTGTCCTTAGGCAAGACACTTCACACACATTGCCTCGTATGAAAGTGGTGTGTGTGTGTGTGTGTGTGTGTGTGTGTGTGTGTGTGTGTGTGTGTGTGTGTGTGTGTGTGTGTGTGTGTGTGTGTGTGTGCGGCAGCAGCGGGGGCCTCAGTCTGAGCAGGGACTCCCAGACTTCCTTCACCCCAGACACGTCCTCCTGCTCCTCCGGGGGAACCCCGAGGTGTTCCCAGGCCAGTCCAGAGACATCGTCCCTCCAGTGTGTCCTGGGTCTTCCTCCTCCCGGTGGGACATGAACACCTCCTGAGGGACACGTCCAGGAGACATCAGAACAGATGCCCGAGCCTCAACTGGCTCCTCTCCACGTGGAGGAGCAGCGGCTCTACTCCGAGCTCCTCCCGTGTGACTGAGCTCCTCACTCTGTCTCTAAGGGAGACTCAGCTCGGCTCAGCTCCTCTTCACCACAACGGTCCGATACAGCGACCGCATCACTGCCGAAGCTGCACCGATCCGCCTGTCAATCTCACGTTCCATCCTCCCCTCACTCGAGAACAAGACCCCGAGATACTTGAACTCCTCCACTTGAGGCAGAGACTCTTCACCCCCTTGAAGAAGGCAAGCCACCTTTTTTCAGTCAAGAACCATGGCCTTGGATTTAGAAGAGCTGATCTTCATCCCAGCCTCTTCACACTCGGCTGCAAACCGCCCCAGTGCTGCAGGTCCTGGTCTGATGAAGCCATCAGGACAACATCATCTGCAAACAGCAGAGATGAAATCCTGTGGTCCCCAAACCGGCCCCTCCGGCCCCTGACTGCACCTAGAAATTCTGTCCATAAACACAATGAACAGAACCGGTGACAGGTGCAGCCCTGGCGGAGTCCAACATGCACCGGGAACAGGTCTGACTTACTGCCGCAAAGAACACAGCTCCTGCTCCGGTCATACAGGGACCCGACAGCCCTTAGCAAAGGGCCCCGGACCCCAGACTCCCAGAGCACCCCCCACAGGACACCACGAGGGACACGGTCGAATGCCTTCTCCAAGTCCACAAAACACATGTGGACTGGTTGGGCAAACTCCCATGAACCTCGAGCACCGATGGAGAGTGTAGAGCTGGTCCAGTGTTCCACGACCAGGACGAAAACCACACTGCTCCTCCTGGATCCGAGGTTCGACTATCGGTTCAGCGGCAGTTGAAGGCGGGGGCTCCGACAACCAGATCTCCAGACATGGAGGCTCGCCCTGAGTTTGACATGTCTGTTCTAACTGTTTCCAGTAGGTGGAGCTAACAGGACATAAAAAAATGATGATTTCAGGGTGTGACAGACAGAAGTTAGATCGATTTGGACAAATCTAGTTATTTCTATTTATTTTATTTTTTTTATTATTATTACAGACACATAATACGAAGACAAAACAGCAGAGGTATTTCCAGTATAAAGTGCAGTGGGATTGTTGTTGCATCAATGTAAAGTCCAGTTCACAATTTTGGCAGGAGTGAACGGTGAAGAGAAATATACATACATACTTATAAACAGATACACATATACATACACACATATACATACATACATACATGCATGCATATAAACACACACACACACATATATATATATATATATAATTTTAAATCAAAAACAAAGTTGACATACATGTAAACTCAAACTGAGGCAGATAATGTGCACAAAGAAAAAAAATCAATACAATAAACTGAGGAAGTGATTTAAAATAAAATCCTAATTCTATAATTTTATGTGTTTTAATAGATTTAATGTTAGAAATAGTTTTCAGTGTTTCATATATATATATATATATATATATATATATATATATATATATATATATATATATATATATATATATATATATATACATATATATATACATATTTATGTCTAATATAACGATTTTGAAAATGGTTTGGAATTGGAGAATTTGGATTTATGGATTTTCTTTACTTTTTTTTTTTTTTTTTTTTTTTTATTACACACAACCGGATGCATAAACTTGATACTTGAAACGTGTGTGTCATCAGCAGTTCCATGTTGGGATGAGGGATCATAAACACAATATATTATATAAAAACAATGAAATACAAAAAAAAGTGCATTTAGGAAGAGAAAAGGATAATATTGAGGGAAGTCGAGTTCATAAAGTCCAGGGGTATTTCACACATATTTCAGAGCTTTTATATATAATTTGAGTTTGTTTTTAAAACAAGCAAAGTTAGTGGGACATTTCTGAATTTTACATTTGTACATTTACAGTAAATAGAGACATGTCATAATACCGGACGGATGTCGTAATAAACCAGGACTAAACAAGGTCTAACCCAGGTTTAACCCAGGTTTAAACCAGGTTTAAACCAGGTTTAAACCAGGTCTGAAAACCCGATCTAAACCTGATCTCAGGACTGAATTTTGCATTTGTGGATATAAAATTTGGAACAACTTAACAAAACAACATCAGTACACCCAGTACACAGTGTTGGGAAGTTTACTTTTAAAATGTAATCCCCTACAGATTACAGATTACATACACCAAAATGTAGTTTGTAACGTAATCCATTAAATTACTTAAAGTGAGTAATGTAATCTGATTACTTTGGATTACTTGATTTGTTGTAGAGAAACAAAGACGAGGAAATCTTCACATAAGATTTTGTCTGATAAAAGAAAATAAAAAGTCCAAACTTTACTGAACCAAATTAAAAATATTATTGATAGAAAACGAAGAAACACGTCCACACAGCAGGATTTAGTCCTGTTAAATCCTGTTTTAGACCTGGTTTAGTCCTGGTTTAGACCTGGTTTAGACAAGGTTTAGATCTAGTTTAGACTTGGTTTAGACCTGGTTTAGATCTACGTTAGACTTGGTTTAGACCTGGTTTAGATCTACGTTAGACCTGGTTTAGATCTAGTTTAGACGTGGTTTAGATCTACTTTAGACCTGGTTTTAGTTCTGGTTTAGATCTAGTTTAGACCTGCTTTTAGTCCTGCTGTAGTCCTGGTTTAGTCCTGGTTTTAGATCTGGTTTAGTCCTGGTTTTAATCCTGGTTTTAGTCCTGGTTTAGTCCTGGTTTTAATCCTGGTTTTAGTCCTGGTTTAGTCCTGGTTTTAATCCTGGTTTTAGACCTGGTTTAGTCCTGGTTTTAATCCTGGTTTTAGACCTGGTTTAGACCTGGTTTAGATCTGTTTTAGACCTGCTTTTAGTCCTGCTGTAGTCCTGCTTTAGTCCTGGTTTTAGTCCTGGTTTAGTCCTGGTTTTAATCCTGGTTTTAGTCCTGGTTTAGACTTGGTTTAGATCTAGTTTAGACCTGGTTTAGTTTCTGGGAATGAGTGGAATTACCGGGGGGAAAAAAAGGGAGGGGATTTAGCCCAAAATGTGAAAACAGGAAAATCCCTCTGTGTTTAATCCATTTATTTCAACAAAGTAACTGTAATCCAATTCCCACTCACTGAAACAGTAACTGTAACTGAATACAGTTACTCATCATTTGTACTCTGATTACTCTGGTACATGTACATGCCTCTCACTTCCAACCCTCTGAGTGGCAACATGAGTAAGTTTTTATGTTAAAAATGAATGTTGACAAGTACATTTGTAGTATTTTGTTGAAGTTTGTAGTATTTTATAGATATTATTTGAGATGTTCCAGTAGTGGTAATGGAGCCTATTTGAGTTGTGTGTATTACTTCTCAGCTCACATTAACCTGTTAATTGTCTGTATAGTAACATTAAAGGTTTGTTAGGCCTGTTCTATCAAAAATCACAACTGGAATCGATCGATTAAAAGTCTAAAAGAATTTATTCCCTGTCCAATACAATTCTACTACAGACCACTGTCCCTGATGGTTTATTCTACACAGGACTTAGTTTCAGACAGTCTGAACCCCTGCATCTGTCCCTTAACCCAGTATAAACACATTCACAGAAATATGCAAATGATATGTTAATGAGGTTCACGCCTTGGATCCTCCCCGAAGCCTCTCCGTTTATGGGAATGACCGGATCTATTCAGGTTTGGTTCCAGCCAGGACGTCCCCCTGTCAGCTGCTCTGTACAGAAAATCCTTAAAAAGACACAACCCACACAGCAGTTTCTTTAAACACATGTATCAGATTTCAATAGTTAAGCAATAATTGTGTGACTTCATTAACAACATTTAAACAAATATATGATTTCAGCATTTAATAATTGCATGTGGTAAACTCACGACACTTTATTATTTGTAACAGCCTTCAGGTTGTGTAGAGGATTTTCCAAGGAAGGAGAAACCCCCCCCCCACTGCTCCCTACGTAGAAACACCTCCTCCCTCCTCCTCCTTACGCCACAAACAGGTTTATTTCTAGAAAACAAGTCCTCATCGCTGCACATGACTTGTAAACAACTAACTACAACTAACTACAACTAACTACAGTGTTGGTGAGGCAAGACGGAGAAGAGCGGAGCGAGGAGAGGAGAGGAGAGGAGAGAGAGAGAGAGGAGAGGAGAGAGAGAGGAGAGAGGAGAGGAGAGGAGAGGAGAGGAGAGGAGAGGAGAGAGAGAGAGAGGAGAGGAGGAGAGAGAGGAGAGAGAGAGGAGAGGAGAGGAGAGGAGAGGAGAAGAGAGGAGAGGAGCGAGGAGAGGAGAGAGAGAGGAGAGGAGAGGAGAGGAGAGGAGAGGAGAGAGAGAAGAGAGGAGAGGAGAGGAGAGGAGAGAGTGAGGAGAGAGAGAGGAGAGGAGGAGGAGAGGAGAGGAGAGGAGAGGAGAGGAGGAGAGGAGAGAGAGAGAGAGAGAGGAGAGGAGAGAGAGGAAGAGAGAGAGAGAGAGAGAGAGAGAGAGGAGAGGAGAGAGAGAGAGAGAGGAGAGGAGAGGAGAGGAGAGAGGAGAGAGAGAGGAGAGGAGAGGAGAGGAGAGGAGAGGAGCAGGACGGGGAGCAGAGAAGGTGCACAGAGATTCAGTGCAAATGAAGCTGCTACTACAACACGCAGCAGCAGGTGGACTCTTTCTTTGCATTGAAAATGACGTTTTCAGACACAGGACACCACATTCGTGTCCTGAAAAACGTTTGTCTCACTCTTGGAAATAAAGTACGTTTTCATAATAAGCAGAAGTTTCCTGTCCAGGAGTAATTTGTGGACCAGTGCGTCAGTCTTTAGATCAGGGGTCTCAAACTCAAATGACCTGGGGGCCACATTAGATAAAGTCTGAGTGAGGCTGGGCCGCATTGAGTATCGATAAATAGCTGGTGCACGAGAAAAAAGAGAGAGAAAGAACAACACGCAACACACTTTCTTAATCTTTAATAACAGTTTCAGAACATAAACGTAAGTTTAAACTAATACGTCTACTCTTCTTCTTTTGCCTACTTCTTGCTGGTTGAAACCTGGTTACACTTCATCTTGTACAACTGAGAGATGTTTGACTTGCAGGAGGAAGCAGATCCTCAGGATAGATTGAAGATGCTCATCAGTGACCCTTGACCTGTATTAGGTGCTTTCACACTGACAGTATTTGTTGCACCAAACGGTCCATTCGAACCAGAAGTGGTTAGTTCGGTTCGTTTGCGTTGGTGTGAAAGCGTCAATCGGACTCGGACCCGAACCAAATCAAGTGGACCGAGACCTCAAAAAAGAGGTGGTCTCGGTTCGCTTGAATCCGCACCAAATGACCAACTTTGGTGCGGTTCCTCTGGTGTGAACGCGAACCCGGGTCCAAACCACAGACAGCAGGTCCAAACGAACTATTCTAGATGCATCATGGGAGAAACGCGTCTCCTGCCTGTAATGACGCTGTACGACTCCAGCGCAGTAACAGATTATTGTCCAGACGCAGCCGCGATTCATTTTCTAATTATTTTACCAACAATGGCCAATACAGAGAATGAAACACACGAAGATCAGAGCAAGAACCAACGTGTGGCTCCAGAGTGAGTCAAAAATGGGGGTGTGTCTGTCTGTTCAGGACCTGCACAGAGACGACCCGGTGTCCCCCGTGATCATGTAGGAACCAGCATTTGTTATTTTCGGCTTTAACCCTTGTGCTATCCTTCAGATCAGTCCAGTATATTGTAATAATAATGATATTATTATTTACTACTACTACTACTACTACTACTACTATTACTACTACTACTACTACTACTACTACTACTACTACTACTACTACTACTACGAACACAACCGCGATCGCAATGAGGTGACGTTTCCTTTCTAGAGACACGTTAAACATAAAAAATAGCGATATGCATTCGTAAACGTGATTTCAAAATATTCGTAGTACTTTAATCAAATACTGAGTCACCACGCTTTACGGTTTAGCACTTAAATATATACTTGTGTTTGTGTTTTCACAACGTGTCAGGATGGCCGAGTGGTCTAAGGCGCCAGACTCAAGGATAATCTCCTTCCTTCCGTAGAAACGGGACTTCTGGTCTCCGACTGGAGGCGTGGGTTCGAATCCCACTTCTGACACATACCTTTTCTTGACTTCAGACACATAAATCTAATACTGTCTTTTGATTTACGATGTAATAATTATTATAATTATTATTATTATTATGCATAATAATGATCAAAAGTGCATATTGTTGGTACTGCATATTCATATATATATATATATATATATATATATATATATATATATATATATATATATATATATTTTTTTTTTTTTATTACACTTTGTTACACATACAAAAGGTTAAAAACAAAGAAAATCATGTATTGGAGATTGAATTACAACACATCTAAATAATAATATGCACATGAAATGACACAATGTCACAACAAGAAGAAGAAGAAGAAGAAGAAGAAGAAGAAGAAGAGGCAATAGGAGCTCTGGGCAAGTCCTGCCAAGTGCTGCAACATGAGCACAGACGTCACAAGACGTCAGAGGCTTTTCTTTGACTCTATTTTATCAGGTTGTCGTCGTCGTCGTGGCCAAGGTGACAGGATGACATTTCTTCATACACAGGTATGAATCTTATCTCATAACATGTCCTCATACACATGATGTGGATCTGAAGGAGTGACATGTTCTGGTCCATGTTTTGCAAGAAAACAATTGACCTATAAGATAAATAAGTCAAATTTAAACTTGTGCTATAAACTGTATAACAAGAAACTAGCACAGGCTCGCGCATGCACGCAAACACACACACACACACACACACACACAGAGTGAGAGAGGAAAAACAAAAAAAACAAAAAAATACTTACGTGTACCTTTCCCAGTTTTAGGAGAATCAAAGGTAAACCGAACAATATTAACAGCAGCAGCAGCAGTGCAGATGAGGAGATGACAGCAGATGACAGAAGAAGCATAGTAGTAGTAGTAGTAGTAGTAGTAGTAGTAGTAGTAGTAGTAGTAGTAGTAGTAGTAGTAGTAGTAGTAGTAGTAGTAGTAGTAGTAGTAGTAGTAGTAGTAGTAGTAGTAGTAGTAGTAGTAGTAGTAGTAGTAGTAGTAGTAGTAGTAGTAGTAGTAGTAGTAGTAGTAGTAGTAGTAGTAGTAGTAGTAGTAGTAGTAGTAGTAGTAGTAGTAGTAGTAGTAGTAGTAGTAGTAGTAGTATTTGTCATGTGGTCATTATGTTCTATAGGCTTCAGGGCTGCAGCACCTTTGAACAGATGTAGATATTAGCATAAATCCAAATGACAAATAAAAAAAACAATGCTTTATGAATTCTGTATCATAATACACACACACACACACACACACAGACACACACAAACACACACACACACACACACACACACTTAAATAACCAAGTAACATGGTAAAATAATAAGTGTGGTGGACTCACGTGAGACATTGAGAATCATGCTAGTGTGGCTAGTTATTAATCCGTCGTTCACAATGTAGGAAGAAGCTCTACACCATATCAGGAGTCCACGATGGGCTTCTGTCAGAGTCACGTTGCGTGTGATTGTAGTGTTATATGTCCCCTGTGCGTCCGTGACTATTTTGTGGTCTGTAACAACAGTCCTCTCACGGTTTGGCCAGAGGTTCCACTTGAGCCGAGGGAAGTGAAGAGGACAGGGCGTGACAGCTGAGCAGGTAATAGTCACCACCTCTGTCTCTCTCTGTTCACCACAGACTTTTAGTGTGGGACTCCAGGGAGTGTCTGGGGAGAGTCAAAGAAAAATAAAGGATAAACAAACAAAACAAACACACACACACACACCTTTGAAGAAAACTAAAGCAATATGCATTAAACTGAAGAAAAAGAACTACTACTACTACTACTACTACTACTACTACTACTACTGTCTGTAAGCCTAAAGACACCACATAAACACATAGTAACATTAGACCTTTTGCCCTGAGAAAGGAGTTACAGATCATCAGTGTGCTAAATCATTTTCTGCTGTAAATGAATGTGTGTGTGTGTGTGTGTGTGTGTGTGTGTGTGTGTGTGTGTGTGTGTGTGTGTGTGTGTGTGTGTACATCAGATCAGAGTGAGTGAGTGAGTGAGGTGCTATTTGTAATTCCATTGTTTTATTTTCTCATTTAATGACGATAATCAACATCAAAAGGTTTTAATGTCTGTTTGTTTTGTTTTTTTTTTTCTGCCTTTTTTCTCCTCCTCATCACTAAACTTGGAAGAAATAGGAAAAGTGTGTCGTCTTACCTCTGACTGTTATGTGAAGAGGGTCACAAACAGCTGTGGCTGAGAAATCTCTGCTCACTACTCTGAAGTAATAGTCGCCTTCATGCTCTTTTTTTAAGTCATAAAACACAGTGTTGCAGGAGTTGTTTTCTAAGCGCCCAGTGATATTCATGGGATAAGACAGACTGTCGACTCCGCTGACTGAAAAGACATTCGGTACACTTACTTTATAACTATTTTTAAGCCAAATACCCACTATAGCCTGTTTAATCCATGTACTGTTCATTTGAGATGATGAGGGTGAATATGTGCATGGGATCTGCAAGCAGGAGCCTCTCAAAGCCTCCAGCTTTGAATTGTAAGTTGAAGTTGAAGTTGTTGTAATGGACAGATTAGATGACAAACCACAACACTCGGCACCTCCTGTAAAACATGACGCACAGGTAGGTAGGTAGGTAAGTAGGTAGGTAGTGTAAGTAAGTAAGTAGGTAGGTAGGTAGATAGGGCTAAAAGTACAGTAACAGAAGATACATGAGTTGACACACAGACACACACACACACACACACACAGAGACAGAGGTCTTCACTATGCAGTGTTTCTCGTTACAATGTAAAGCACAGTTACTGAGTGATGACAAGGCTACATTTTGTGCTGTTATTTATATTTATATAGCAATATTTAAAACAAAAACAAACAAAAAAAAAACTTTACTCACCTGAACACAGCAGCACAAGTAAGATTAGTATAAACTGATTAAACATATTTGCAGAGGGCAGAATCTGCAACAAAGATGTAGAAAGATAGAAAATACAAGAGGCGAGTGTATTGGTTTTGTTTTTTAATATATTTTATTAGTTTGTTATGTATACAAGGTTACTGGTTTTGTAAGTAAGTAATGACTTACAGTGTCGTCTGTCTGTGCACCTCTCACTATCTGTATCATCTAGTTGTGGTCCTCGTCGTCAGTCTTGTTCTCCTCTGAATGCGTTTGAGCAAGGCTGACAAAACTGTACGCTACACTGTCCGCACATGTATTTGTTACATTCCGAGCAAACGGTCTGTGTTTTCCGGTCCTTTTTGCTGGGGCATATTTGACACCTCTTTCTTTTATTGCTTGTTTTTGGTCTGTTGTCCTGTTGTTGCTCCTCCTCTTCTTCTTGCTCTTCCTCTTGCTCCTCCTCTTCCTGTCCCTGTCCCTGTCGCTGGATGCCTAGAACCACAGCGAGGGACGTTTCCGTGCGAGGCATACGCCGTCGCCTCTGGATGAGCGGCGTCACGAGTTCTTTGCCGAGTTGCTCCAGAAATATCCTTCTCTTGTTGCGTCTCGCCGACATCCACGTGGGGTTGAGCTCCCGCCACAGTACGAAGGCGTTGTAGGACGAGACGTCCAGGATGTTGTGAAAGACAGCCAGGGGCCAGCGCGCCGTCATCCGCCTGCAGCTGTAGGCGCTAATAACCTTGTCCAGATTGTCAACTCCGCCTTTGTTGCGATTGTACTCGTTCACCAAGTCGGGCTTGGTCCCCCGTGCCGCTCCCGCTGCTATCGGTGCGTCTTGTCGTTCTCGTTCTCGTTCTCCACGTTCTACAGGCTCGCAGAGATGTCGCCGCTTTGTACTCAGCAATAGTACGTTCCTTTTTTTTTTCGGCATATACGAGACCAGGACGGCAGGCAGCGGAGCAAAGAGATAAGCGGACAGCGGCGACGACGACGAGGACGACGGGCGGCTATTACTATTACCGTTTCTTCTCTTCTTTCCTCCTAGCTGCCGCAAACGGGCTCGGAGGAACGCCTGCGGCAGCCAGGGCTTATTTTTGCGAACGGTGCCGACCAAAGTTAGATCCCGCTCGAGATACAGCCTTCGGGCTAGCTCGTAGGAGGTGAAAAAATTGTCACAGGTTACAGTGCGTTCCCCGCCGAGTCCCTCTGTCAAATCCAAGACCACTTGCGTGGCTAAATTAGTATTTCTACTAGTGGTGGTAGTAGTAGTAGTAGTAGTGTTTGTAGTTGTTCCGCAATCAGCAGGCCTGTTCTTGCCGCCGGTGTAGATTTGCATTTTCCAGGCGTAGCTAGATCTCGCGTCACACGCGACCCAAGTTTTGATGCCGTACTTTGCCGGTTTGTTGGGCATGTATTGGCGAAAAGGACATCTTCCTAAGTAACACAGATAATAACAACAACAAAAAATGAATACAATTTGCATTTTTCTTGTTGCTGAGTAGTATTACTACTACTACTACTACTACTACTACTACTGCAAATACTACTACTACTACTGCAAATACTACTACTACTACTACTGCAAATACTACTACTACTAATACTACTACTAATACTACTACTACTACTACTACTACTAGTTGACAACACTAGACACACAAAACACTTTTCTAAACACTACTATTGTACTGTTACTGAATGAATAATAAGTACCTCTGAACCGAACCAGTTGCTCATCCACAGTCACGTTTCTTCCCGGATTATACAAGCGCGGAAGCTGAGCCGCCCACAGGTCCCAGACCCGGCGTATGGCGGCGAGCTTATCCGCGGAGCGGCGCGCGCCTCTCGTGGCGCGATCGTCGAAGCGGAGATGACGCGAATACCTGTAAAAGGTTTTCAGGGACATGGTGGCGCGGAATACGGCCCTGCCCGTGTGGGCGTCCCAAAGGCTGGCCGCGGCTTCTCCTCGCGATTTGAACACTCCCGCTAGGATCAGCAGTCCCAGGTAAGCGCGCAAATCGACCTCGTCCATGCTCTTCCACACGTCGGAGCCAAACCGGCGCACTCCCTCCCGATTGGTTTCGGCGACAATTATTTGTTCGATTTCCGGCGTCACGAAAAGGCCGAACGTCGAGGCGATCTTGTGCTGCTGCTGCCGCTGCTGTGGATCATGAGAAGGAAGAGCAGCAGAAGGAACAGGACCGCCACGGCCAAGGCCGCAATCGCGGTCGCCTTCATCACCTCCGTCGCTGTCCTCAGCCTCAGCCTCGTACTCGCTGTCAGCCCTCGCCGCCTCGGCGGCCGAGTGCAAATTGTCTTTGTCCTTCTCTTGCTGTTGCGGCTTCTCCTGCCGTACACCTTCCATTGCTCGAATTGCATATCGTGTGGGTCCGGGAGTTCCTACAGGCGATGGGGAACGAGGACGACGACGACGATCCTCCCGGTCGTCGGCGTCGTACGGGGATGAAGATGTGGAGGATGACCGTGGTGTTGACGGCGATGAGGTGGTGGCGGGGCTAAAGTAAGGTTGGCGAGAATCGTACGGTACAGTACACCATTGTATTTGACCGTCTTTCGAACTGTGAAACAAAACTGTCGCTGCTGCTGCTGCTGCTTCTTTGTCTCGTGCCGCTGCTGTTGTCGGATGTCTGCGAGGCATGACATTACTGTCGTGGCCGTCTTCCTCGTCCTCATCCTCCTTATCTGTGCTGTAGTCCTCGTAGTCCTCACAGTCCCGGTCGTCGTCCTCCGCCTCGCCCCCTTCTTTGGGTTCAGAGTCCTGTTGTTCGTCGCCACCTTCTTCTTCTTTTTCTTCTTCATCTTGTTCTTTTTCTTCTTCTTCTTCTTCTTCTTCTTCTGATATCTCTTCATCTACATTGTCCTCCTCTGGGGAATCTACAGCCTCTTGTGAGAAGAGTAACCGTAGAATTTCAAGTGCACTCAGTTGTTGCCCGTCACTACGCCCGCTATCCGTTTTTTGACTTGTTGTAGCCGAATTCTGCTGCTGCTCCTGTGATGACATGGCTGCAAAAAACAAACAAACAAACAAAGGATGCCTGTAGTAAGTAGTACAGGGATTAGGTTTGGAGTGGTGGGGTTGTGCAGCGTGTGCGTGCGTGTGCGTGCGCTGCTGCTGCTGCTGCTGCAGGGTAGGTGCAACAAAGGAGGTATAGTGAAGGAATAGTAAATACATTGAAAGGTAAGGGTGTGAGTGAGTGAGTGAGTGAGATGGGCAATGGGAAATGCCTCGGTACAGATGATATCAGTGTGTGTGCGTGCGCGCGCCAGGCTCAGCAGCTGCCTTGCCTTTCACCTTCTTGTAAAGCACTTTGAATTACTTTGTGTACGAATTGCGCTATACAAATAAACTTGCCTTGCCTTGCCTTCTCCAATGAGTTCAAACTATATGATACTATTATGATTTTTAGTAGTAGTAGTAGTAGTAGTAGTAGTAGTAGTAGTAGTAGTAGTAGTAGTAGTAGTAGTCGTCAATTGTTATATTCTTATCATGTATATGTATATTATCATGAACGTAATAAACAAACTTAATAAAAGAGACAAAGATTTGAGTATGCATTTCTTTATTTTTTAATAATCATAATTATGAGTAATACATTTATCCCTTTCACCCCAGCATAGATAGACCCTGCATCAAAAAATAGGGAGTTGAGGGGAGGTTGATTTTCAGTCTATGATAGCAACACACACACACACACACACCAACCAATGAGGTGGTATTGTACAGTAGATACATTAAAGTGAAAGGTTAAGTTGTGAACTAAATACTAACTGATGTAAATATTACTAGACTAACACACATTTATTTCTGAGGTTTAATATATAAATATTTTTTGCACAATTGTTTTCTCTCTCTCTCTCTCTCTCTCTCTCTCTCTCTCTCTGTCACACACACACACACACACACACATCCCTCCAAGACATGTTTCTTCAGCAGCTGCCTCCTGGAGCGCAAGGACAAGTCATCCCCTCTGCTTCTGCTCCGGCTTTTGCTCCCGTCACTGAAACCGCTGTTAGCGAAACAGTCGCAGAAGCCGAGGCGGACTCGAAAGCAGCGGCGGAGGACGCTGCTACGGAGGCGGTCGAAGCCAGGAGGCTCGCTTTGCGCGATGCCCTGAGAGAGACGGTAGTACTGATGTGCAACGCGCAGTCCTCCGCTTCGAGCCCTTTCACCGTAGTGACAGAATTCAAACTTTCACGTTACCACCAGCCCATCCACACTACCTCGTCTGGAGGCAACGCGTATCTGAACGCAGTCCTGCGTGACATTAAGCTTCAGGGCTCTGACCAATACCCCAACTATTTTCTTCTTTTAAGGAATGCCAGCAGGGCCTGCGCAGATTATCTCAGTGCAGTCGTGACAGCGGCAAATGCGCAACAAGAACGAGGACGAGGACGAGGACGAGAAACAAACAAAGAGACAAAACATACAGCAGGCCTAGTGCCTGGCCCCTCTCTCGCAGTCACCGGGGACTTGAGCAATCACTGCGATATAGTTGTCATCTTTGAAATGGACCAAGACGGGAAGGAATCGAGAAACATTTTCACCACTGACTCGTGCTCTCCCGCTATGCGAAATGCTGTACTTCAGGGCAATGTACGCTTTGACTGTGAACAAATATGGAGACCGATAAAGACACACATACGCTACTTATTCTGTCTTTGTTTTGCTCCTCACCATAGATTTAGACTAAGTCCAACAGCATAAAACAGGGGTAGGAGGAGGAGGAGGAGGAAGGAGGAGGAGGAGGAGGAGGAGGAGGAGGAGGAGGAGGAGGAGGAGGAGGAGGAGGAGGAGGAGGAGGAGGAGGAGGAGGAGGAGGAGGAGGAGGAGGAGGCAGGCCCACAGGTAGGGTAGCGTGAGGGTTTATAAATAAATAAATAGTCAGACATGCATACATACATGCATACATGCATACATACATACGTACATACATACAGTAGTATGTAGAAGAGCAAAAACATGTATCCACAAGAGCCTGGAGCCCAAGAAGAAGCACAAGAAGGTGGACAAGCAGGAGCACAACAAGAGCCACAAGAAGAAGCACAAAGAAGGCCAGGAGAACAAGACCAAGACCAAGAAGAAGAAGACGAAGCCAGAGCTGGATTGAACGCAATAATCGAAGAGGCTGTGGGAGCTGGCCTGAATGAACGAGCGCTACTAAGGATGCGCGATGCCTTAATTGAGATGGCACGAGTGTGTCACTTTCAACCCCCTTTCGCTATATGGCATCGGTTCAAGCTGTCACGGTACCACGACGGTATCCACACGACACACGCCGGAGACAATCGGTGTCTAGATATGGCACTGCGCAGAGTTCGGAGACATCGACGACACTTCCAGACCTACTGGCGTCTTCTGAGTAAGATCGGCAGGGCCTGCGCGAGTTATTTCCGTGCAGTTCTGAGAGCAGCGAATGAAGAAGGACAAGGACAAGGAGAAGGAACAGCACCACCAGCACCACCACCACCACCAAACAATTAACCTACAGAGACACTGTGAAATACAGATTACCTTTGAAATGGATCAAGATCGAAATGTGGTGAGGAAAAGTGTGATCCCAAAGGACTGCTCACCAGGACTGGCAACTGCAGTGTCTCAGGGGATGATGGGGCAGTTTGAGCTTGAAGAAATTTGGCGTCTTTTAAAGACACACTCAGTGTACACGTTCTGTGTTGCATTTGCCCCTCAGCACAAGTTTAGCCTAAGATGTTAGTAGTAGCGAGCGGCACCGTGAAGAAAAACAAATCCGACAAAAAAAAACAACAACACAAAAGCACCAATGTGGAAAGTTGTTGCCTACACAACAATTACAATGAAAACCAAACAAAAATAAAAATAAATAAAACAGATACACGTTGTCTCTGGGAGTGTTTATCATTAGAAATACTCGTGTACTATGTATTGCATGTGTCTTGCGTTTGCCCCACAGCATAGATTTAGCACACTCACTATAATGATAGCAGAAAACACCACCATCACCATTCTGAAAAGAAACAATATTTAAAGAAATACAACATACAGGCAGGCAGGCAGGCAGGCACGCGCACGCACACACACACACACACACACACACACGCACGCACGCACATACGCGCATAACCGCATACGCACATACGCGCTAGCTACTGTATTCCAGAGTCAGCAGAGTAGTCAAATTTTNCACCATTCTGAAAAGAAACAATATTTAAAGAAATACAACATACAGGCAGGCAGGCAGGCAGGCACGCGCACGCACACACACACACACACACACACACGCACGCACGCACACATACGCGCATAACCGCATACGCACATACGCGCATACGCGCTAGCTACTGTATTCCAGAGTCAGCAGAGTAGTCAAATTTTTGGCCTATTTATTAAACTCCACTAGCCTGATTCATCAGCGCACGGTTTCACGCCGCGGTTTCTACTCGGTATATTATATACTCGATAAACCGTATTCTTGATTCCTGACCTAGTCGCTGGAGAGAAATGAAAATTGAGTGGAGGCACTAAGTGGCACCAGCCTGGGTTAAAAAAAAACTCCACCACCACCACGACCTTATCCTTTGTCTGTCTGTCTGTCTGTCTGTCTGCTGCTGTCCTTCTGTCAGTCAGTCCTATAAAAGAAAAAAAAAAAAAAAAAAGTTCCAAGTACAATTTTAAGCATGGATCCACGGCAGCCTGGGGCTCATGGAGGATCACAGGGGGCTTCTAGAGCAGCACAAGCACAAGGAAGAGGAACACAAGCCACCGCGGAGGTTATGATGGATATTATCGTAAGAGCCGCAGAGGAAAGCGGACAGAGCGAAGCCTCGCTGCGGACGATGCGCGATGCCATGTTAGAGATGGTCCTCGTGTGTGACACGCAGCCTCCTTTCGCTCTACTGCATGAGTTCAAACTGTCACGCTATCACGAAGGCGCACACTCGGTCAATTCTGGAGGCAATCAGTTTCTGAACACCCTACTGCAAAATGTTCGACTGTACCCGGAAGAGTACCCCACCTATTGGCTTCTGTTAAGAAAGGCCAGCAGGGTCTGCTCCCGCTATTTTCGTGCAGTCATGAGAGCAGCAAATGTAGAAGAAGAAGAAGAAGAACAACAACAACAAGAAAAAGAAGGAGAAGGAGAACAAGACCAACCAGCACCACTACCAGTTAACCGGCAGGAACACTGTGACATACGAGTGATCTTTGAAATGGATCGAGATCGCAAAGAGTTCAGAAACATTGTGACTACAGAGGACTGCCCCCCACCAATGAGAAATGCAGTGTCTCTAGGGACTGTAGACTTTGACCTTGAGGAAATGTGGAAAATTTTAAAGATACACTCTGCCTACGTATTCTGCCTCGCTTTTGCGCCTGGCCATAGGTTTACACTGGCAGTGTCGCCGTGAATGAAGCGAAATGAAGCAGCACCAGTCTGAAAAGTTTTTGCTTTGCTAGTAGTAGTAGTAGTAGTAGTAGTAGTAGTAGTAGTAGTAGTAGTAGTAGTAGTAGTACATTGTTATATTGTTATTACAAGACATGTTTATCTTTTATGTATTACAGTGATTATTGTCATGAATGTAATAAACAAAATGAATCACAAAGGCTTGAGTTTTACATTTAAAGAACATTTATTTTCATGAATCCTCAGTCCTGAGTTTCCTGCAAAGGTCTGACCACGGGTCAAGTTCACAAAAGACTCGGCTCAAGACTGAAGATGCTTTCTCGCCTTTTGGTATCACAGTGTCCAGCACGTATCGGGCTTTGTCTTGTTTGCTCTTCTTTTTTTCCGTGCAGTTTACTTCCTCTGGGGTCAGGACCTTCTCCTGCTGAAGTTTATCCAGGAGCTGGTTCAGCACCTCTTCAGACACTCTCTGCACAAACTCAGAACGCATCGACTGGAGCTGCTGCACAGCACTGACTCGGGGACTGACCCGGGGCCTTTGGTCTTCACCCACAGTGACCTCTGAAGCACAGAAACAGACCTGATCAGAGCAGAGAAACAAACACACAACAGAGAAACAAACACACAACAGAGAAACAAACACACAACAGAGAAACAAACCCAGCAGGACAATAACATGTGACTGACCAGTCATATTCAGCTCGTGTCTCCAGACCTCTGTGTTTTTTTCTGTGTTCTCTGTTCTGTTGTTGTCCTCTGTCAGTGAGATGGACAGTAGACCACAGTTCGGCGGCAGGCGCAGCTCACAGGATGGGTAATAGTTGGGTTCATGGTCCAAATCGTTAATAGTATTTCTAAAACGGGGGTCTTTTTAAAATCGTTACCTAAAGATGCCTGTACCTCACAGCCTTAGGTTGCATGCTCCAGTTCAATCACTCCTTGGGCCTGTGTACAGCTGTGTCTCATTTTCGTGCATGCACTACTGACTGCATACAGCAGGGGGAAAGTTTTGTTTTTTTTTTACAAAGTGTCTATGGTAGTAGAGTAGTAGTAGTAGTAGTAGTAGTAGTAGTAGTACATTGTTGAAAAAACACAATTTTGGGTCTGTTTGACCCACTAGGAGAGCGTGAGGGTTATACAAGGTACCTTTAAAGTCTCTGTATTGTTTCACCCTTGACCTTTCAGGCTAAGTTCAACAATAGATTTTAATTTTAGTTCTATTTGTGTCTTAATTTTTCCTTCCTTTAATATGACCGGTCATTTAATTTAGAGGGTTTTTGGTTGAGAATCTAATTTTACTGGCTTAATTTTAGGTTTAAGCTCTAATTTAGGCTCAATTTATCCACCCTGTGCACTTTTCAAATCAATTCTGTAACTTTTAAAATTATACCTTGTGTCCTTTTAAAGTTTACAAAATTGCCATAGATTCAACAAAACAATACAGTATGTGTAGCAAAAACAGAACAGTTCTTTTAAATGTTCTTTAACTTAGCAAACGCTTTTAGTGCTCCTTAGCAACGTTCCCCGTCAGTGGGAAAGTGCTCCTCAGTGTCTCTGAAATCCACGAGGAAAACTGTCAATCTCCTACCGCAACCTTGGTGGTGTTTGTGGGTGTGAAGGTTCTATGCGCCGTCCTTTCCCGCGTTTCCTGGGTAGGCTCGCCTTCCGTGTGTCTGTGTCTCCGTGTCTCTGCGGGAATTCAGGGTCCGGGACCTTCTTCTCCCACGTTTCCCCGGGGGGGAATAAAACCTGGCCTGCAGGACAGGCCATGAAGAAATTAATTATAATTAGATTTTTGCTTTTAGTCCATGAAATTAAACTACTTTAAATAAAAACTGAGCCGTCTTGAAAGGCTACGTGACTCAACAAAAACTCAAAATGGCGGTGGCTCGACATCCACACCGCTCAGTATTACTATGAGTTAGCGTGTTCCACACCCAAGTATTCACCCAAAATACATAACATAAAATACCCTTACAGTAAAATAAGCTTCACATTTCCCGACAGAAATATAAACAGTAAAGATGTGCCGCTCTCTGCCGTCTGCGGCAAGTCCAATTCGGCCCCAATCACCCTGCTAGTCACGGCAAAGTGCACTCTACGAATGGGCAAAATATAATGTAATATATATATATGTAACTCACCAAAAAAACTCCTAGTAATTGTCGGAAACCGTGTAACTCCGAGTTTTGCTCACCCCTCCTCCAGCCTGGTTAGACAACAAGTTTGCGTCTCTGTAGTTTGCGCTAATAGCTTCTCTGCCGTGCGCTCGTTCGCTCTGCCGTAACAGGCCTCGCTCCTGCTACGCAGCCTCTCGTGGGTGGGGGAGGGGCGTTCGAAAAACTTTATCGATAACAAAAAAAAAGTTTACAATATTCTTTTTAAACAAAAATAAATAAAACCATGAATTTGTCTTTTAAATGTTATTTATATTTTTCTCATGTTATTTATAACTGTTTTAATCAAGTTTTAAATCAAATTATTTATTAGTATTTATTGACCCTTTTTACTTTTTATCATGTACTTCTCTGTTACTATTGGGTCTATTCGTAACGGGGGTTACACCTGGTTTAGTCCTGGTTTAGTCCTGGTTCAGTCCTGGTTTAGTCCTGGTTCAGTCCTGGTTCAGTCCTGGTTCAGTCCTGGTTTAGTCCTGGTTTAGTCCTGGTTTAGTCCTGGTTTAGTCCTGGTTTAGTCCTGGTTCCTGGTTTAGTCCTGGTTTAGTCCTGGTTCAGTCCTGGTTTAGTCCTGGTTTAGTCCTGGTCCTGGTTAGTCCTGGTTCAGTCCTGGTTTAGTCCTGGTTCAGTCCTGGTTCAGTCCTGGTTTAGTCCTGGTTCAGTCCTGGTTCAGTCCTGGTTTAGTCCTGGTTTAGTCCTGGTTTAGTCCTGGTTTAGTCCGTGTCAGTGTTTCTTCTGTTCAGTAAATAAAGCCTGTGCAGTGATGACAGTCGAGTCGCGTCTGTGAATTCGTGTTCGTACTGAAGAAAGTGAAACCGTTTCATTTCATTTGGTGATTTTAATTGTTGAAGTCGTAACTTTTTAATTCATATTCTGATGGACGCTTCAGTGAGAAAGATTTGAATCTGTGTGTGATTTATCACGGGCACGGGAGGGTAACAGGTGGAATGTTAACAGGTCCGGGCAGGTGCGGGTTTGACTTTGATATAATCACGGGTTAACGGGCGGGTGCGGTGCTGGACTGCGCGGGTGTGGGCGGGTGCAGGACTCTGGGTCGGGTCACGTTGGTCACGTGTGGTGTTGGCGGTGACACAACATGAACCACAGTGATTCAGTTTTGCTGTTATCACAACAGCCCCAATAAAAAGACTTTATAAAGTCATATTGTAGAGTCTATGGGAGTGTAAAGAGACTTCTGTTACAACAGCACAGAAAGTGAACGGAGAAGAGCAGTGGGGGATGGACCCAGACTGTGGAATATAAAACAGGAAATGGCAGCTCAGATTCAACTCATAAACTTACTGTAATTTCCAGACTAGGATAATTCATGGGTGATATTCATGAGATGAGTATAATATAAGAGAGAAGCTTGAACACTTTCCCCCTGCGTCGTAGTATCGTTGTTTTGTATAAAAAAATAAAATAAAAAAAGGACCTTCTTTTGAATCTGTTGTGTGTTTAGAGCATCTATTTCCTCCTTCACTTCCTTGATTTTTATGACCTGGTCCCTGAAGGTTTGACCAGATTTTGTATTCAGCCTGTGTGTGTCTGTGTGTGTCTGTGCTCCCACGTGACTCCTGCACTGTGGCTGTGATAGAGTGGGACACTCTGGTGTTTGCTGATCTGTGTTTAGGGCTGCTCAATGATCTTTATTTCAGATTTGTAGTTACAGTTCATATTGGCAAGGCAAGGACGTGGTTGGATTTGGATAGGTGTGTGTCTGTGTGTGTGTGTGTGTGTGTATGTGTGTGTGTATATATATATGTGGCTGAAGCAAGAACAAAGGATAAAGAAACAATATTAGAATTATGATATATGTATACATAAATAACTTCCTTAATAACAATAATATATGAACTATCTTAACAAACAAACTCAGGGAATACAGAAATGGTCCAGCGGTCTTTGCCCCTTAGGAAGCCACTGTTGCAGCCGCCGCGTGCTTACTACGGCTTAATTGGTGTCGGGTTACACTGCTATAATAGCGAAGATACGACGGACACCCGACAGTGCAAACCTTACGGAACGGCGAACTACACAGTGTGATATATATAACACTAAAACACAGGAAACACTTGGCACAGCAATGATATGTGTCACACAACAACTCACTTTATGCATGAACGCACACAGAAAACACCACACAGGGAAAAAACAACCAGTGCTGCGGTGAAACTCAAGGGAAAAAACAAACGGGAAGTGACATCATTAGTGACTCAACAACGGACATTACTGTATACATTTAAAGACTTTCCGACAGTGGCGGCTGGTCAATAGGGGCGCAAGAGCGACGCACTCCCTAACCTGACCTAGATAATAGAAGAAGAAAAATATATATAAACATAAAAATATATAAAGTTGTTATTTTGTATTAGACTATATGTTTAATATTTAGTTTAAAATTGAACGTGTATCTGCATAGACATATTTTTATCACGTTAAAACTGCTCACATCACTTTATTTGAGTCGTGTGTTTGGACTTTGAGTGCGGTGAGTCGGAGCGACCTCATGGAGTTTCTATGGAACTATGAAGTTTTGAGAAAATCTGACGTCGTGACGTTGCCTCTGCACATTTGTTGGGTAGGAACTTTAACTAGAGTGGACTGTAGGCACTGGTTCGGGTGTAAAGCTGTCACTGCTCTGGGGTGTCGGCCAGAACACCTCTTAAGGCCCAGATGAAGACTCAGCAGGAGGAGGCAATGAGGAGACAAATGGCGACGTTCAGGTTCTTATATTTGACATAAGGAGGTACACAGTGACGGGGGTGAACATAAGTGGGGATGCATGTGTGGTTTCTAGGAATAAACAGAAATAAAACATTCAATTACTAATTATCAGTAATAAAAAAACAAACATACAAGCTACACAAATATAAATTCACTTAGTCCCCCTCTAACATAAACCTTACACAATCAAACAGTAACAGGAAACAAGACACATAATACAACTTCATAATAAAGTACAAACTTACTGTGGTCATAAACGCACACTTCCAAACGACAATCTGCAAATCTAAAGTGAACTCCAGTTTACAGGAACCACGTTTTTCCCTGTCACTACTTAGGCAATTTAGGAGGTAAGAGCGCCCTCTAGTGGACCCTCCACAGATCACAACAAAACCCAGAAAACTTACCAAACAAGAACATGGAAATCAAAGGGCCTTTTGTACACCATGACTTTACATTAGCGCTAAAATATGTGTTTGGAGCGGCCTGAAACCAACTGATTGGTCTGAATCAACATGAACACACATCTGGACCTGTTGTGGTTCAGCTGCTCTGTCGCTCGGCCCCGACTCTGCACTGACACATGTTACTGCTACAGGATCATGAACGGAGAACAACAGAGCTGTGTGTTGTACAGTTATGGAGAGTTGTGACAAGTGCGTCCGAGGAACAGTTTTACAGAGTAACAGCGAGAAAAGAAGCATTAAACTGGAATGAGCTTTTGGCTGCGGTGAGATTCTACGGCTCTTATTCTGATTCACACACTGGCTAATAGCGGCTAGTTATTATCTTAAACCTCTCCACAGTAAAGCGCGAGGACAGACCCGCCGCCGGGACCAGGACCCACGCGCCGCCGGGGCCAGGGCAGTCGCTCGCTGCTCTGTCCGTCTCTGCCCGCTTGTTTCTCGGTGTAAAAGTTTCAGTGGACGTAGCGCACAGAGACATAAGTCCACCTGGTGTCCTGGTGTTAATATGAACTGGTGTCACTTTCACATTTATGTGGAAGTGGGATTAAGACCATTTTAAAATCAGCTCGTGCACTCGGCTCTTGGACCTCTTGTCACGGACCTGACTGGACCAGGATTTGGACCAGTTTCATCTCTTCATATTGGACAATAGACTTTTGGAGACAGAACCAATGGGACAGTGGACAGAGGAAACACTCTGCTTCAGTCTCTGGAGAAGGTAAGAGGTTTGTTTTCATTAGTTTGGGGCAAATCTGAAGATGGAGCCTCACAGGTGAATAGTGTTATTGTGTTATAGTTAAATAGTGCGTAAATGAGCTGCTGTTGTTCTGTTGTGCGCTGTAGGAGCGGCGCTGATGTCGTGTGTTCATGTTGTGATCGTCGCCTCTTATTGTAGTTTTGCTGTTGGGGATGAGTGTGAGCGCTGTGTTACTTTGTGTTGTGTTACCTTGTGTTGTGTTGCCTTGTGTTGTGTTGCCTTGTGTTGTGTTACCTTGTGTTGTGTTACCTTGTGTTGTGTTACCTTGTGTTGTGTTGTTGTGTGTTGTTGGGTGTGAGTGGTGGATCAGGTTGTGTAAACTTGTGTAAAACTGCACTTGTCTGTGTGTTGTGCTCTGATAGTTCAGCCAACAGTGACCAAAATGACTGTGTGTTTCTGTTTCATTATAATACTATATAGCCTATATATAATACATATATTTATAATATATATTTATAATTCTGGCCTTGGCGCCTCCCAAAAATGATACCACCAGCTGCCACTGCTCCTGCACAGTCGACTTTGAACAGTTTGACAAACACAGAGCCACAGACAAACAAGTTCATTCATTTTTTAATCCATTCATAACCCTCTTTCATCACTACGGCAACTGCAGACTGAACCACATTTCATCTGCAACTTTGGACATAAAAAGGTGTGTCTCATCTCAGGTATGAAGAGTGACGTGACAAGTTTATCAAGTCTGAGTCCAAACCAGGAAAAGTTCAGTTCAGTTCAGAGACACGGAGGCAGAAGAATCTGTGTGAACCACCATTTCAACTGGACCAAAGAAACTCTGGTTGGGGAATTTCTCCTGCGGTACAGTACAGCGGCTCAACAGTGCGGTACGTGGTGATACCACAGACCTACGCCGCTCCTTCCACCTGCGCTCACCCCACAGTCTACACGGGCGCAACGTCGAGCTCGTCCCAACAGTGAGTCCTGGTTTAGTCCTGGTTTAGTCCTGGTTTAGTCCTGGTTTCAGTCCTGGTTTAGTCCTGGTTTAGTCCTGGTTCAGTTCTGGTTCAGTCCTGGTTTAGTCCTGGTTTTAGTCCTGGTTTAGTCCTGGTTTAGTCCTGGTTCAGTTCCTGGTTTAGTCCTGGTTTAGTCCTGGTTCAGTCCTGGTTTAGT
Organism: Boleophthalmus pectinirostris; assembly: GCF_026225935.1. NCBI lineage: Eukaryota > Metazoa > Chordata > Actinopteri > Gobiiformes > Gobiidae > Boleophthalmus > Boleophthalmus pectinirostris. Next base: position 11,714 of record NW_026571137.1, on the reverse strand, counting down.
CCTGGTTTAGTCCTGGTTCAGTCCTGGTTCAGTCCTGGTTCAGTCCTGGTTCAGTCCTGGTTTAGTTCTGGTTTAGTTTAGTTCTGGTTTAGTTCTGGTTCAGTCCTGGTTTAGTCCTGGTTTAGTCCTGGTTCAGTCCTGGTTTAGTCCTGGTTCAGTCCTGGTTCAGTCCTGGTTTAGTCCTGGTTTAGTCCTGGTTCAGTCCTGGTTTAATCCTGGTTTAGTCCTGGTTCAGTTCTGGTTTAGTCCTGGTTTAGTCCTTTTTTAGTCCTGGTTTAGTCCTGGGTTAGTCCTGGGTTAATCCTGGGTTAGACCTGGTTCGGTCCAGGTTCGGTCCAGGTTCAGTCCTGGTCCAGTCCTGGTCCAGTCCTGGTCCAGTCCTGGTTTAGTCCTGGTTTAGTCCTGGTTTAGTCCTGGTTTAGTCCTGGTTCAGTCCTGGGTTAGTCCTGGTTTAGTCCTGGTTCAGTTCTGGTTCAGTCCTGGTTTAGTCCTGGTCCAGTCCTGGTTTAGTCCTGGGTTAGTCCTGGGTTAGTCCTGGTTTAATCCTGGGTTAGTCCTGGGTTAGTCCTGGTTCAGTCCTGGTTTAGTCCTGGGTTAGTCCTGGTTTAATCCTGGGTTAGTCCTGGTTTAGTCCTGGTTTAGTCCTGGTTTAGTCCTGGTTTAGTCCTGGTTTCAGTCCTGGTTCAGTCCTGGTTCAGTCCTGGTTTTAGTCCTGGTTCAGTCCTGGTTCAGTCCTGGTTTAGTCCTGGTTTAGTCCTGGTTTAGTCCTGGTTTAGTCCTGGTTCAGTCCTTGTTTAGTCCTTTAGTCCTGGTTTAGTCCTGGTTTAGTTCTGGTTTAGTCCTGGTTCAGTCCTGGTTTAGTCCTGGTTCAGTCCTGGTTTAGTCCTGGTTCAGTCCTTGTTTAGTCCTGGTTTAGTCCTGGTTCAGTCCTGGTTTTAGTTCTGGTTTAGTCCTGGTTTAGTCCTGGTTTAGTCCTGTTTAGTCCTGGTTCAGTCCTGGTTCAGTCCTGGTTCAGTCCTTGTTTAGTCCTTGTTTAGTCCTTTAGTCCTGGTTTAGTCCTGGTTCAGTCCTTGTTTAGTCCTGGTTTAGTCCTGGTTCAGTCCTGGTTCAGTCCTTTAGTTCTGGTTTAGTCCTGGTTTAGTCCTGGTTCAGTCCTGGTTCAGTCCTGGTTTAGTCCTGGTTTAGTTCTGGTTTAGTCCTGGTTTAGTCCTGGTTCAGTCCTTTAGTTCTGGTTTAGTCCTGGTTTAGTCCTGGTTCAGTTCTGGTTCAGTCCTGGTTTAGTTCTGGTTTAGTCCTGGTTTAGTCCTGGTTTAGTCCTGGTTCAGTTCTGGTTCAGTCCTGGTTTAGTCCTGGTTTAGTCCTGGTTTAGTCCTGGTTTCAGTCCTGGTTTAGTCCTGGTTCAGTCCTGGTTTAGTCCTGGTTTAGTCCTGGTTCAGTCCTGGTTTAATCCTGGTTTAGTCCTGGTTCAGTTCTGGTTTAGTCCTGGTTTAGTCCTTTTTTAGTCCTGGTTTAGTCCTGGTTTAGTCCTGGGTTAGTCCTGGGTTAATCCTGGGTTAGACCTGGTTCGGTCCAGGTTCAGTCCTGGTTTAGTCCTGGTTTAGTCCTGGTCCAGTCCTGGTCCAGTCCTGGTCCAGTCCTGGTTCCAGTCCTGGTTTAGTCCTGGTTTAGTCCTGGTTTAGTCCTGGTTTAGTCCTGGTTCAGTCCTGGGTTATTCCTGGTTTAGTCCTGGTTCAGTTCTGGTTCAGTCCTGGTTTAGTCCTGGTCCAGTCCTGGTCTAGTCCTGGGTTAGTCCTGGGTTAGTCCTGGTTTAATCCTGGGTTAGTCCTGGGTCAGTCCTGGGTTAGTCCTGGTTTAGTCCTGGTTCAGTCCTGGTTTAGTCCTGGTTTAGTCCTGGTTTAGTCCTGGTTTAGTCCTGGTTTAGTCCTGGTTTAGTCCTGGTTTAGTCCTGGTTTAGTCCTGGTTTAGTCCTGGTTCAGTCCTGGTTAGTCCTGGTTTAGTCCTGGTTCAGTCCTGGTTTAGTCCTGGTTCATCAGTCCAATTCGGCCCCAATCACCCTGTTAGTCACGGCAAAGTGCACTCTACGAATGGGCAAAATATAATGTAATATATATATATATATATATATATGTAACTCACCAAAAAAACTCCTAGTAATTGTCGGAAACCGTGTAACTCCGAGTTTTGCTCACACTCCTCCTCCAGCCTGGTTAGACAACAAGTTTGCGTCTCTGTAGTTTGCGCTAATAGCTTCTCTGCCGTGCGCTCGTTCGCTCTGCCGTAACAGGCCTCGCTCCTGCTACGCAGCCTCTCGTGGGTGGGGGAGGGGCGTTCGAAAAACTTTATCGATAACAAAAAAAAAGTTTACAATATTCTTTTTAAACAAAAATAAATAAAACCATGAATTTGTCTTTTAAATGTTATTTATATTTTTCTCATGTTATTTATAACTGTTTTAATCAAGTTTTAAATCAAATTATTTATTAGTATTTATTGACCCTTTTTACTTTTTATCATGTACTGCTCTGTTACTATTGGGTCTATTCGTAACGGGGGTTACACCTGGTTTAGTCCTGGTTTAGTCCTGGTTTAGTCCTGGTTTAGTCCTGGTTCAGTCCTGGTTCAGTCCTGGTTTAGTCCTGGTTCAGTCCTGGTTTAGTCCTGGTTCAGTCCTGGTTCAGTCCTGGTTTAGTCCTGGTTTAGTCCTGGTTTAGTCCTGGTTTAGTCCTGGTTTAGTCCTGGTTTAGTCCAGTCCTGGTTCAGTCCTGGTTTAGTCCTGGTTTAGTCCTGGTTTAGTCCTGGTTTAGTCCTGGTTTAGTCCTGGTTTAGTCCGTGTCAGTGTTTCTTCTGTTCAGTAAATAAAGTCTGTGCAGTGATGACAGTCGAGTCGCGTCTGTGAATTCGTGTTCGTACTGAAGAAAGTGAAACCGTTTCATTTCATTTGGTGATTTTAATTGTTGAAGTCGTAACTTTTTAATTCATATTCTGATGGACGCTTCAGTGAGAAAGATTTGAATCTGTGTGTGATTTATCACGGGCACGGGAGGGTAACAGGTGGAATGTTAACAGGTCCGGGCAGGTGCGGGTTTGACTTTGATATAATCACGGGTTAACGGGCGGGTGCGGTGCTGGACTGCGCGGGTGTGGGCGGGTGCAGGACTCTGGGTCGGGTCACGTTGGTCACGTGTGGTGTTGGCGGTGACACAACATGAACCACAGTGATTCAGTTTTGCTGTTATCACAACAGCCCCAATAAAAAGACTTTATAAAGTCATATTGTAGAGTCTATGGGAGTGTAAAGAGACTTCTGTTACAACAGCACAGAAAGTGAACGGAGAAGAGCAGTGGGGGATGGACCCAGACTGTGGAATATAAAACAGGAAATGGCAGCTCAGATTCAACTCATAAACTTAATACAAGATGAAGAAAAAAAGAACAAATCAAATCAACCTTCATGACTCCAGCAGGTATGAAATGTGTGTGTGTTTAATCTGTTCTAAAAGGCTCCAGAGAAGAACAGAAATAATATTATTATTAATAATAATAAGAGAAAGAGGCTGGAGGTCCTGAAGGTTTATCGTCGGCTTTTGTGTTTGTCTGTGGTTTATGTTTCTGTCCTTCTTCTTTAAATGGTCTGAAAATGTGGTGAGGTGTCTGACATTTTGTGTCTTTGTGGTTTTATTTGTAGAGACAAAATGGCTTCCAGGCTGGAGGAGGACCTGACCTGTCCCATCTGCACTGAGCTCTTCAGAGATCCTGTGGTTCTGTCCTGCAGCCACAGCTTCTGTAAAGTCTGTGTGGAGAACTGGTGGAGGAACAAACACATAAAGACCTGTCCAGTTTGTAAGAAAGAGTCTTCAAAGGATCCTCCCCTGAACCTGGTCCTGAAGAACCTGGTGCAGACGTATAAAGAGCAGAGAGAGCAGACCTCTTCAGAGCCTCTGTGCAGCCTTCACTCAGAGAAGCTCCGGCTCTTCTGTCTGGACCATCAGCAGCTGGTGTGTCTGGTCTGCAGAGACTCCAGGACTCACAAAGATCACAGGTTCAGTCCCATCGAGGAGGCGGCCGAGGACCAGAGAAAACATCTGAGGACGTCCATCGAACCTCTGCAGGACAAACTGCAGGTACAGACTCTTCACCTCAGTAACTGTGGTTAAGTGAAGTTCTTTTGTTCTAAATTCAGATCAAACCAAACACACAGACACAGCTGGAGCACAACACTGTCTCTGATTCATTTGTGCAGGTTCTGACCCAGAGGAAAAAGCAGTTTGAAGACGCTGCAGCTCATATCACAGCCCAGGCTCGACAGACAGAGGCACAGATCCGAGACCAGTTTAACAAACTGCACCAGTTTCTGTTGGAGGAAGAAGAGACCAGGATGAAGGCTCTGAGGGAGGAGGAGGAGCAGAAGACTCAGAGCATGAAGGACAAGATGGACACAGTGAGCAGAGACATGGAGACTGTGTCCAAAACCATCAGAGAGACAGAGGAGCAGCTGAGGGCCACAGACACCTCCCTCCTGCTACAGTACAAGTCTACAGTAGAGAGAGTGCAGCGCCGCCCCCTGGTGGAGGAGCAGGAGATGGAACATGGAGCTTTGATAGACCAGGTCAAACATGTGGGCAACCTGAGCTTCAACATCTGGAGGAACATGGAGAGACTGGTGAGGTTCTACCCTGTCATTCTGGATCCAAACACAGCAGCGACCTGAACTCATCCTGTCTGAAGATCTGAGCTCAGTGAGGAGAGGAGAGACACAGAGTCTTCCACAGAATCCAGAGAGACATAGCAGTCTATTTGTATCAGGATCTGAAGTGTTTAGATCAGGGACTCACAGCTGGGACGTGGAGGTCGAGGATAATAAAGACTGGGAAGTAGGTGTGTGGGGACATTTTCAGAGAGCGGAGAAAAAGGTGCGTAGATTTTGGTTTATACAGTTCTTAAATGATGTATACACATCCCGTTATTTGCTAATATCCGGTCCAGGCACATTTAAACATCTGTCTGTGAGGCGTCTGCAGAGACTCAGAGTGAAGCTGGACTTGGACAGAGGAACACTGACCTTTAGTGACCCCGACACAAACACTGACCTGCACACATACAGAGATACTTTTACTGATGAAATACGTCCATATTTAAAGACATTCTACAACGTTCCTCTGAAGATTTTACCAAAGAACATAAGTGTAAAAGTGTAAATGAAACTGAAGTGTTTAAATCTGAAGGTCCAAATGTAACAAAGAGTTTGGATGGATGTCATACATTACACACAGATTTTAGTGTCAAGATCAGAGCTGTTCTAAAAATATCTGATCTGTTGTCCATGATCCTTTTGAACCCTTCCTCCACACTTTGTTTCTTTTATACGTTTTGAAATTTTGCCCCCCCCCCCAAAAAAAATCACACTTTAATTTTTAAAAAGTGCATTTTTGACCCTGAAAATGTCCTGTAACTATTCATTTCCATCACTGAACTGAACAAACACTATTTGGACAATTAGAGAATAAATAGTTGAATATAAATGTACTTTTTTGTTGAGGTTTGTATAAAGTTCTATATAAAGGTGTCAGAGGTGATCAAATTTCACCTAAATGTCGATGTTTCTTGTGGCACTGTTCCATGTGTCTTTATTTGTTGTTGCTTTTGTCATAAGTTGATGAATGATTGTGAACATGTTTATACTGTTTTATGTGATTATCTGATTTATCTGATGCTGCAAATTCTTGACTTAAAATAAAATTGTAAATCGTTCATCAGTCGTTTCAAATCTAATGTTTCTGTATTTCGATTGCCTCTTTAACCCAGCGACGGTGTTTGTTTTCCAGAATATGCTTCTCTCTTTTACAGTGGTCAGAGAGATCACATCAATTATCGAAAGACCAAATTAACCTCACTGGACAATTACGCTCAAGTCATGGACAACAATGTGACAAAGAATTCTGGAAAAAGGCATGTTTACGTAACCATCTCCGATTCAGCCTGCGTTGCTGAGACATGGGAATTATACCACCCAGACTGGACCTGAAGAATCCCAACCCAGAACACGGGACTATAAACCGGGACGAGGGGCTTTTTTACTCTCACACACCTGGGATTCTGTCCTGAGGAAGGTCGTCCTGCCTCCACCAGCAGGAAGACAGCGACAAAACCTGTTTAAATCATCTGAGCGACACGACACAGAAACATCACAAGACTCTGAGGAACAGCACTACTGAACAAAAAACTGTCAGGTAGGAAAACAAACTCTTGGTCTGTAAAAAGAACCGTATAACATAAATTATCGAAAGACCAATTGAACCTCATTGGTGTATTTGTCCATTTTGCAAACATTCACGTATGTAGTGGTAACCAACGTCTATGTGCTTGGTTCTTGCATGATCAACTGGATTCTCTGCTATTGCGATTGCTCCTTGACTTATTGTCCAGGATCACAGTCGGTCTCCATTCCAAGTTCAGTTAGTAGTCGTCTCAGCCACATTCCTTCCTGTGCAAGCTTGGCTTAGTGCGACATACTCAGCTTCTGCAGTTGAAAGTGCTACTGTGGCGTGTTTCTTACTCAGCCAACTTACTGTTCCTCCAGCGAGTAGAAAGATGTTTCCTGTAGTCGAACGCCGATCATCCTGATCACCTGCCCAGTCTGCATCTGAGAATCCGACCAAGGTTCCCGTCTCTGTCCTCTTATACTTGAGTGCAAGGTTTTGCGTCCTTTTCAAGTATCTCAGGATTCTTTTGATTGTGGTGAGATGTGCAGCATTTGGATTTGCATTAAACTTTGATACGGCATTCGCTGCTTGTGCCATATCTGGTCACGTGGCCATAGCAACATACAGCAAACTTTCTACCATGGACTGATGGGCACTCTGGTTCACTGACTTACTGACATCATCATCCTTTTTTAGCCTAACATTTGTATCAGCTGGTGTTGCTACTGGTTTGGCACTGTCCATTCCATATTTTTGTAAAATGTCCTCACTGTATTTTTTCTGATAAAGAAAGATGCACTCTGTCTTGAACAACAGAGATGCCCAGGAGGTAGGACAGCTCACCCATGTCCTTCATTTTGTATCTTTTCTTCAGCTTTCAGCTTGTCCATACTCTCAGTTGACTCTGTAATCAAAATCAGATCATCAACCCACACAGTCAGTATTTCTAGTTCCTGACCTGTTTGAACAAACACACACTGATCTGAGGTAGTCTGAGCAAAGCCAAAGTCCTTCATAAACTCTGTGAAAGTGTTGCTCCAGCAGCAAGGTGACTGTTTTAGTCCATAGATTGACTTTTTCAGTTTGCATACCAGATGTTCTTGTCCTTGTTTGTGTAACCTTCTGGTTGCTCCATGTAGATTTCCTCTTGTAAGTGTCCATTTAGAAATGCTGTTACAACGTCCATTTGGTGCACATGGAGATTGATCTGCACAGCAAAGGATAACAATGTACGGACTGAACTGAACCGTACCACCGATGAATAAGTCTCATCATAGTCTGCACCATAAACCTGTGAGTTTCCCTTAGCAACAAGTCTAAACTTGTACCTTTCAACTCGTCCGTCACTGATGCTTGACTTTAAAAACCCACTTTGATCCTATTGCTTTGCGTTCCTTTGGTAACTCCACCAGGTCCCATGTGTCATTTTCCAACAGCGATTCTTATTCCAAATCAGCCGCTTCCTGACACTCCTTTGCGTTTGGACTCACCATGGCTAGGCCTGTAACGATAACAAAATTTGCTGGACGATTAATTGACCATGAATTTATTGCGATAAATGATCATATTGACATCTTGAGACCAATTTCAACTAATATAATGACCATGGAATAAAAATTCAAATGCATCCTCTCAATGATCAATAAACCTTTCTAAATAACATTTAACACAGGAACTGCAAGACAACCAAAAACAATAGGCCTAAATAAAACAGACTTAACATAGGACTAGTTTAATGTAGTCTGGTTGCCAGCAAGGACTTGTTCACAAAAATGTACCTGAATAAACCACTGTTGAACCAAATACAACCAAAGCAATCAATAAAATGGATCATTAAGATTCTGTAACAAAATTGTCCTTAAAAGTGATTTTAGTCACTGACTTACATTGGTATATTGTGGTCACTCTCTCTGTGGCTGCTGCTGTGGCCTCGTCATTTTGGTCATTTAAATGTTCGTATTAATGCGACACAGGATGCTATTCCACTATGAGGGAGCCGCTGTCCTGTCTGGTGTCGTGTCGGGTTGGTTTTCGGGTTCGGGTTCTCCCGGGGGCGGGGCTAGTTGTGTCGCTCGGTTTTGGGTTTATATCAGCTGTTCAGATTTGAGACATTTCTTCTCGTCGTTTGCGTTTCGCTCGCTGTATTTGACGCTTGTGGCTGTTGAGACGTGTCCCACTGACCAGTGTTGATTTGGCATCGTGACTTGTTTTGACACTCGGCGATGAACTGTTTTGTCACTCTGACAGCGGCGCTAGCTTGTGCTGCTAGCGCACCACACAAACAGCGGCAAAAAACGCGCAGACTACGCGCACTGATAAACACACACGCACGTTGGTTCAAGCGTCATTACGCTTGTTAAACAAGAAGAGTCAGAGAGCGACAGAAGCTTCTAACATTCAGTGTCTTTGACAGCGAGTGAGAAAGAGCGACAGAGAGCGCGAGGAAAACAAACAAGCTGCAAATAAATTTTATTGTGGCTGGAAAAGTTATCGAGCTCATTAAAAGTTATTGTACGATTAATCGATTTATTGATTATCATTACAGGCCTAACCATGGCTTCTTTCAGTGTGGTTGGCTCTGTAACATAACACGTTAGCATAATGTTCAACAGTTACTACATCAGCAAACTCCTCATATCTAAATCTTTTTGGAGGCCTTCTGATTTGGCTTGACTGTTTAACAACCTCACTGACTGTAGTGTTCTCACTATTTACTTGCTTTTCATCTGTGTTTATTGTCACTTCATTTTGTAAGTTGGACACATTTTCTCCTTGTTTACATCAAAGTCTGTCTCATTGAAATCATCATCCCTTCAAATGAGTGCTCTCCTCTTTCCTTCATCCCACAAACGATAACGTTCTTCATTGCTCGTTTAGCCCATGAAGTGAAACTTTACTGCTTTTTTGTCCAGCTTCTTTATTTCTGCGTCTGGGACATGTGCATAAGAGACACAGCCAAATACTCTCATGTGATTAATGTCTGGCCTTTTCCATACCTTTGAAAGGGCGTGGAA
>NW_026571136.1:0-25000 GCF_026225935.1 Boleophthalmus pectinirostris | reverse complement strand
TGCATTTACGTAACACTTTCCTCCACGCATAGTGCACTGATCAAACTTTTAACACGCTATTGTCCCAGGACTATTTCAGCAGTCACTTCATTATGATGTGGAAAGGAAAGCAAATTTCACAAGTTTTGGAGTCAGTGGGAATACTCATAATCCTGTTTCATGATTGGAGTTGGATTTAGGCCTAATGCACAGTAACATTTTCTTTTCTCCCTTTTAGTGTGTAGCTATCAGTGTATCTCTTTTGGCATTTGGTTTTACACTCACATGTTTCAGTATTTATTCTGAAAACTAAAAGGCACTGTAGCATGGATGGCCCAATACAAGCTACACTTTAAAGAAGACATACTGTGCTTGAGCCTGCTATATAGTTACAATCTGTTGTATCTTATGCATATCACCGATTAAGAGAATAAAATTGGAGAATGAAGTAAGAACATAGCAATGAGCATATAACTGTGGCAGTGAAAACTGATCAGCAATATGGCGATTAAAGATTGCTCAAACATGCACAAATCACTCCAAATACAACTTACAGAGGAGAAATGAGAAGAGAAGGGAAAACAACTATAACACAATAACAAAAAAGATGTTACACTTTAACAATATTGGGAAATCAGATAGACCCATACTGTCACCATCCATCATTCTGAGATAAATTTAATTACTATATATTGGTTGTGTAATGCCTGACTTTCACATGGGTAGCAAAGTATGTTAAAGAGCTAGCAAAGTAAGTTAAAATCAAAGAACTGTTGAACCTTAACTAAGTGTTCATTAACAAGATTCAAATATCTCAACGGGTTGTGTCTGTGTGAAATACGAGTCTAAGTATACCATAGTTTAAAATTAAGATACAGGACTGCAAAGAATTCTATTTTACAATGTCAGAAGTTTTGTGTATTATTTGTCTGATTTAAACTGGTTAAAGCCTCTGTTATTACTGGCCCTTGTTGAAAAAATTTTTTATTTTCTTACTTGAACTGAAAAAGTGGTGGCACTCTTCACAACTTTGATGTAGCACCTTAATATGATGGCTATCTTTGTAGCTTGTTTATTTCACAGTGTCATATGTTATCTATAATGATTGTCTATTGATTGTTTATGTAGTTGTTTGTCATGGTGCACGTTGACCTTTTTGCACCTGTTACTCCAATGTGGTTTAACTACAAATGGCACATAACCTGACCAAACCTAACATAGCTCTAATATGTACATATATTTTAGACTAAACACATACAACACTCCCTTAATTGTATTAATTTCATTGTCACTCACCTCCAGGTACACAGCCCAGGGCATGACCAATGAGGCCACCAGCAAATCGGCCACAGCCAGACTGACCACCAGGTAGTTTGTGGTAGTCTGTAGCGACCTCTCTCTCAGCACAGCCAGGCACACCAGCACATTTCCAAACACAATGGCTAGAATGAGCAGCGAGTAGAGCATGGCGTAGTAGTTCCTCTGGTTGTCCTCCTGTCCTGCTGTGGCCACGCTCTCATTCCCCCCGTCCCATCCCAGGTGCTCCGACTCGTTCCAAATCCGCTCTGCACTGCTAAACATCGCCATGGAGACGTCCCGGTGACATGGGAGGTGAGACGCTTGGCAGACCTATCAATGAAAGGTGAAAGAATGAATGTGTTGTTTTCCAATTAATCATCTTGGCAATAATTCTGTAGTCAAATTAAAGTGAGGCATGTTAGCCACTAAAGAAAACATAGCAAGCTTCTATATTTCAGGTCACAAGTCTTCTGGGATGAGCTCCTAGCAACAGTAGCCACATGAGCCGTACCACTGCATCCTTCTGCAGTTTCCAGTGTCTTCATATAGGTACTAAAATAAAGCAAAACTATTTTCCAAAGCATTTTTAAGTTAGATGCTTCCAATAAAAAATTTGAATGTGTATGAAGCTATATAAGCAACCCCTTAAGTGCACCACTGTGTTCCTGGAAGACCTTTAACTTTGTATATCTGCATCAGGTAAATGCCTTTTAGACCATCTCAAGATAGACTGAAAGAGAAGTAAGATAAGTTTAATAGGGGCTGGTGGTGTGATGCTCCTGGGTTAGTTCATTGGGGAGGGGTAATAAGTCCACGCTGCCATACCGAGAGGTGCGATTGGCTGTGGTCCCAGGCTCTGCTTCTTGCACTTCATCCTTCCTCTCATTAATTCCCAAGCCTCCCAATCTGGCCTACATCCAAATAGTGATGCTGTTGTTCCCACCTGTGTCTCTAGATGGTAAACAAACTGATCCATCTTAGCCTTGCCCCATGTCTTCTCCATTCATGGTTATATATAGGACAGAAATAGGGACACGCACAATGAAACTCAGATTGTTTTTAGATCTCGCACTGCCCTGGGAGTCTTTTTAAAGATTTTCTGAGTGTATAGTTCCACGCGGTTCCTCAATGGCTGCAGTATCAAATGATAGAGGAAAAATGTGGGGAAGTAAAAGAAAACGGGCCACTGATACCAACCACCTTGAAATCTCCTAATGGGGCAGCACCAGCAGTTTATTAAATGATTACAGTTGACAGGTAGGTTGAATGAAATGCAAATTATTACTCAGTGGAGGTGTGGGCATTGAAAAGCCCATCTCTCAACTGATGCCTTCACACGTGACTCCTGATCTGGGCTGACTGCAAATCCTCATTCCCTTCTTTTTCTTCACCAAATCACCTTCTCATATGAAACCACCACCTGATCCTGCCCCCTCAATGTCAATGTCAATGTGCATCAGCTCTCCGTTTTGTGGCAAGCCATTACGTGCACGTTAAGTACATGCACGCGCAGACTAGAGTATAGTTTCAGGATTCCACTGAACTGTACAGTACAGTATACAACATAAGACAATTTCAGTAGTTCTGAAACTAAATGTGCTAATATATATACACATATCCAACTATTTACCTACGCGAATTAAGAGCAATTACCTGGTTATTACGCTTCAATGAATACACATTAACTTGCTGCAGACTAATTGATTGACTTTTCAGTTTAATTCGTTATCTTCAGTTGGATCAGAGCGACACACAATTTAGATACCCAGCCCTAATTATCAAATTAATTTAAACCAGGCGACAGGGATGAGTCATTATCACGTCAAAATCACGTTTCAAAAGATAACGAGGTCATAGATGAGTCAAGAAAGGCATAATTAGTTCCATATCCTATTTTATTCTCAGATTACAGCGCAAAGTGATGTGAAGAACACATGAGTTTGACTGAAATGGAAAATGTGGTAAAACGTGGGTTCATTGTGGGTTTAGTAAAACGAAAGTAAACTTGTCCTCTTACCTGTTACTGTAACGTTGAGGAGAATTCATTAGAAGCCATTGAGAAAAAACAACATCCGCGCAGTGAAAAAAGTTGTCCGGTCTCGTAGTCCGGTAAAGAGCTCCTGGAGTGCGCGAGGAGCAGCATTTTCAGGCAGAGCGCACGGTGCCATTGCGCGCAGACTGGAGTGAATGGAGGATGCTCACTGCTCCGTCAGAGATCGACCCGCGCCTTCTCACTTTCTCATTGTGCCTCACGGGAAACGCGCGCGTACGGAGAGTGCGTCATGTGTCTCCCTCCAGATACGCGCCTTAGGTAACAATGTGTATTTTATAATTAACTGCATGCTAATTTGTGCCATATTGCCAGAACTGGGTTGAATTTGCCCCAAGAGCTTTGTTTCTTGTTGTGACCCTGAACTAGTCTGGGTCATGTTTTCCTGGGAGTGACATAAGCATAAAAATAGCCAGTGCTGGCCTTTAAAACAGTCTCATGAGATAACCTGTAAAATTAGGGCAATTTAGGCATAGGAGGACATTTTAATGCAAAATATCACACCATTGTCTTTTAGTATCTCCAGTTTTACTAACAAACATAACATTTTGCAGATTGGTGTGTAATAAACCTTGGGGCACAATCTATGAGCCAAACTAATATAATCTGTCCCAGACAAGCAAAAGAAGCTAATTTGTTGTTTTGCTCATTGCTCTTTGAAACATTTTGAACGTGTAAAAATAAGTTTTGTTATGAATAAACATGCCATACTGCAAGAATTCCCATTGCAATATTTTATGAGCAAAATGCAGAGCAGTAATGTGGGCTCTTACTTGCTTGTGTATTAATATATTTACAGGATATTGCATTATTTGGAGGAGATAAGAGTCCATGTGTCCTTGGAGCTCATTAGAAGTTTTGAGCAATCCTTCTCTGAACCTACACGGGATATCTAGGCAGTGCAAGGAATCATAACTTGAATCCATAAATTCATAGCTCCTCTTTACTTCACAATGATGGTGTGACATCCATAACACTTTGGATTTCCTATCACATGTTGAGCGATTCAAACCACGTCTGAAAATTTCCCTCTCCACTTTTCTCATTTCTGTTCACTGTGCAATGTTGGGGACATCAATCTTAACGCCCCATGCCACGTGAATGGCAGCTCCTGCAAGTGTGTAATATTTTCTGCAGGAGCCTAGCCTGGCTGAGTTGCTGATTTATGGTGCTTGGTTGACATATGGGTCCACACACTAAGTTTCTGAGATAGAGCGGTTGCCCAAGTCCTCTTTCATGGTCAGTGGGAAAGATCATTTAAAATGCCATACGTCAAAGATGAGCCTATGTTGAAAATTCACCCACTTTTCAGTCCAATGACAGCAGGCAGGTCACACACTACACGTACACGTTGTTCTGACTATGGATTAGAGGGACAAATTGATGAGAAGGTGAAGAGATAGGAGTTAGCGTTTTATTGAAAAGGATGACTGTGTAAATTGCACCTTGACAGCTACTCTGAGGTGCTACAGCTGTCTAGACTAACTGAAGGTCTCAACACAAAGGGCACCGCAGCAATGATAGAAGAGAAAGGGGAACTGTTTGTTTGTTGAAACTTGTTGCCATCTATTGGCCAATGAGTGAAACAGCAAAGGCATCATAAAAGAGGTACGTTTATTAAACAGTTACCATTATATATTAAACTGAATTCAAACAGTGCTGGAATTCATAGTTTTAATTTATTTTTTTCATCGCCTAGCTGGATTTTTCTTTTGCTTCCGCTTCCCACTCAAGATAGCCACCCTGAAGATGCCTGGCCCTAAAAGAAAATAAATACCTTTAACAATACAATCACAACAGAAGGTTATTCCAATTAAAAAATAACTTTGTGTTTGTCATGTAGTGAAAAATCATTACTTAGAGAATCCAAGATGACGAGCAATGTCCAGGGCTTGGCCACTCCTTACTCCACTTCTGCAGCTAAACACGATGTTGTCATCTTCTTTAGCAGGTGCCTTCACATGAAATGTCTGCTCAAACTTTTCTGAGGGCAGATTCAGTGATACCTCCAGGCCATCCACTGAAAACATACAGGTCGGCTCATCAGACACACACACAAACACATCATATGATTATTGAAACCGCCCTTCCACAGTATGAGAATGAAACTTGTGACCTGCACCACCATAATAGCATGCCTGTTATTTCTCTGTTTATACCAGTTCAATGTCATATGGTTAAACCTACATGGTATGTTCACAGCAGTTGGGATGTGTCCAGCTTGGAACTCATCAGGTCTTCTCACATCAAACAGCTGGACATTCTTGCTGGTCAACATGGACTTGAGCTGGGCAACAGTGACCACTGAGAAGAAAGAAAACATCAAATATTATAAAACACATAATTTAACTGTTGCCTCAATACCCATAATTCTTCATACTCACCATCCATTGTTACAGTGACTATATATATCGTCCCTAAAGAAGCTGCTACTTGGGTAGGCCTACACTGACACTGTAGTAACAGAGCATTGTTATGTCCAAAGCAAAAATGTCACACTCAACTAAAATTAGACAAAGGAGAAGGTGAACACTGGGATGGCAGCATCCATTCATTCAGACCCACATTTTGAGCGATTAACATGCTGGGTAGGGAGACTACTAGGGAAGTAAATCACTGATGCATATTAGGGCTGATTCACACCTCAAACCAGACCCCAGTTTTGCACAAGCACATGTCAATACAAATAGATTACATGGATATATGTAATTTCAATTTTTACATTTTTTTTTTGATTGGATTTAAAGCACACGACATATAGATAATATAAATCAAACAAAGTGATTGAACGTATGTCACCTCCTAGATTTGGTCCAAAAATCCGAATCTTCACATTCACGCTGCACAGCAGGATTAGACCTCGATCTGGAACAAAACTGCTACCTTTCCCCGAACCAAAAACTTGTACTTTGGACCAAACCGGGAAGCTAATAAAGTCCAAAAGCTTGGACCAAAGGTTGCAAATGTTAACACACCCTTTAACTACTCCTATTAATTTATAGACTTAGAGATTATCACTGATTAGGGTGATCAGATGTCCTTATTTACCCCGCATAGTCTCAATTTTAAGACCTGAGTCCCGTGTCCCAGCAGATTTATCCAAAACCATTGATTTGAGTTTTATTTAATAAATCTCCCTGGTGTTCCTATTTTTAAGCAATTTGATACCTGCATTAATTGCCATTGTTTAGATAGAATACAGAAAAGCTGCTTAAAATCACTAAAGAACAAAGAAAATGAGACTATACAGACTCACATGTTAGTAATGAATGGGCCGAGTGCATAACAATTTCCCTTAATTACGCACTTGTTTCACAATTTTGTTATTATCAACCACCTCAAACCGGGGATGTCCCAGTTTTTGATTTTGAAAATCTGGTCACCCTATCACTGATCACACTCACAATTTCTTTCGAGATTATAAAGTATTATATCTATCTAATATTTTATTTATTTTATTTAATCAGACAGATTAACCTTAACAGGAGAAATGCATTGTACCAGGTAGTAGTCCCTGGGCAGGTTCATTGAGTGATTGTATTTCATTGACCTTAACTTTTCTTCCTGGAGACCTATGCAGCCTGTTTTGGGGCGATGGGGGAAACAGCGGAGGGAACCTATCCAAACACGGGGAGAAACACGCCAACTCCACACAGAACCGGGGATCGAACCCGGAACCTTCTCGCTGTGAGGAATGAGTGCTAGCCCTTCAGCCACCGTGCCAATCTAATAATGTTGAATTATACATTAAATTGTCTCCTTTGTTCAAATGTTCACTGCACTTTCTATTTATATTGGCCTAAACGCCTACGGTGACATAAAGCTAGGAAATATTTACCACTGTCATTCGTATCTCCACATCTTGTAGGAGGAGTTGACGGACAAGTCCGGAAAAATGGACTCAGTGTCGGGTAAGCTCTGCGGTTCACCTCAGTAAAAGCCTGGCAGAGACTTCGTGATATCGTGTATGTGAACATCATGAGAAGGACAGAGCGCACCGAGCACTCCCGAGCACCGCAGAGAGTCATCTCAACCAAGAGAGGCGACGCGAGGTCAGCGCCATGTCTTCCTCTGTAATAATGCACTTCCACTTGTTATCAAGAATGCGGTGCTGCCATCCTCAGGTTGTTTACTCAGGATCCCCAACGGTATGTCATTCAGAAAGACGTTTGGCAACTGAAACACTGGACTCGATTTAGCATTATGCTAATTTATTGTGTGTAACTTCTATTATAAAATACAGTTTTGTAAACTAATCAAATCTATTGAACTAAGAAGAAATGCAGGTGAGACTTACCAAAAACTAGCAGTTATATGAGTAAGCAGGCTATAGAAAATAGTTCTGTTGTTGATGCTTTTTCAGTCAAAAGGAGACACAGGACACAGGAGTCAATATTGTTACAAAAGTTTGTGTGTTTTTTTTCAATTATGTTAAGTAATTTACTTTAAAAAAGAAAAAAAAAAAAAAAAAAAAAAAAAGGTGGACCTGAGGCGGGCAAAGGATGCAAGAGCAAAAGGATGCGACCGGGCCAACTCCGTCCAGATCCCCAGGTGCGAGGCACCATCCGGAACCCCCGTGAAGTTGGGCCGCCATCAAACGCACACCTACACAAAATCTATGTCAATCATGTGTGCTTCGTCTGTGCTGGTTTGTGCTGCAAAAAGTTTCGTTTGTGTTTCTTTAGTTTTTGAGATATAAACGATTCTTTTATAGGTCAGATTGGGGTTAGCTTGCCCCTAGGAAGCTTTAAAATGCTATAAAACGGCCTAAAATTGTGCCAATCGTTTGTGCTCCGTTTGTGCTGTTTTGTGCTCTAAAAAGTTTAGTTTGTGCTATTATGGTTCTTAAGATATTTTATTTTCTTCCCTTAGATATAGACTTTGAACTCTTTGAGGCAGCTTATATTTTATTCCAACTTTTTATATGCCAACTCTTTTTTAGTCATTGTGTTATACATGTGTAAGATATGGTCGATGTAACAAGAATTTAAAGCAACATCAGTGTAACTGTGATACATTTCCAGTGGCCTAATTTTATTACAATTAAATTACAACATTTTTATTGAAGCATAATCCTGTATTATCTACCTTAATATTATTGAAAAAGCAGGTTGCATATTGCAAAGTGCAGAATAATATCACGGGTGATATATATATATATATATATATATATATATATATATATATATATATATATATATATATATATATATATATATATATATATATATATATATATAATATGCAAATTAGAAGGCTTAGAACTTAAAAAAAAAAAAAAAGGTTTACCGACTTTTCCTCAAATTTGCCGTTAGGACTTCTCTTCTGTGAAAATACTCCTAGTCTATAATGAAAAATTGCATTTTGTTTTTTCATCAGAATTCACGCCCTGTCGAGAAAGTTTTTGGTCGAGACTCACTGTATTTGTACATATGCAGTATGTTCTCCCAGCTCTCCTCCGTGATAGTAAACTTTTCCTCTCTTTTCCACTTCTCCTCCACATAATATGTGCTCGCCTCTTTACCCAACACGATACCATTATGTCATTTCGAAATACTTTTTGTGGGAGATAATGATTTTATTAGTGACATTTGTAAGAAACCATGAAATGCTGCCTGGTTTGCAGGTATCAAGAAATCTTAAGAGCCCAACCCATGCTTTTGTTTCAAAGTGTCAAATGTTTGGAATGCCCCCTTGTGGACAAATGAATTATAGTCAGTTAATCCTTAAACCCAAACTGAACCTGTCATCATTGGAGGTGACCTCTGAAGCACCGTCTTAAATGTGCAAGTGCTACTCTCTGACATATTTTAAGGCCATAATCAGCGTATTTGGTAAATATTTGTTAAGTGTTCATCTTACTTAATACTAACTTTACCCTGCAATTTTGTGTCAGCCTGTTGCATTATGTGCAGAACTCTCGATGCTATCCTGGCTCTGCGTAAACCCTCAATGATCTTTATAGATCAACTGTGGCAGAATAATTTCCAATCGCTTTAATATTATTCATGGGAATAATCTGT
This sequence comes from Boleophthalmus pectinirostris, assembly GCF_026225935.1. Lineage (NCBI taxonomy): Eukaryota > Metazoa > Chordata > Actinopteri > Gobiiformes > Gobiidae > Boleophthalmus > Boleophthalmus pectinirostris. Next base: position 15,649 of record NW_026571136.1, on the reverse strand, counting down.
AGTCGAATTTCTGTGTATTTTACTTGTATGTTGTCTTGTCTGTTGTACAGTGGGTATGTGTGGGTACGTACACTCCACACACTCCAAATCACAACCGACGCAGTTGAACCTGCTTATGATCGAAACTAGATCCATGAGTGAAATCTTGAGAGTGCCCAAACCACGCCCCAGACTAATCCACTTCTAGGAGTCAGAACGGTACAGTTACAAATAATTTTTACCAAAATTCTGCATTAACCATTATTTATATGTTGTTTTTATTGTGCGTGTTGATTGTATCTGGATCACTGTTGACATTGCTCTAGTCTAATAAAACCCCATCAAAAAGTGCGCCCCTTCAATAATGGTACGCGCCACAAAACACGGTCACATGACTCACATACTCAAAAGCATTGCTGACCTCACGGAAGCGCACTCAGATATTTTTCTTTGCTTAGTATCCTACAGCCAAATCTGACAAAATGATGAAGTGTGGAGGAACAAGTGAGGTGAAACCAGCGGACCAAAAGATTCAGGACATTGCAGATGCTGTAAGTAGCTGAACAGTGTTTGCTTTGGTGCATCTATTCTACTGTTATTGTACTTTTGGAAATCAAAATGCTTTTGGGGCTGATGATTTGTATTTAAACTATTATTCATTATTTTTCAGGTGAGGAGTCAGGTGGAGGAGAAAGCAGGAAAAAAATATGATTCGTTCCAGGCCAAAGCTTACACAACCCAGGTTGTAGCTGGAACCAACTACTTTATCAAGGTAAGTGTGTTTCAATAATCTGTTGCTGGAAAAGCACTGTTCTTGGTCGTTGAATCTAATTTCATTTATCTTTAGATCCAAGTTTCAGATGAAGACCATGTCCATGTTCGTGTCCACAGAGGGCTTCCTCACACCGGAGGTGCACTGGAGGTCCATGGTCTTCAGGAGTCAAAGAGTCACCATGATCCCATTGAGTATTTCTAAAAGATTCTCCACTATGAATATCCCATATGTGCCTGTAGGCTGCCACAAAACACACAAAAAAATGTTATCCAGTTTTATTCTATGATAAAGAAATAGTCTGTAGCTAATTGTTACAAAATGATCACGTATTTTGTACAAGCATCATTAAAGATACGTTGTTATTTCATAAATCTCTTGTTATTGTGTCTGACTTTTTACTAATAATAATTGTAATAATTCATTAGCAACCCATTCACATAGTGCTTTGAACTTAAGAAAGCACAGTTAGCACAATGCTAGCTTTAACTAAATTGATTAATAATGATAGACTAGACAGTATGTCCATTGGTTTGAAACCAGTGCTAGTAATTAAAATGGAACATTATTGAGACTATTTGGCTTACAAAGTGCCATTTTGAGCCTGAAGACATGTTTTGCAAATTTTCTTAGAAGTACATATAAATGCTGTATTATTCAGCCTGTGCATAGTCCACACGGACTCTATCTCAGGTATAGAAATGAGCTAAGAGCTTATGGAAACTCAAGTGTAATTATGCGGATATAGGCCACTGGGAAGGGGTTAAAACCCTTAAAATAACCTAAAAAAAATCTATGAAAATAATAAAACATTACCTCCTAATCCTTTTGAAGAAACCTGGAATAGTTAAAACAACATCTGATGGTTACTTGTGCAGATCATTTTGCAGTAATAACATCCATAACAGTGCGTTAAGCAGACAAAAGTCCAGGAGCATATTTGCCATTTGTTAAAAGGTCATTTAGCTTTTCTGAAATTGTTTTTGGTTGTATTCTTGGTGAGAGTCTGCTGAGCAAACCAATTTATTAAGAGGAATAGATGAATCACTGATATACACAATCCTACATTAGTCTTATACAATTTCTTTGGACAGTACACATCTACAGAGTTATCTAAGACAAAGCAGGGGTCCAGGGCTGTGGCTCTGGCTTTTGTACACACCTCACTAGTGTAAAAGTGGTGACATCTATCCTGCTGGGGCAGGTAACTTAGGTGTAACAGATGACTTGACAGATGGACTTGAGTCTAGACAATGGTCTTGTTGCCACTCAGCAGGATTTAAATGACTACACTGTTCCTCTTTTTTAATCATGCTTCAATCATATGAGCATTTGGTTACTAGATTTGTCACACTTTCTGATACATAATCCAAGGGCACAGCACTTTAAAAAAAATCTTAGTTTCAGTCCACTTTTTTTCATTCAAAGTGCATTTGACAGATTCATATATTTTTATGATTAGGATTTGGTTTGGTGGGATAGTACCTTTGGTAGTTTTACATGAGTTAAGTGGTCAGTTTGAGAAGAAAAGCAGAAAATGAAAAGCTGAAAAATACAGGAGTGAAATGGTGAGTTCTAAAAAAAGAATCTCTCTGCCTATATCATCAGCTGTCATCAATTCCATTCAAAATGCAGGGACAATTTATTCACAAGTTTATGATCTGATGTAATAAAAAAGGTGTTGTCATTCATTTACAATTGTCAACTCATAACACTTGTGTAATTTAGACATGTTTTGGCTCTTTTCTAAGTAACCCTATGTATGTTACATCTACTGCTTGTGTCCAACCAGAAAGTAAAATTAAATGCTTCAGCAAAATTACAAAACACTAAAAAAGAGCAGACAAGGGTTTTAATAAAATCTTAAATACAATGACGTTAACTATGTTTTAGAGAAATTAATAGTCTAACCTGTCATATGCAATTTAAATATTGATGATGATTAAGATTTTTTACATTTTACAATTTTTTTTTTTTTTTTTATTGTCCAGTTCTGTCTAGTTCTGTGATAGGGCAACTAAGAAAGGGAAACAATCTTAAAAGATGACAATTGACAAAATGCATTCTACAATCCACAGCCTCAAATCTAGCCATGAGCACAAGTTTGAACAGCTTTCTATGGAAAGATGTGCTGACAATATGTCACCACACCTACCATCTCAATGCCTGCACATACGTTAACTATGCTCCTATTTCACAACGTACAAGCCCTAAACCAAACACAGTGACAGGCAATCAGTCTTTTGTATGAGTTATCAATAGTGGGAGTCAGGGAGAAGAGCACAAACTTTGGTTCTGCTTTGCTGTTGCATAAGCACTGTACAATGTTTGGGCTTGATATGTCAATGCTAGGGAAGAATAAATAATAAATAAAGGTGAAGGTATGACATTTTTGTAGCATACTTACTAAAATTCTCAAATAAGGAAACTGCATCATTATAAAAATACATTTGGAATTTGAATATACATTGCTAGGGTCAAAACCTGAATAATGGAAAGGTTTATGCTTATAAGACGAATCTTATTTACTTATACAGAGTATATTATGAGCATATATGCTGAAAATGTTTTAGAAAATGCTTATTAAGAGTTGACTTCCTTGGACAAACCCCTCAAACTACACGTGATGATGACTCACGCATTTGGGAGGAATATTCCATAAACAAGCAGCCCCCTCTAGTGTTAGATAAACACATTGCATATACTATACGACTGAGTTTTTGTTTTGTTTTGTTTTTTTATTATTATTTATTATCATCACCTTTGCATACCAAAACTGGACTATATTGTCCCGTGGCCCAAGGACTAAATAAGTCAATGTCATGTTCAAAATGTGGGATTTTTGTGCCTTGTGTAAAGTAAACTTTTTGCCCTGTTCTCTGCATTTGACCAGTGTCTTCAACGGAGCATGCTCACAGAAGCAAAGAGCAGCTTGAGCACCCATCTTTGGGTTCATGTGGAGACTTGAGGTAAACCCACCTAATATTGCTGCATGATCATCACCTGCTGGAAAATATAACTAAAACCAAAACAAAGCTATATTTGCACTTCTAAATAAAGAAAATAATTGTTAAATTGTGACTCTTTAACATTTTAATTAACAAAAACAGAAAGCCCTATTGTCACTAGTACTGTAGAGTAGGTTTCAGAGGTACCATTTCAACTGATAATTTTGTGATATACTGCAGACATGAAGAGATCATGCAAACTCCATTTAACATAATAGTCAGACAGGCCCTCCAGTCCAGGAATCAAACCCAGGACCTTCTTGCTGTGAGGTGAGAGCACCCTCATGCTGTACATATTTGACCTTGAGTAACAAACCGGGCACAAAGACGGTGTTTCTGATAGAAATATTTCATTATCTTAAAAAAAAGCTATGCATTTATACAATGTCTCTCCAGAAATGAGCACACAGAGGACTGTCTTAACAGCAATGTAAATGCATGACAACAATAACAGTGGAATATATCTGTTAGAGGTCAGAGTGTCCTGGATGTGAATGGCCTGCATCAGGACTCTGCTCCAGTCATGATTCAGATCCCCGCTCAGGTTCCTGGTCACTGGCTCATACAACCTTAGGAGGTGTATAGTGGATTCTGCACCTTTCAGTAAAGACCTAGGTATAAAACACAACAAACATTCACAACAAACTGACTAACTTTACAAAAATAAAATATAAACAGCTGACAAACCTTCAGACTTCTGTCATTAACGACTTCCTCAACATTAAGTTCAGACTGCATCAGCTTTAGCTGTCAAAGAGAAAAGTTATTAGGCCTGGAGAAGTGGTGTACATTTTTAAACAAGACAATGGGTGTTTCTCAATTCCCAAGATCCGTCTTCCAAAGACCAGTTTTTAGCACTACTCCAGAGTTGGCACCTCTGTAGCAGAGCCAAGTGTCCTGCTCACAGCTCCTGGAAGAGCACTTGGAACAGGCTCCAGAGGGAGCGACTGCCACGTGTCAAGTGATCAAATCAAAAGTGATAAAGCTCTTGAGTTTTAATAAACATCAATGCTTCTACAAAGTGTTCAGAAGTGTTTTTATGTGTCCATCCATTTTCTTCCACTTATCCGGGGCTGGGTCACAGGGGACAGCAGTCTAAGCAGGGACACCCAGACTTTCTTCACCCTCCACTTCCTCTAGCTCTTCTCGGGGACCCCAAGGCATTCCCAGGCCAGGCAAGAGACAGTCCCTCCAGCATATCTTGGGTCATCCCCGGGGCCTCCTTCCGGTGGGACATGCCTAGAACATCTCCCGAGGGAGGCACCCAGGACGCATCCGGTTAATTGTATTCCCAGTTCCCTTCTTTAAGAGATTTTGCGACATTTGATCCTGATTTTAATTATTTCGAAGAGATAATAGTGTTATTTGTAGCAATGTGGCTAAAATAACTGAATATTTACTTAGTTTTTATTGTAGAATGAGTTTTATTTTATTAAAATGCATTTTACTGCTTAAATAAAGTTTGTAAAAAATGATGTTGCAGTGCATTGTGGGCAATTTCAAGTGCTCCGCGGTGCCCAAGGATCTGTGCATCCTTCGTAAACAAGACAAATGGAGGAGTCGAGCGTGAAGGATGTGATGGCTTTACGGGAATTAAAACACCACTTGGCAGAGCTCCAATGATGTAGCTCTGTCCAAAGTGGTTCAGAAGGCAAGGATCCTGGCAATTGGGAAACACCCAATAAAAAAGAGACAGGATTACTTTGGTCTGCTCCTTTCTAAGTTGTTTTAAAAGGGTCATGTTGTCCCCGTCTTTTGACCGTGCCTCCCGCAGTTGCCCCACAATTTCAGACGTTTGGGCTATACAGGTCTTAATGGCTCTGTCGCGACTTAAATGGGCCTCCATCATCTGCAACACAACATTTGTCGGTATGTCAATTGTGTGTGTGATCTGAGTGGCCCTACAACAACACACACACTTACTGATTCATAGAGCTGTTTACATGTTTGTGTGGCATCAACTTTCCCAGAGAAGGACACAGTGGGCACAGTGGTGTTCAGGGCATGGACTATGCGGTCATCTATGGTGCGCATCACCTTCAGCACCTCCTGCATAACAGGAAAGACAATATTAGGTTTAACTGCATAGATTTTATTTAATCATTTCTTGACGTAAAAGAGAGGGCAGGTGTGTGAGTAAGTGTGTAGGTGTGTGTAGGTGTGTGTGTGTGTAAGTGTGTGTGTGTGTGTGTGTGTTTAAGTGTGTGTGTGTGTGTGTGTTTAAGTGTGTGTGTGTGTGTGTGTGTGTGTTTAAGTGTGTGTGTTTAAGTGTGTGTGTTTAAGTGTGTGTGTGTGTGTTAAGTGTGTGTGTGTGTGTGTGTGTGTGTGTGTGTGTGTGTGTTAAGTGTGTGTGTGTTTAAGTGTGTGTGTGTTTAAGTGTGTGTGTGTGTGTGTGTGTGTTTAAGTGTGTGTGTGTGTGTTTAAGTGTGTGTGTGTGTTAAGTGTGTGTGTGTTTAAGTGTGTGTGTTTAAGTGTGTGTGTTTAAGTGTGTGTGTGTGTGTGTGTGTAAGTGTGTGTGTGTAAGTGTGTGTGTTTAAGTGTGTGTGTGTGTTTAAGTGTGTTTAAGTGTGTGTGTGTGTGTTTAAGTGTGTTTAAGTGTGTGTGTGTTTAAGTGTGTTTAAGTGTGTGTGTGTTTAAGTGTGTTTAAGTGTGTGTGTGTTTAAGTGTGTTTAAGTGTGTGTGTGTTTAAGTGTGTTTAAGTGTGTGTGTGTGTGTGTGTAAGTGTGTGTGTGTGTGTGTGTGTGTGTGTGTGTGTGTGTGTGTGTGTGTGTGTGTGTGTGTGTGTGTGTGTGTGTGTGTGTGTGTGTGTGTACAAGTGTGCAAACAGTTTGGTACAAGTTTTACATCCTAAAAATATGTATATACTATTTAAAAGTTGTAAAGTTATGACTTTCAGAAGAACCACAGCTTCACTCGGAGAGGAGCAGCTTATGTAATATATACAGCTGTGGTTATCCCATTGAACCTTGTCTGAGCAAACAGGGCTGCCATACCAGCAATGGAGAAGTCCAGGAGAGGATACGATCAGTGCAGAGAAATAAACGAAAAAGCAATTTACCTTCCCTGGTGCATGAATAAAAAAGCTTTAATTTGTATTGCATATCCATTTTATGAGTTGTAATTTACCTGAAACATTGAAAAGTCCTCACAGTTTAAGACTGCATCGGGCGCTGCCATAATGGACTGTGGGGTCCTCCAGAGGAACAGCGCGTGAGGCCGGTTTAACCGAGGCCGCATTAGAACGCGCGAGGAGTAAATATAAAGACGTTGTAAAAAGAAGTTATAAAGACACTGGTGCCTTTAAAATCTAAATATGAAAGATCATATTTTAGCTGTGTTAGAAAATGAAGGAATTTAGACAAAACGAACCAGTATAACCAGTATTTAGTGTAATTTTACTCAGGCAAATAACCGGATCTCTAGGAAAATAAAAAATAAAAAAATTCCTGTCATATAACTGAAGATCATTTGGTGGGGAAGGAGCGGAGCTGGTTGACATTGTAGTTGTCGAAAGTGAACCGACTGACATGGTATTTTAGTTTGCTCGAATTTGTTGAGTCACGATGAGTTTCTTTACATCAACAATCGGAATCGGAAGATGGTTAGGTTAGTATGCTGCACAGGTTATCGTTATTTTGTCAGTTGACACCCGACTCTTTCGTTGTACTTTCTGTTACGTAGGCTCTTGAGTTCACTTAGCTTATATTAGAGCTTGGCTAATATTATTTGATTAAGCAGCTTTCAAATTAATCATAGACTAGCTAGTAGCTAATCACAGCGGTGGCATTTGATGACGTTGGTATTAAAATGCATATCTGATTTCTTGTTCACGTAACTTTATAACATAATTAATACTAAAATGTTAACATGAACACTGGAAATGAATGGAAGATTATGCTTATTTTAAGTTAAGTGGACTAAAGAAATTGGCTGAGTAAAGAGTTGTCCTGTGATGCAGGTAATGAAAAGAGGGGCGTGGCACTTACCAAATCCTTCAAAATGTTTAGGATCTCGCACAAATAAAAATATGTACAATATGTGCATTCTGCATACCAATATTCATTTTCGCTGCTCTTCATCTGTATTAAATAATATTGCGCTATAGGATGTTGTGATGTCGCCTGAAGAACAGCAATACAGCATTGATGAGTTATAACTAATGGACTACAGCCCTTGTATTGCTTATGATTAACTGAGCTTTCCATGTGTGGTTAGGTCCAAGAGCAAGAATATTAAACAAAATATGCAGCAGAAACATGTGTAACAAACCCCAAGAGGTAAAGGCTGAATCTGCCCCAGCCCCTCCTGCAGCAGAAGGTAAATACATTTGTTACCTTGTTGGACATACTCAAATAACTAAAATCTTAAATAATAATAATAATCCTACTGCTGACTTGTTTATTACACTTATAAAAATACTGTCTTTGCTCTATTAGCAGCTCATGTCTTCAAAATCCCTGGCCACAGACCCTCTAATTGGGACAAGAAGATTTTGCTCTGGGCTGGACGGTTTAAATCTCCTGAGCAGATCCCAGAGACTATAAGGTCAGAACTATTTTTCTGTTTGTATCAGGCCTATTTTGTCATCACGTCATACAGACAGAGGCATCTGTTTCTGCAGTTAGTACCAATCACAGTTCAAAGGGGGTAATGCTGTAGTTGAGGCTGCCTGGCTGATGTCAAGATGTGGATGTCCCTTGATCTAAAGCTAAGACAATGAATTGAATTGTCATAGTACAGGTCTCTGTTACCAGGGTGAATCGAATTATGAGTACTGTGAACATTATGGTAAAAAACTCAAACTCTGTTAATTGGGGGTGGAACAAGATCTTGTGTGCTTTGTGCGAGAAGTAGCCCCTTACCAGTAGTTAACAATCTCTCAACAATAATATGTCCAAAATAAAATTTACAATAATCCTATTAATTTTTGATGCGACCACTGCTTTTATTAATTCATAAGAAATTATTTGTATGATATGGGGGTTTTCCATCAAAGTTGATTAACAAGTCCAGGCATATTCTAAAATCCTGAAGATGAAAAGAGCTCCATCTTCAGTTTAAGTCTAAAGTCTTTCCATGACAGAAATAAGCCTGAGTTTGACCAAAGCTAATTCAGGCCTGAAGTTTAAGCTGCACTTTGTGCGCGCGCAAGGAGCCACAGTGTGCATGGACACGAGATTTGGGACACGGAACTTTTCCGGTGGTCATTCTGATCTGAGGAGGAAAGACACGACACAATCTCTGACCCCTTGGGACACCACTTAATATGGTGCATTTCATTGACAGCTGAGGATTGAGGAGAGGAATCAAGAAGAAGGAAGTGAGGAAAGAGAAATGAGATGCGACCCTCGTTCCTCTGTGGACTGAGAGGAGGCAGGCTGCGGAGTGCCGAGCCTGGTTAATGCAGGCAGAAGAATGAAGTTGCCTCTCACCCCTTCCTGGTGTACATGTAGAGCTTAACTTCCACTGTGTGTAAAAGTAAAACTGAACTCTTCACATGTAGCCTAATAAGAAATGATCAATTCTGTGCCGACGTGTCTGCAGTTTGACAGGGAGCAAGAGATGAGGAGAGGCAGACGAGAGAGAGACGGACATGTTGGAGCGAACATACAGAACCCACTAAAAACCAGTCCATCCTCAAGAGTCCAAAACCAGCATTTGTGTGTAAAAGCTGCATGACCCTGCACAACAGACACATGTGCAAGATACTTTTAATTAATGGCCATAGGCTTTTATATGGTTTGTGACTTTTTGATGAGTTCAGCTCCCACAGGAGCATACAGCTGTTTAAAGCTGGTCAAGGTGCACACGACTATAAAAGTCACTTTTTAAACTGCATCAAACATAGACAGGTGTTCTAACACAGGTGTGTGAGTGCACGTGCTGAAACATACGACTAAACTGTTTCTTTATACGTTCTTGGAGACAAAGCTAATATAATCTTGACAGTTAGCCTGATCCCGACCAGGTTTGTGCCCAGGTGCTTGTTACTACAGCGACTCAGCGCCGCCTCTGGCCAATCACTTTGGTGGAATGGAACTGAGGAAAACAGGACTGCCCGAATAAACTGGGCTGTTACCTTAGCTTGCTTCGTGGAATACCTCCAAAAAAAAACTAAAAAGGGAATATATGAACAAATATTTATCAAGATATCAGATATGCTTGATTTTGTGCCTGGTCCCCCCCTTCTGTTTATTTATGGATTGTTTCTGTTACAGTTTTGAGATGCTTGATGCTGCAAAAAATAAAGTCCGAGTGATGGCCTGCTATGTGATGATAGCTCTCACGTTGGGGTCTTGTTTTGTGACGATTATGATGGGCAAACAGGTGGGTCACAAAAACATAGTTGCACAGATTTGTTTATTTGTCGCATTTAAATATAGTTTATTATGTAATAAATATTATATTCCTCTGTTCTGCAGGCTGCAGAAAGACACGAGTCTTTGACAAGTATGAATTTGGAGAAAAAAGCCAAATGGAGAGAAGAAGCACGAAAAGAAAGGGAAGCATTAGTGGCAAAAACCCAGTGATGGTTCTTAGACCCAAAGGCTTTAATGTTTGCACCTCCAGTACTTAGATTTGATTTTAAACTAAATGGCAGTAATTAGTTATTTTAACTGTAATTAATTGTTCGGTAAGTGAACTGAGAAACTGATGTATCGCCTGACTTTTTATCAAAGGATGCTCATTTGAGGATTTTGGAAGGCAAATGGCAAAATACAAAATGCAATGAAGTGAGAGATTTTCAAAGATGCCATGATCCCAGACCCATGAAAACACAAAACCCATATTTCAAATAAAACCACACGTAGATTGTTGATGGAACAGCTTTTATGCAAATGACATAACAGTTGCACAAACTTAATACAATTAACAGTAATGAACATGAAGGGTGGGTAATCTCTTAGGAGATTTAAACAAAAGAAAGGTGAGCATAGTGGGTGTTGAAAATAAACATTCATTTATGTTTACCACAGTTATTTCCTTTGTAATATGGCACAATCAGCAACACAGCTGATGCTAACACCAATTTAATAAAACAATATATAAATCACACTCTGGAAATGGCTGTATTAATTTGGCATAAACAAAAATACCGGAATGCTATTGTGTTTTATCAGAAATTGCCAATTTAGATAAAACTTAGTCTTGTTCTAGCATTGCAGAGGCAACCTGATGATTGTTAAGTAGTGTGCCAAATTTTACTTGACAAAGTGAAACCCCTCTTGCAAGAATTGTAAATAAAATATACTGTAATCCCTTTCATACTAGAGGGAACATGAACTGCACCTCTCTAAACCTGAGAAGAGAGAGCCTATATAATCCACCAATTAAATAGTAAAAAAAAAAAGGTAATTTCTCAAAGCAAATACACCCTGAACTAAAGTGCAGAAAAAGAAATGATGGTACAATGATTAAAAAAGCATGATCCACTGCTTGACAGATGTCACGGTTTAAGTCTCTTCTGTCCAAGTATGTCCAAATTGTCTCAGTGCAAGGGAAGACTCAAATTCCCATTCTATGGGCTTTTTCACGAATGAGTGACAGGAAGCAGTCAACTCTTTGAATGGACCACAGCAGCTGAAAGTTACTACTTATAAAGGAATGCATGATATGAGATCCATGAGAGGCAGCAAATGGCCATTTGCCCCTCAGTGGCACAAATTCTTAATTTGTCTAAAAGTTTATCCCATGGCTGAAAACGATGAAGCTGTTAAGTGCCTTTTTTAAAGTCCTTTGAGAAGATGGGTTGGGACTGGTCATATTTCAGTCAAATGACCACAGTCAAACTTGTTCAGTGTCTCAGTGTCAGTCCAGTATTGAAAATGAGATCACACTGCTGAGAGGGAGATTAAAATGAGTCTGTGTGTTTGTCTTATGAGTTGTTAATGCTTTAAACAGACAAGTAGTTAAGTCCAAGTGACTCCCACAATCAAACTAAAGTTTAACAGAAATGATTCCTTAAGAACCAAAGATGTTTTTTCAGCGGAGTTGAGGATCCAAGAAGCACACATCTGCTCAGGGGAAGGCCCAGGTGTCACAGTCACTACGGGGCTACGGTAGACTCTACAATTTAAACGATGCTTCCAGAGTTCAGACAGGACGTCTCCACATATGAATGAATGAATGAACCTGCATACACTGGTTACAAGACTGCAGAACAGGACCCACATGGAACACTCCATAATTCCCATGATCTTTAGAGTTGTGTGATGCATCTCTGATAGAAGGAGGCTGAATTTTTGAGTGCCCTGGAAAATGGCAGGGGGCTCAGAGACAAATTAGCAGAAAGGATGAAAGTGGAGGATTTAGCATTATAGCTGAAAGCCTTCCATAGGTGCTTCACACTGCTGGAAGAGAAACTGCTGCTGCTGCAGATCCACAGTCGGGGCCAGTGACGGGTCTTCATCGTCAGTGTTGAAATAGCGCTCTATCAGGTCAAAGGCTTTCTGATAGATCTCTTGGTTCTCATGACCCTGAAGAAACTCCAGTTTGTCCAAACCTAAAATGGCAAAGCAGTGCATTCAATTTTCAGAAAACTACCAAGAAATATTTAAGAATGCCACTGTTTTATATTGATAAGAAATGTTATATGTAGTTAACATATTATGTTTTATGTTAAAAATACAGTACCATTAAGTGAATACAATGATTACTGAACAGGTAGGCATGTCCATATTTCAGACTGTGCCACAATATTTTAAATACATATATATCTAAAATATAGTCTAATCTTTTTACCATAAGACTTTTCAACAAGTTCACAGTAAGGGTTGATGACTCCTCCCCTCTTCGCTTCCAGTTCTCCCAGGCGCAGGATGTTCTCCAAGCCATTAAGAGCAACTTGAACAATTTTCGAATCCATTAGTGTGAGCAGATCACACAGTGGTTTAATGCAGCCAAGATCCACTAAATGTCTAGAAAAATGAACACATTCCAAAAAAAAAAAATCAATCAATCAATCAAATAATCATCTTGATGGAAAAACAAGGATTGAAAATTGTACCATGTGGGATATCAAAAGAAAATCTGATCTAAACTACTATATGAAGAGAGCATGTATCAGATGTTACCTTATCTGGTCAGCAGAGCCTCCAGAAGTGGCATTAGTGATGGCCCAGGCAGCCTCCTTTCGAGTGCGAAACTCTGCAACTTGGAGAATAGTGATAAGAGGAGATAGTAGCCCCGCGTCTATAACCATCTGGTGGAAAAAAAAATCATATATTAGTGAATCATAATACAAAGCCCACACTACTTTAAATACATCTAAGATCAGTTATATTTTGTGTTTGATCAAATCAAACATTAAACTAACCTGTATTTGTGCTCGGTTTCCTGCTGTAATATTGGAAATTGTCCAACAAGCTTCCTTTTTGATGGACTCCTTTGGACTGTTCAGGAGATGAAGAAGAGCCTTCAACGCTGAACAATTCAGTATAACCTGTAAAAAGGATTTTTATGAATTGTTTAAAAAATGTTGCGGCCTTCCATATTAAATATAACATTGGCTGTTACTTGTGTCTGCAAGTCATCTCCGGTTACTATGTTTCCAACTGCTCGCAAAGCTGGAGATACTACTTTGTAGTCCGAGTGCCTATAAACGATAATTAAATGTAATGTAATATATGGAACAATTATGATGATTATCACAACATACAAATCATGGATTTAAAGTTGTACAAGACTTACATGAGTAACTCCACCAGCCTGCAACAGACTCCTGAGTCAATAACAGCTTGAATTTTGTCATTGGGGCCATCAGAAAGATAGGAGAGAGCCCAGCAGGCATCAGCCAGTATGTCAGTGTCATTGACAAACAGCAACCAAGATAGTACACTGAGGCAAGGAGAGACCTGAAAAATAAAGAGAAGCACAATTTGCACAAGGAGAAAAATTACCTGTGAATAACAGTGGTTATCTTTACATGCACGCCAAAACCTGATTATCATCTGATTTCTGGACCTTTAAGAAAATTTTAATGCAAACTGTTAAATCTTATGTAAGTAATCAGAAGGATCATAATTATGAAGAAATCATGATTACGTGGATCAGATTTGGTTGTTTACATTTCTAATTTTCTAATCTATTTACTCCAAGAATCTGATAATAATCAGATTTCGAGTGTGCATGTAATCACAGTCAGTGTTTATATTGACCACATACCTTGGAAAAATCTGGAGGTGGATTCTTGCCCCGGCAGAGGTTTGAGAGCGCCCACACAGCGTTTCTCATCATTGTAAGACGATTCTGTTTGGCCAATAATCTGCAAAGATTTATTTATGTTAGGCCTGAAAAATTGAAAAGCTATGAGTAGCTATGTCTTGGGGACAGTATAATACAACAACTACTAACTACATAAATTGTGTGGGTAGAATCAAACTTGAAAGTAATGTATTATAAAATGTTGTCTTACTGCCCCAGGGAAGGTAGGATATTGCAGTCTATGACAAAGTCTCTGCATTCTGTGCTGTCACCTGCAATGTTTCCTAATGCCCACACAGCCTAAGGAGAAAAATTTTTTTTTTGTTTAATACTGGTATGTAAAAAAAAAAAAAACTATAATTGGACATTAGGTGCTATGACACAAAAGTTCCCATACCTGTTCCTGTACATCTTCAAAGTCTGAGCTGAGCATCTCTATAAAAATGGGCACAGCTCCGGCTTGAATAACCACACGTGTTTGGTGTGATGTACCAGATGCAATGTTGGTCAAAACCCACGCTGCCTCAAACTTTAAAATGTATATATTTATTTAAATAACAAATTCTTTACAACCAAGGGACCATATATATATGTCATTGTTACCTGCAATGTACAGTTTTCTTTTCTTTTTAGAAACTCAACAAATTGCTCCACCACACCTGGAGTTGCAATTACTTCATCAATGGGTGGGTTTGGTTCTGTTGCAAAATTAATAAACAAATTAGAAAAACTATGTATATTACATAAATAATAATAACAATATCAACAACAACAACAACAACAGAGGTTTTAGAATAATGAGAAATTGGGACCATTGCCATAGCAATTAACAACTTTAAACTAAATATGCCTTTTGAATGGAGGAAAAAAGAAATAAAAAAATCAGCCCTCAAAATGTTGCTGAACAAAAAACTGAAACCCATGAGTAGGATTGTGAGCTCAAAGCATCTGCATTATCATAAACTGCAGTAAGAATTTGTTACAAATGTCGTATGCTAAATTAAATAATGTAAAAATGTGCAATCAAGTGCACACCACCAAAATAAATTTATTTTTATGTATAATATGTTAAAACTTCATTTCAGTTAAATAAGTTTTTACCTTTAGACAAGAGTTTCCGAAATCGCTGGGTACCTATTAGTTGCTGCTCAGGGGAAGTGGAGAAGATCATTTGAATCATATCCTCTGAGATCACCCCACCCTGTACAAACAGACAACATTTATGGATTTGGTGTGAGTAAGAAACCTTTTTTCTAATAAATTATTATTGTTCTGACCAAAAGTGGGTCCATGTTGTTCGCCTGGGACTCCAGATAGCCACTGTCAGCCATGCCATCATCCTCAAAGATTCCATCATCCTCCACTGTGGCGACATTTCTTCTCTTAAAAAGCTGAAATAGAACAATATTGTTTTCAAATCAACACCTCGAATAATTAGTTACTTTATGTAAAAGAGTAGTCCTGCTGCGGGAGTCTCTTTATTTTGGAACATTTTAAGTCTACTCATGACAGACTGACCTGTTCATCCTTTTTCTGCTTACGAAGTTGTAAGCCTTCCTCTTCCCTCCTCCTTCTCATTTCATCTGTGTTGAGGGACTTGTTCTTGTAGCTCTTAAGTCGTGCATTGTCTTTACCCTGGCTCATGATGTAGTCTAAAGAAAACACGTGAACATGTTTAATGTACTAA
>NW_026571135.1:0-8000 GCF_026225935.1 Boleophthalmus pectinirostris | reverse complement strand
TTCATGTGTTTACCAAATGACAAAATAACATCTTTTTGAAATAAGAAAACTACGCAGTGAAAACAGTCAGAAATCTAAACAGCTCAAGTTAAAACACATTTTATTTAGCTCATTTTAACAGATTTTTACAGTTATGTCGACAGAAGTGAAGATCTGTGAATGATGAGGAAGTCGGACCATCACCATAGAGATGAACAATTTAAACTCAGTCTTTTGAATGTGAAAAGGTCTCAAAGTGTTACATATTACAGGAAGCTGAAAGCATGAAGTGAAATGTGAAGAGAGTAGAAAGTTGAGTGTTTGAAGTCCTTGCACATAGAGGACATTTCCTTCCTTCCTGAATAAAGCTGCTTAAATGGTGCTGGTCACAGGGGCGGCTCAGAGCAGCGTGGAGCAGGAGTGTGGAGCCTGTACAGCAGCAGCAGCCTCCTGAGCCTGACTGAGGACAGCTGGCTGCAGGGACAGCTGTTCTCCTGTAGGGTGCACCACCACGGACACGTCCACGTCCAGTCACTGCACAAGAGCCACTGCTTAGAGCCACTGCTTAGAGCTGCATGGGCCCTGAACACGGAGCATCCCACAGCTGCAGTAAGACTCAGATGTAGAGTGTGACTTTTGCTCAGTGCACAGGCTGAATAAAACATGTTCCATGACAACAAGTGCTCTGTCTTTTGTTCTATGAGCTCCAGCAAATGGGACGTCTCTGCTTATTTCAATATTCATGTCTGTACATTACACTTCACAAAAATATAACAATAATATTGACAATAAATAGAGCCGCAAGCAGCAATGATGGGCCGCTGCCTCAGTTTCCCTCTTTACGTGAGTCCCACTGTCGACTGTGAGACACAATCACACCTTCTCTTCCTCTTTGCTACACTAATGGAGGCGTTTTTACAAAGTTTCAGGCAAAGTGTGCGACAGCACCACAGGAAGAAGATTAACAATGTCCCTACTCCTCTAGATCATTTTCACCAAACTTGAGCTCATTCTGACAAATGCCGGAGGAGTTCATCAAACTGTATTTGTAAAAAAACAAAAAAACAAAACTAAACTAAAACAAAACCCAGAGAATTTGTGATCATTGTATCTTTGATATAAACATGGGATTTTTGGTCTTCACGACAGCATCAATACAGAGTGTCACTGACTTGATTTATAAACTGCTCATTTGACACTATTATATTATTAATATTATTATTTAATAATTCTATTATGAATTATACAAATGATTATATTGTTAAATGATGGTTTCATCTGGATAATACTATACAGTTTATTATGAAATACCAAAGGAGCAAAACACATCCATGTGGTTCAGAGCAAAGACATTTATTTGTATTTCTTTATTTGTTAAATTCATTAAAGTCACAATAAAATAAATCTTCCCTGGACTTTCCCAGAGGCGCTCTGCAGGCTGATCCCAGTGACTGTGTCAGTGGTGGGAACACTGCAGTGTGCTCAGTGTGTGGGACACTGGACTCTGGGAGCCCTGGCTGGCCTCACAGCTCACAGCCACGCCCCCCTCCCTCCACTGCTGTGCGGGGAGCGTCAGGCTGCTGCTCCAGCTGTAGTGGCCGTCCTTTTGCGGCACCGCGGGGCTCCGGCTCTGCTCCCCGCCCGCACCGCCACCGGACACCTTCCAGGACACGCTCCAGTCTGACGGGAAGCCCTTGTTGGCCAGGCACACGAGGGTGGCCTTCCCCTGGGCCAGCTCCTCTCTGGAGGGGGGCAGCACCCAGAGGCTGGGCTCCACTCGGCCCACTGTGGACACACACACAAACACACACTTACACACACTGTGAAGGGCAGATTTTTCATCATAATTGGTTGACAATATGTAAGTTTTAAAGATGTAAGGAACCCAAGGCATTCACTGGTTACAATAAAATGCCTTTATTAATTTACTGCAGATCTTAATGGACAACTTCCAAAGTCTATGGTTTTCCTCAAGGAAAACTGACGTCTCTTCCCCAAAGAAGACCACTGATCCATGAAACGCTCCTTTTGAATCTTTTTTAGAATATGTACATTTTTTTCCCCATGGAATTATCCAGATAAAAACAAAAGGTAATATTTGTTGGCATTAAATTAAAATCTGTGGAACGTTATAATAATAACATTCATAATTCTGTGGAACATTCCAAATAACATCTTCACAGTATTCAGGTGGTGAACCTCACACCAGTCAATCTCGGACTCTAATTATTTTCCAAAAAAAAACTTAAATGCAAGTCAAAATACTTACAATACTACTAAATACTAATTAGTACTTTTTTTTTTTTTTTCTCTCACAGCAAAAGTCACTTTTAGCCTGAACTGAGTGAAAACAGAACTGAGAGGCTCCACTGAAGCTGAACAACAGAACAGTTTCAGAGCTAAAGATAAACTAAAAAGTTGAAGTTTAGGTTGGTCATAAAGAAAATATTTTTATATTCTTCTTTACATTCTTTTTTTCTTTTTTAAAATATCAACATTAACAAATAAATACAATTATGTTCAATTATGATATACAATTTTAAACCTTTACTTATATCAGTTAGATTAAAAAAATATATATTTACAAATGTAATTAAAATCCAGAATGCCATATTAAAATACTAAAATTATAAAATTCAAAAAGTCTGATTGTGAATAAAATATTTCTGTATAAATTGAGGTGAGTGACTGTGGGGATGATAAGAAGACACTGCTCACCCAGAACTCCAAACAGTATTTAGAATAAAACAGAAAAAAATCAAATGATGTCAGGCTTCAGAAATAGAAACAGATGAACCACAAACTAAACCAAAGTGTCATTTAAAGTGAACATAAAGAGATGACTTACAGTTGAGCTCCAGTCTGGTTCCTCCACCGAACGTCCACCACAGTGATACAAACTCATGGAGTGGTCGTACAAAAACCTGCAGCCGCTCAGAGAACACCACAAAACCATTCAGCTGTACAGAGACTGATAAACAACTGACAAACAGCTCACATTTACACATTTAAACTGAAAAACACTGTTCACAAGGAGATGACAATGTTTTTATTCAGAAAGAGGTGGACTTAGTTTTTTTTTCTTAATAAAAAGTAAAATAAAGAAAAGTGACAATATTTTATGAATTGATTCATGAATTGATGAAATGATTTAAAATCAAATGCTTCAAGATACTAACCAAGTAAATATCAATATATCAAATATCAGCATCAAATTTAAAAAAAGACAGACCTTTTACAATTCTGCATTAAATTTTAAAATACACCAGGAACCAATATGGGTCTAATTCTGCTGACACAGCCCCTGCAGCTGTTCAGTGTGCTCCATGTCTGTGTGGGAGCCTCATTTCCATAGACAAACACTTTGCATGAACAGCTGCATGGTCCAGTGGGACACTTTATAGTCCTGAGAGGTGCACTCTGGAGCACTGGCAGCTGTCCTTCATGACAACACAAGCCACATACGGCCTCCTCATCACCAACATGACTTTGGTGTGCGTCCTCATGTGGACTGTCCTCTGCTGCTGCTTCACAGGTAAAGTCCAGAGAGTCCCACTGCTGTCCTCTGTCCACATCCGTCCCTCTGAGACCAACCAGACTAAACCATCAGGTGCTTTGTGTTTGTGTGTTCAGAGTCCAGAGGACAGGTGACAGTGAGTCAGGCTGGAGCAGTGAGGGCCGCCCTGGGGGACACCGTCAACATAGACTGTAATCTCAGTCAGGATCTGTACAAGTTTAAGGGAGACATCTACGTTCTGTCCTGGTACCAACACAGAGATGGAGAGCCTCCTAAAGCTCTTATATATAGAATTTCTAATCGAACCTCAGGTGTCCCCAGTCGTTTTTCAGGCAGTGGTTCTGGGTCTCACTTCACTCTGACCATCAGTGGAGTTCAGCCTGAAGACTCTGCTGTGTATTACTGTCAGAGTGTTCACTACATCAACAGTCAGAATGTGTTCACACAGTGAAAAAGACTCGTACAAAAACCTTCTCAGACTGAAGTGAAACTGAACTGAGCTGTGGCGGTGCTTCCTTCATCGTGTGTTTATGTAGAAAACACATGACACCAACTGAAAATTGAAAATTCAGACTTATTGAGTCAGTATTTTATCTCAAACTGGTGTACACCACATTTCCTGATCAGACTAGTATTGATCTGACAATAAAATATTTACTTTCATTCACATTGATTAAAGTTTTCTGTCCTGTGATGGATTTCCATCAAACGAAGGCACTCGAGGTCAATCATGAGACTGATGCAGATCAGAGGAGAAAAAATAAGGGGTGTCCAATACATCGATCACGATCTACCAGTCGATTGCCAAGGTCGTGTGGGTAGATCATAGTGTCGTAGTATTTGTCATGCTAGCGCCTCGCTCCTCGCCTTTTCATGCTCTCACTCCTCCCCACATACAGCACACAGGCTCCATCTTTTCTGCGCCGATGAGAAGAGCAAGATGAAATGCGAAGCAAAAACAAATCTAAATGTATGTTACAGTGTTGGCACAGAGGAGCCTACAGCACAGAACAGACCTAACATGACATGTGGCTGAAGTTTGCTTAATAAAAGTGCACAGATGCATCTGTGTTTGTCACCATGTGCGTTTGGTTTGATAAATGTGCAGAGGCTGGAAAATCCCACTGCAAAACAAGTAAGAGAATGTAAAGGAAAGACTCAGAGTGTCTCAGTTCAGAACAGTTTGTTTGGCTTTGTAACAGGTCGATCATTTTGACTTGGTCATTTTAAAAGAAACTCACAAGCTGAAGCCCCTGACCTAGTCTCATTCACTTCACCAGATACACACACACACACACACACACACACACACACACACACACACACACACACACACACACACACTACACACACACACACACACACACACACACACACACACACACATATATATATAAAGTTCATTACAGTTGAGATTTATTTTTGTTTACGGTGAGTTTGAATGAGGAAATAATGTTAAATGTGATATTGTGAAAATAATTGTCAGAGAGACACAAAAATGAGACAAACTAAATAAAAAAAACAAAAAAAACTTATTTACTCACAGTGGGAAGAGGAACCACAACTTTTACTCAAGTAAGAGTACTGTTATGCTGTACTATATATTACTCGAGTAAAAGTACTGTTACATTGTACTATATATTCCGTATGTAGGAGTTAAAGTGCCAGAAAAGTACTGTACAGAAAATGTAGTTGTATTAAAAAGTTAAATTAAACATACATCCACCCGTATTTTCTTAAATGGCATAAACCTTCAGTGCTTTTTTTTTTTTTTTTTTTTTTTTTAATCACACATTCCTCATTCAAATTCACCCGTCATTTTGCGTCAGAAATAGAAGAAGATGTAAAAATGAACAGTGCATGTTTGGTTTGTTTTTCCTCATATTTTCTTGTTACAGAGTTGATTACATGTGTTCACTTACCAGTGTTGTTTTTTTCAGTGTTGTAGAATTTGAAAGAAGTGACTGCCACACTGACTGATGTCGCTCCAAACATGGTTCTTGTGATTTCTGAAGCAGTGGAGGAAAAACTCACTGCACTTGTTCAGCTCACGGAAAACTCAAGTTATTTATTTTTCACTGAACTTTTTGTCCAATGGAAATAAAACTGAAATCCAAACACCTGATACTGTCCTCGTGATGTTTTAAGTATACTTCTACTACTACTACTACTACTACTGCTGCTACTACTACTACTACTACTGCTACTACTACTACTACTACTACTGCTACTACTACTACTACTACTACTACTACTGCTACTACTACTACTACTACTACTACTACTACTACTACTACTACTACTACTACTACTACTACTACTACTACTACTACTACTACTACTACTACTACTACTACTACTACTACTACTACTACTACTACTACTACTACTGCTACTACTACTACTACTACTACTACTACTACTACTACTACTACTACTACTACTACTACTACTACTACTACTACTACTACTACTACTACTACTACTACTACTACTACTACTACTACTACTACTACTACTACTGGGGCGGCAGTAGCTCAGTTGGTAGAGCATTCGCCCACTGATCTGAAGGTTGGTGGTTTGATTCCAGCTCTTGACATAAACATCACAGGTTGAGTGGTCAGATCCACTGACCCACAGGTTGGCTGGTGTGATTCCAGCTCCCACAGATGAATGCTGTTGTTGTGTCCTTGGGCAAGACACTTAACCCACCTTGCCCACAGTGTCTGTGTACACTGGTGTGTGAATGGGTGAATGGTTCCTTGTTGTAAAGTGCTTTGAGTGCCTTGAAGGTGGAAAAGCGCTATAGAAAAATGTGACCATTACCATTTACTACTACTGCTACTACCACCACCATTACTACTACTACAACTGTACTACTACTTCCATAACTATTGCTAACAAGACCACTACAAAATCCAAATACTACACTACACTACACTACACTACTACTTTACAAATGCTGGTATTTCTATTACTGCTTGTAGTACTACTAGACTTAGCTATTTGTTTTACTACTACTGCTGCTACTGCTGCTACTACTACTACTACTACTACTACTACTACTGCTGGTACTACTACTACTACTACTACTACTACTACTACTACTATTACTGCTACTACTCCTGCTACTGCTGCTACTACTACTACTACTACTACTACTACTTTAATTCTACTGTCTATGTCATGCACCATTCCAGAGTTTCCTCATGACACTCCTCTGGTCTGTTCCTCAACTTCTCATGTAAATGTCAATGAACAGCTGCAGGTCCAATGAGACACATGGTCCACTGGGACACATGGTCCACTGGGACACATGGTCCACTGGGACACATGGTCCACTGGGACACATGGTCCACTGGGACAGCTGCAGGGTCCATTGGCTTTTTTTTTTTTTAATTTGTGAGTTTGGGTCAAAATCTCAGGACATGTTATTATATAATATTATATAATATTACGTATCTATTTATATACGTATTTATAAAAAAGAAAATAAAACAGGACAAAAGAGAAAGATGAGGCGTAGTCACATGTGAGTGCAGAGAGTCTTTATTGAAGTGTGTGTCTCAGCAGCTCCACACACAAAGATGCTTTTGATGCACAGCTCTTTATTTGGAGCAGAAGCTCCAGTTGGGACAGAGGCCTGTGTGCTGTGCTGCAGTAAGTGAAGTGGAGCTGTAGCTGTAGAGGCGTGAGCTGACAGCAGAGGGCGCTCTGCAGGCTGATCCCAGTGACTGTGTCAGTGGTGGGAACACTGCAGTGTGCTCAGTGTGTGGGACACTGGACTCTGGGAGCCCTGGCTGGCCTCACAGCTCACAGCCACGCCCCCCTCCCTCCACTGCTGTGCGGGGAGCGTCAGGCTGCTGCTCCAGCTGTAGTGGCCGTCCTTTTGCGGCACCGCGGGGCTCCGGCTCTGCTCCCCGCCCGCACCGCCACCGGACACCTTCCAGGACACGCTCCAGTCTGACGGGAAGCCCTTGTTGGCCAGGCACACGAGGGTGGCCTTCCCCTGGGCCAGCTCCTCTCTGGAGGGGGGCAGCACCCAGAGGCTGGGCTCCACTCGCCCCACTGTGAACACACACACAAACACACACACAAGTTTTTCTCCATGGAATTATCCAGAAAATAACAAAAAGTGACTCCATCAAACCAGTATTTAATTGTCAGTACAAACACATGTATTGATGTAAACGGAAGATGAAAGTGTTGAAATTGTTCTATGGAACATTCCAGGTAAAGCAAAAACATTTTCAGGTGGTGGACCTCACACCAGTAATCTTGGACTTCATTACTTCCAAAAAATATATAAGAAAGTCAACATACATTTAAATATATGTAATGTTATCTAGAATAATAATAGGAAATGAAATACTTTTTTCAGTACAAATGTAACTTTTAGCCTGAAATGAGTGAAAACAGAACTGAGAGGCTCCACTGAAGCAGAACAACAGAACAGTTTCACAGTTAAAGATAAACTTTAAATAAAATCCCCACAGAAAACAAA
>NW_026571134.1:0-25000 GCF_026225935.1 Boleophthalmus pectinirostris | reverse complement strand
TTGATAAAATAGTCCATTGTTGCTTTAACTGTAAATATTATGGTCACCCTGGTGATAGTCCTGATGTGTGTGTTGCTCTGTCAGATGCTCGATCCATTTGGAAGTGCAGACAACTCACTGTCAAGCAGCTGTCAATCAATAGACCAAGCATTGGACAGGTGAGTAACCTCTATCTCCAGTTATGGCCTTATCTACAGACCAGTCCTATAGATGACATCTACCATGGACACTCTTGTGTTGTGGAAGGCAGTTTTATAAGGCTGTAGTCTTTAGAATGGGGAGAGTTTTTACCAAACAAAAGCATTGAGTTAGAATTGTAGACAGTGCTAAAGGCCATTGCTCTGGTGTGACCCTGGAAAAGGAACCAGGTCATTCTACTGTTGCCATAGAGCTCTTATCTGGAGCCTGGATTGCTCAGTTATCATATATAAGACAGAAGTGGTAAAATCCTGTAAGACTGAGCTGTACGATTGATTCAGAGGTTATGGAAAATGTGCAATAGTGAAAGACAGCGTCAAGTGGAGAATGAAACCGAATGAATTAAAAGGATAAGAACAGTGAGAGAGAGTGAGCTGGACGGAAACGGCTCTACCTGCACGAGGCTTATCTGGGCTCCAGGCTGCAGAACAATGGCAGGAAACCAGTGCATGGAACTTTTCCCTGTGAGCGGGCATTCATGCCCCTTTTCCAGGGTCTCGTGGCCCGATGCTGCCCTGCGGTCAGCAGAGACGTCACTCTCTGTCCACTTGTCTGGGCTGGACTGGTCCACACAGAACTGAGCCCAATAATGAACTGACTGTGTCCAGTCATAAAGAGCGTTTCATTTTTTGAAACAACTTCTTGCAAGATTTCTCTTAATATTGAGTTGACAGTGTGTGTTGTCTTTTCTTATTCCAGCCCTCCTTTCTCACAAAACAACCGTGACAATAATTACCTGAACCTCAATTATGAATACAAAGGTAAGACAGAACTATGCATAATTTATATATCACAGCTCCAGTGTGAAACAGTTTCTGACTGTTAAGCTAATTCTAGACCATAGAATGGGGAAAGATGAGCATAAATAACATTAAAGTGAACTGTCTGTAACTATACAGAAGAAAACATGTCTTCTGGCTGAAATACTTGTAGCATATAAATATCACAGCCCCATTAAAAAAGCAAAGAAAGGAGCTATTGTTGATGTTTTTCATTGTACACATTGCATTTTGCACACTGAGCATTAGGTGAAATAGATTTGTTTATAAGTACTGTAAATTCTATGTGGAGCCGAGTGTCTAAGTGGGCAATACAGGAGGTGTGATAGCATCATCATGTATGTCTTCTCCACACTCTTTGTCTGTGTGCTTTCTCAGTCTTTAAGGGTCTTTTCCTGTCTCTTCATACGGACCTCCTCCTCTGTCCCTTCTCCGTGCCCCTGTGTCTGTCTGCTGTCTCCCTGGGGTGTCTGCTCCTTTTCCTTCTGAACACAGATCAAATACAGCAGGACCACAGATAACGCCACACTAATCCCTGCAAACAGGCGCAGTGGCAGTCCCTCCAATCTGCTCAATTTGCTCTCCTGCCCCTTCCCTGTGCTGTAAATTAAAGAGATACTCAGCACACAGTGTACAGCAGAGCCTTCCTATAGATCACTAAAATAATCTCCAACTTGAACACAGGCACAAGCCTTTTCTGCTCCGAGGGATACACTGTTTGTTTACTATTCCCAATGACTAGATTTTTCCTCTCAATGCTCCACAGCCATACACAAAAAAATAACCTCTGTCTCCATGGGATACGGCTACAAAAACAGCACAGGGGGAGGCAGTCATCTGACAAAACAGCTGCTTTCAATTTCATGTGGCTTCACTGCTCTACATTTAGTGTGTGTGTCAATGAGTGTCAACTCTCGCATGCGTCAGCAGTGCTCCCCACCTGCCTTTAGTTACTGGACCACTGGGTTAAGAGCTAAAGCTCAACTAGCACATATGAGGCACTAAAATATACCTGAATGATGCTGCTTTGGTTTAAGTATTGAATTATTTGTACAAATACAATAGCCCATACAAATCTCAAGGAGAGTTTGTTAAAATTGCATGTATCTGTCCTGGAGGGAAGAAATTAATGAATCCCATAGACTTATGACTACAGGACCCTGGCACCAGAATAAGCCATTAAAATCTACTTAGATGTGTCAAGTAAGTGGTTGTTGAGTGTATTTTAATAAAACTATCCTCTTATTCAGGACGGCATCGGAAAGGAGGCACTTTTCCTCGACAATTCCAGCTGCCGAATCCCAGCAAGGATTATGGAGATCGTAAGTAGACAACTATTCCTATAACATAATAGCATACATTGTTAGGAGCAAACTACATTTTATGTAGACTGTGAGTTAGAGCTGTGTATAACGGCTTATATTGTCAACCTTGGCTAGCAACATTTTACGTTTCCCTTTGGTGATTTTGGATTGTATAAAACACTGTGCTGTACTTCCTGCCTGATAGGAAGTGTAATAAAGCTTGTTGGCTTATGGTTAGTAAAAACACAGTGTTATTCTAGAAATACTTTTAAAATCACTTAAAAATAGTTGTATTAAAACTAAGATTTAGTTCTGCACAGTTGTTCATATTGTCTTGTTAATGTGCTTTAGGTCGCCGCACTCTTCCTCGAAGCTTCATGCCTCAGGAGAACCTGTTCCAACTGGTTCCCTCTAGTCGCTCTCGGAGCTACATCGGGGACAGTACTCTCCAGTACAGTGATCTGCGAACACTGGGCCGCACCACGGACAAGAGTTGTCAGAGAGGAACCAGCAAGTGTGAGTCTGTGGACAATGATTATTGCCTACATTTTATATATATATATATATATATATATATATATATATATATATATATATATATATATATATATATATATATATATATATATATATGTGTGTGTGTGTGTGTGTGTGTGTGTGTGTGTGTGTGTATGTGTGTGTATGTATGTATGTATGTATATATATATATATGTATATATATATATGTATATATATATATATATATATATATATATATATATATATATATACATATATATATATATATATATATATATATATATATATATATATATATATATATATATATATATATATATATATATATATATATATATATATGTATAAGACAGGGCCTAAGGGCCAGATGCTGTTAGAATCATTCTCTAATCACATTTGTCCACATTCGTTCGATCGTGCCACGATCATTATGTCTGTCTCTTTGAGACAACAAAAACATAGCACTCAGCACATTGTGGTTGAGATGCTAGTCTTGATCCTCACCTCCTCCGCAAAAGCAAACTGTTAAACACAGCCTCTGAGCCGTGGTTGTAACCATGTCTTTGCTGATTTCTCTGTTTTCTGTTGATGGAACAAAGTTTGACTTGGTTCTTTGGGGGTTTCCCCCTGTCTGTACCATTTGAGAGGATCTGTGGCCAGAATAACTTAAGACCCTGGGGTGGGCTTAATGTCTTTTCTGGCTTACTCCATATTTACAGTTGTTTTTGTGGTTAATTCTGACGCATGGCTCAGAATTAGTGTTTGCTCAAATCAGTATCTCGGTAGATTTGTCTGTCTTGGGGGTAAAAGACAGGGTGATTTACTGTTAGATGTTCATCATCTGGTCTTGTGTCTCTTGCAGCTCCTCGGGCGCCAGTCAACTGGAGACAGGGCAAGCTCCTGGGACGTGGAGCCTTCGGGGAGGTCTATCTTTGCTATGACGCTGACACAGGCTGCGAGCTGGCTGCCAAGCAGGTGCCCTTTGACCCTGACTGTCAGGAAACCAGCAAGGTAAAGAGACATTGTGTAGAACAAAATCAGGCCAATGTACACAACTATATACATTAACTGTAGAGCCAATCAAGACTAATTCAGTTTAATTTAAAATGTTCACTAGTAAAATTATTGCGAAAGAATCATTACTTCAACAATGTGCAATCTAGTGTATTGTGCCTCTCTAATATGCAGTGTTGTTCCTCTGTAGGAGGTGAATGCTCTGGAGTGTGAGATCCAGCTGCTGAAAAACCTGCGCCATGATCGGATCGTTCAGTATTATGGCTGCCTGCGGGACCTGGAGCAGAGGAAACTCACCATTTTTGTTGAATACATGCCTGGGGTTAGTACTCTGCAAGATAATTCACCTCAGCTTTCTTTTTACAAGTCAAGTCTTTAAAAAAAGATTTTTTTGCATCTGTTTGGCAAAACAAGAGCAATGTAGTGAAGACAAAAAATAAAATCTCCTAGCCATTTGCAAAACAGTTCTCAAAGGTGAACACTTGTCAGCAAAGACATCCTTAGCTGTTGAAGTCAGCAGTGAAGCTTTTTTCATGGGACTATATTCTCCCTAAATAATCAATTTAATGAGCTGCTCTCGCCTGCTCACTCTTTCCCTGGAAGGTTCAGCTGTTAATCTTAACTCTATGTTGACGACGAGAGAAAAACATGACAAAGCCAAGTTTGTGGCTGTCTGAATCTTTGTGGTTAACCAATAAGAATGAAGTTGCTATTAAAGACAGGCTATGGATCATATTAATTCTATAGAAATGTCTGATTTACTGTTAAGATTGTTGAAGACAAAATAGTCCTTTTATATCAACGTAACGGTATAAAATTGTATGAGAGCTAGTTGGACAAATACCATCAATTAGCATACAATTTTAACTTTACATATTTGTGGGTGTATGTTTTTTATAAATTCTTTCTTTTGTTTTGTAACTAGGGCTCTGTGAAGGACCAGTTAAAAGCCTACGGGGCTCTAACAGAGAAGGTAACACGGAGATACACCAGGCAGATCCTCCAAGGAGTCTCCTACCTGCACAGCAACATGATCGTACACCGAGACATCAAAGGTAACAGCATTCAAGAAAAGGTCACCATTTAAATTTTAACCAGTGCAGACAGTACTTTCTGAGTCACAATTTAAGCTGAAAATGGTATTCAATCATTCAATTTTGTCAAAAAATTTTCATTTTGTTATTCATCTGATGAATAATCCTGGAAAAATTTCCCACTTCAAACTCTCTCTTGAGCTATTTTTGGCTCCTTTTTGGCCAAATTTACTAGTCTAAAAATGTTCAACACTGGATGGAAAGATTTCAGTTTGGCTGCTCACTGTCTCTGCCCCATTTAACCATCGCCAGAAAAGGGAACTGAACCATTTTAATGGGAAAAAAAAGATAGTAGGGTCCACAAACTTCTGAGGGTAAAGATGGGAGGGATTTTCCATCTAGACACTTCCATGCTGCACACTCATCACAGCGTACAAGAGAGCCACTGTCTCCACTGAAAGCAGTGTCAGCAGCATGAAGGGTTTGGGCAGCCTCTACAAAGTCTGGTGTGAAATCAGGCACTGAAATGTTGATCAACTAAGAGCTTTTTAACAGCCGACAAAAAGGCATAAATAAAAATGTGGTTTGTCAATGTCATCCCGGTGCCTCTGGGTGTGGAGCGTGAGTGGCTATGCACATTACTCATTGATCAAATAGTGGCATGTCCGAAACACAGACTGAAGACGTGGTTAGAATTTCCTGAATTCAGCTAAATAAACTGTATCATGGAATATATATGGTATAGAGTATATTGTATTCTATGCTTTGCTGTACAGTAATTCAGTATGCTTTTGAGTTAGCAGTGGGGATACTCTCTGTTAGGTGCAATACGACATTGCACTCCTGTGGGAGACAGCTTACAATGAGCACTCAAACTGATCAAATATCATCAAGTGAACACTTGGTAGACTCTTGCTTAATTCAGTCTCCTTGTGCCAGGTGCCAACATCCTGGGGGACTCTTCAGGAAACGTAAAGCTGGGAGACTTTGGAGCCAGCAAAAGGATCCAGACCATCTGCATGTCTGGTACTGGAATCAAGTCTGTCACCGGCACCCCCTACTGGATGAGCCCAGAGGTCATAAATGGAGAGGGATATGGGCGCAAAGCTGATGTATGGTAAGTCAGAATATATCTTTATAGACATAAGATTTAAAAAATATCCATCTCCAGATCTCCTATAGTATTTAATCTGTATTTGTTTGTTTAAAATTATATTCATATATTTTTGTTTAATTTTTGTTATGCCGTTTCTCTGATGTGGTTTTCTTCAGGAGTGTTGCCTGTACTGTTGTGGAAATGCTGACCCAGAAACCTCCTTGGGCTGAATACGAGGCCATGGCTGCCATCTTTAAAATAGCCACTCAGCCGACAAAGCCTCTGCTTCCAGAGGGCGTATCGGACTACTGCAGAGACTTCCTGCGGCAGGTGTTTGTAGAGGAAAAGTGGAGGCCCACTGCAGATGCCCTGCTCAGTCACCCGTTTGTTCAGGGCAGTTTCTGAAGCTCCAGCATCCCTTCCCCTGCCTGTGAGGCCCCCATGGCCCCGGCACTCCCCTCCTCTGTGGCCCGCTCCGCACCTCAGGGCCTTCTGTCCCCAGGCTCCAGGGTCCACTCCACCTCCACGCCCTGTCATCTATCACCAATGTCTGCCTTGTCAGGACTGACGTCCCTGTACCATCACCACCTCTCTCAGAATGAAGGGTTCGCAGAGGGGCCAGGTCGGCTACTGTCAGACCTCCTGAATCCTGCGAGACATTGCGAGCATTCCCCAAAGACGGGACTGACAAGAAAGCACTTAGCAGTCTGGCCAGCTCCAGACAGTTTTTATTCCAAGACTAGGAAAAGTGGTTAGAGATGTGAAGCCTCAAACTGTTGAGGTCTCACTTATTGCACTCACCTTGTGCTAAGAATAGAGTCTTGTACAGGCCAAACCACATGTAAGCGAGAGTGACAGGTGATCCTGCTAGTACTGTAAGTAACTCACTCACAAGAGGCGGTAGTGAGTTACACTGACTAGAGAATATTTTTTTATATTAAAGCCACATACAAAGTCACCCTAGCTGCTTGTCTGTCAAAACAAGTATTTTTGTTAACGCCTTACAACTCTGTAAGTAAGAAAGGGTAAAGGGTTTCTGGGCCCTGACATTACGCCGATCTGAATTCAACACTGCACTTTTGATTCCAGGCATTTGAACACTTACGCAAGATAATCAATAGAATATTTTTATACCTGGTTGTTTTTATATATTCTTATAATGAATTGTTTTACTCAATGTCTAGAAATAAGAACCAAACCGATGCATTAGTGTGCAATGTTTATTAAGCAATACCAGCATTACTGTTGGACCTATCCATTCCAGCTTCCCATGCAGTGAGCCTTGTGCCATACATGTCCAAAGAGATAAAGAAGTCACAACGGTATGCAGACAAGGTAACAGTATTACAGTTGTTCTGTTGGGTTTTTGTCACTTCACATATGCCTTGTTTATTATATGGCAGCTTTGTGCACTTTGCACGGACCAAATGCATCTTTACAATGTTACTTTCATTGTTTCATATTGTTAATGTAATCACTCAAATGCCTTTTTTCCAAACTGCATGAACCTTGGTCTCTTGGCCACCACTCTGTATCTGTGATTAGAAGACTGGTGTGAGGTTAAAATGGTAAATGAAAATGCTGTTTTAACGATTGACGATCAATCTATATGGGAAGACTGGTGGTATAGATGCTGTATAACAGTGGCACTTGAAGGAAGGAATGATCAAATCTTTTTGTAACACTTTACAGTGCCTTACCCAGTGATAAATTTCTGTTCACTGCCAAAGCACAAAGCGTCTCCAAGAAGTGAGCAGCTCTTCTGTTTTGAGCACAATTTGCTCAAATTCTTTGAAGAATATACTGTAAATACTTGTCAGCACTTTTGTATGAATAACTTTGCATTATGAAAATCTGTCGAATGGAACGTAATAGTAGTAGTAGGATTATACCTACAGGAACATGTGTTAGAGCTCTGTGGCAGTCTGGCTATTTCTGACTTCATGATAAAGTCTTGAAAATGAAAAGCATCTTTTGTACATTTAACTTAATAAAGAAAAGTATACTCTGCCATTGACTTTGTGGTGTTTTCTTGCAGTGACTTTTGTTAATTCATAGATTTGTCTAGTTACTTACTTCAAATGTTATTTAGGCCCTATAACATAATTATAAAATAGTAATGTATACCAGTCACTCAAGCCGTTTTAGAAATGCAGAGGAACATTTTATTTAGAAAGGTCACCGGAAGTACCGCCCCACAACAAACTTAACAAAAAGGCTGCTGTTTGGTAACGTGGAGAAGGATTGGTTTGGTAACGCGAACTGTATTCCTACAGAGCAGCTGAGGTGAAGGAGCTCCCAGGCTTGTCCACGTCGGGTTATACTATATTATAAAGAGTGTATATTTTGTATTTAACCATAGAAGATCATGTCTACCGCCCGCACAATAATCTGCTTATTACGAAACGACTTGCGCCTTCATGACAACGAGGTAAGAGAAACAACAACAAAAAAAAGGACTTTCTTCATGACTCAAGCCTGTCGTATAACATTTTCGTTAGTGATATATAAATGTACAATGTTATGTCATGCATCTACTATTCTGTGTTATTAATGTTAATGTCTTTTAAAATAGGCTATTTCAGGCTGTATGTGTTGTGCAAGTGGTTTGTACGCTGAGCTAAAGTTGTTCCACCACTTCATTTCCGGGCTCCTCTTTCATAATAAGAGGCGGAGTGTAAAACTAATAATTGTATAACACAAGAGAGGACTCAGAAGAGTTGCAGGGAGCACTCAAAGGTTATACACAACAAGCATTAAAAAAATAAAATTGAGATTAGAAATAAACTTTACATAATATATTTGTTTACTACTTCATATTAGTATTACACCTATAGGTGTAACTATATAGGTTTAACATGATGGAGGGTACTGTTTCTAACCTAGTCAATCTCCTCTAGTTATTAGTAGTAAAATATATATCTTCATGTATTATTATTGACGTGTTATTATTATCGTTCTTTCAGCTTCTCCATTGGGCCCAAAGACATGCAGAACACATAGTCCCTTTGTATTGCTTTGACCCCAGGCATTATGAAGGAACTTACTACTACAACTTCCCAAAGACTGGGCCTTTTCGACTGCGATTTCTACTGGACAGCGTCAAAGACCTCAGAAACACATTAGTTACCAAGGGCAGGCAAGTGAATCATTGTGTTACATTCATATAATAATTGATCCCTTCTCCATGTTTATTTGTCTTCATTATAGGTCGTTAGTAGTTATAGTTATAAATTATCATCTGATTTGAAAAAAAAAAAAGCTTCCCAGTGAAATTATTGGCAAAACCAGCCTCTTGTATATCATTATAAGTCAAATTATCTGTAATAATTGTATTTATTATTATGGCAGCAACCTTATTGTGAGACAAGGAAAACCAGAAGATGTTGTAGCAGATCTTATCAAGCAGCTGGGAACTGTTAGTACTGTGGCATTTCATGAAGAGGTAATTTTTATTTTTATTGTCCAAGTTAGTCTAGGATTTTCAAAATGGGGATTTTTTGAATGACTATTGGTGTGTTTCAGATAACATCAGAAGAACTGAATGTTGAGAAAAATGTAAAGTTGGTTTGCGCTCAAATGAAGATCAAAGTTCAAAGCTGTTGGGGGTCTACTCTGTATCACAGAGATGATCTACCTTTTAATCACATTTCCAGGTATTAAAACATTCATTTATAGGGGGACAAAATTGAATATATTAATTTTGAGTTAACTCTGTGTTCTTATAGGCTGCCAGATGTTTATACTCAGTTCAGGAAAGCAGTAGAGAGCCAAAGTAGTGTGCGACCCATCTTTCCAACTCCTGAAAAACTTAAGCCAATTCCCCCTGGGCTCGAAGAAGGAGCTATCCCCACTGCGGAAGACTTAAAACAGACAGGTAAGGAAATTAAACTTTAATTGTATGTTTTTTTTATAAATGTTTTTGGACATTTATTTCATGACCTCATTAAATGTATAATAATGTGGAATTGTTTCTAGATTGCTTTGGGCTCATGGGAAAATGCATCTATTAAAGCTATCTCTCTGCTGTGTGCATTTTTATACCCCAATAAGCAAACCGCTGTGCTTGTGTGCTTATATTTTTCTCTTTAGATGTCAGTCGGTGTACTAGTATGTTATGAGTTTTGGGTGTTTTATGTGTAATGTTTTTTTGTTTTTTTTTACAGAGCCAATTGATGATCTTCGTTCAGCCTTTCCTTGTCGTGGTGGAGAAAGTGAAGCTTTGGCCAGAATTAAACACTATTTTTGGGATACTGTAAGTTGAATTAGCCCCACAAAATTAAACTATGATTACAGGTTATATTTTAGATTTTTATTTATTTGTTTATTTTTTTTATAGAATGCTGTTGCAACGTACAAAGAAACCCGTAATGGTCTTATAGGTGTGGATTATTCTACCAAATTAGCACCATGGTAAATATATTATGAATAACATTATTGTGTCAATGAAATTGCTAAATAAATCATTCCTACTGAAATTCTGCAGGTTAGCATTGGGTTGCATTTCCCCTCGATATATTTATCATCAGATCAAAACTTATGAAGCACAACGGACAGCCAATCAAAGCACATACTGGTGAGTCTCACTGCAAGAACTGACCTAAATATAAGATTATTTATATTAATATACTAGAATTATTATATTTACATGTGTTACACTCTAGAAATATATATCACTTGTGTGCAGGGTTATATTTGAACTTCTGTGGAGAGACTACTTTAAGTTTGTGGCTCTTAAGTACGGAAACAGAATGTTCCACATCAATGGTATCATTATGTCCTATGATATTTTTAACATCAGTATTGATTAAAAAAATAACTAGTATTTCTTTTCAGGACTGCAAAACAAATCCGTACCATGGAAAAAGGATATGAAGCTGTTTAATACATGGAAAGGTTTGTTGCATCAAACAAATTTTGTATGTGTGTGATTAAAACTACTGTGTAGGTGTAATAATACTTTTGACAGAGGGACGTACAGGGGTGCCTTTCGTAGATGCCAACATGAGAGAACTGGCTATGACTGGCTTCATGTCCAATAGAGGGCGGCAGAATGTTGCAAGTTTTCTCACCAAAGACCTGGGCCTGGACTGGAGGATGGGCGCTGAGTGGTTTGAGTATTTGCTGGTACAAAACACTAGTACAGTCTTGTTTAAAGTTACATGGCATTTATAGTTATTGCTTGTGTAATTAATCATGCTTTTATATTTTTCAAAAGATTGACTATGATGTCTGCAGCAATTACGGCAATTGGTTGTACAGTGCAGGAGTAGGAAATGACCCCAGGGAAAACAGGAAGTTCAATATGATCAAACAAGGCCTGGACTATGACAATAATGTAAGATTATTTAATACAAGTTTATCATGATTCAGATATATCACCACATGTCTATAATAACATCTTTCAAACTCTTTACATCGCTTTTGTTGATACATGGACATGCCCCATCTGTCCATTGTAGGGTGATTTTGTCCGGCAGTGGGTCCCAGAGTTGCAGGCAGTGCGAGGGTCCGATGTGCACATGCCGTGGACCCTCAGCTCCCCTGCTCTGTCAAATGCTCAAGTGTCACTCGGCGAGACATACCCTGTGCCCATTGTGATGGCACCAGAATGGAGCAGACATGTTAACAAAAAACAAGTAGGATAAGCTTGCAGCTGCATCATACTATCTCCATAATCAATGCTAGATTCTGTAATGATATTTAAATTTCCTTTTGCAGCCTGGGGGGGCTTCAGGGTCTTCACATAGAGGAAAGAAAGGCCCATCTCATACTCCCAAACAACACAAGGACAGAGGCATTGACTTTTATTTTTCTAAAGGCAAAGGGTTTCCATGAACTACAGTTTACATTTCTGGACTGCAACTTTAAATTTAAACCACAGTTAAATGAAACAGGATGTGAGATTGGTGAAGCTTATTTTAGTTCTTCATTGTAACTGAACAGAAACTTCTGTGCAGTTTAATTATAATGTTGTTTTTTCTTTACTTTTTAAGTGTTATGTTCATGGACCATTGGTTACAAAATAATACCGTGAAAAAAGTGTCTTTCTTACAAATATGTTTATTGTTTATTTTAGACTTGGGTGAAACATTTAGGGCCTCTCCATCGAAGCTAAAAAAAAAATATTTTTACCTGTTCCAGGAATAGTTTTAGAAAAGCCACAGGGCTCACTTAAATTATGTTAAGTTTTTCACAGTTGCATCACATTATCCACCAATAACACTAGTTTTGCCAGTTTTGCTCAATTCACGATTATCTCCTCCCCCCTGACGCAGAGCTTGACTGTAAACAACTGCGCGTCACTTCCCATTTTACTTGCCCATAGACGGTTGTGAAAGATTTCGCTTTTGGTTTTCTAGAACAAAAACGTTTTTAAGGAAATTGTAACTTTAACATGGCGTCGGTAGATTCAAAAGTTGATTTGTGGAAGATTCCATTAATAGCGCTTAATGTTAAGGTTAGGAAAAAGTTAGGTCTTTTCTTGAATCCTAAAAACACAGTGGCCGCTGATTGGAGAACCGTCGCAGAAGAAATGGGATTCTCATACTTGGAGATAACAAATTATGAGAACTCTAAAAACCCCACAGACGAGATCTTAAAGAACTGGCAGGCTCAATACACAGAAACATCGGTCGGAAAGTTGCTGTTCATTCTCACGGAAGTAGAGAGAACAGATGTCGTGGAGGAACTTCGTGCCTTGATAGGTAAGGCCCACGAGAATCACGCAGGAGTTCTATGCATTATAATATAATGGTCTAGGTTCTCGTTTGACCCTGACTTATAGAATTAGCCTAAACCCTATTAACATACCGTATAATTTGACGTAGTCTTGTGTTATTACAAGGTAACAGCAGTGTAATTGGTCTACTGTGAATGCTGTTTTGCAATAGATGAAGACGTGAGGAAGTATATAGAGTCTGCAAAGAGGAAGGATGACCCTCCTGTGCAGGTGCCTGAGGTGGACAGCTGTGTGCCCCGTACCCCTGAAAGATTTGGGATCACTTTGGCAGATGACCCTGACGGTTTGTAAAATGGTCTTAACTCATGACAGTGGGCCTGAACACATTAAAGCACTGGTGTTGATTCTTAAATGTGTAAATGCAGGTGCCCCAGAATTGTTTGATGCATTCATCTGCTACTGCCAGAGTGACTTCAACTTTGTTCATGACATGATTCGAGAATTGGAGCAGACAGAATACAAGCTCAAACTATGTGTGTTTGATAGAGATGTTCTTCCAGGCTCCTGTGTCTGGACCATCACAAGTGAACTTATTGAAAAAAGGTGAGCTTCTGACACACCTCTTGAGCTATAGCAGGCCTACTTGTAATAATTGATAGACACATACAAGAATATAGTTTTACTGATTTGTACAATAGTGCATGTATTTATTTATATTTTTTTGTATACACCATATGCATGTGTACATACATGCACATAGTCTATAAAATAATAATATAATTATTTGTACATGTATGCCTGAGCTATGTGTTTAAGATACAAGGAGCAGCTGGTTCTTCTCAGTATTTCTCAGTGTTTCCCCAAAAATTCTTTAAGACTATGCTGGCAGAAATAATTTTTATTTAAATAATTTAATCTCCTTCAATTTGTGGAGTATAACCGTCACTTACTGCCTGCATTTGATTTCCAAACAGTCATTTTTGACTGGAATAATTTCTTATATAAGTTTATGTTAATACAATGAGCAGCAAAGTCTAATTCTGTAATGCTCCAGATTATAGTTAGCCACCTTAGTCTCCCGAATTAACATCCAGAAACCCCACTGTACAAATAAGAAAAATAAGATGTGTCTATCTGATTGTTTTGCTGAGTTTTTGGTCACAGCCTAAAAATCTACTGTTCAGCAACATTAAATACAAGCAGCAAGCTAAAATGAACACAGTGCAGCCTAAATGCAGCTTAGTGAGCTGATATCAAATCAAGCATCTGTGAATTTACTCCTTGAGTACTACATTGAAAGGTGAAATGCAATTAGATACAGACAACTGGCCTTTGCCCCTCCTCTCGTAACACCGCCACACTCCAAAATCTGAAAGCCACCAATACAATGTATAATTACTCTAATTAACTTAATGAACTCAAAACTGGGGACCATGGTTTGTGTTTTTTTGTCCTTATTCAGTAACAGAAATTAAAAATGTGTATCCATAGTGTTCTAATGCAGTTTTGTTGTTTATTTGACCAATACAGATGTAAAAGAATGGTAGTGGTGGTTTCTGATGAATACCTTGAGAGTGATGCTTGTGACTTTCAGACTAAATTTGCACTTAGCCTTTGTCCTGGTAAGTCAACATTTCTGTTTAAATTACAATCACATATATAATTGTTTTCTTTTTCTGTCTTGCTGAATGCTTTTTTATTACAGGTGCTCGAAGCAAACGTTTAATACCAGTGATATACAGACCAATGTCAAAACCATTCCCCAGTATTTTGCGTTTTTTGACCGTGTGTGACTACACTCGTCCTTGCACACAGTCCTGGTTTTGGGTGCGACTGGCTAAAGCTCTTTCTCTTCCATAAAGAGGATTCATGATGAACAGGGTTTCTTGTGACATGTGCCACTGAAGCACACAAAGTGCCAACATATATCTTGTTCCATACATGGTTCGAAAATAGGTCTACTTACACAGACTGGGAATAATAATTCTATCAAACAGTTTTGTGCATGTTGTAATATTACAAGCCAGTTTATTTTATGTATAGGTTTATACAAGGAAGGTAATGGGGCAGTGCCAACTTTCCTTCTATTGCAGAAACCACTTCCTCTGTTGAGACAACTTCTAGATGAAGCTAAACCGCAAAGGAAAAGATTTTACCAGATTATTTTCATGGTTTTCATGTACGCTTCATACACTGTGATCTCATGTGTTCCATTATGATTTTTGTATCTGTTTTGTAAAACGAATAAATTACATTTTTATACTATTTTGTGACGATAATATTGTTTTGGCCTGTGTCTTCCTCACTTGTCCAGCAAGGGTCGTGGTTGCTATCCTAAAAAGCTTGCTACA
Source organism: Boleophthalmus pectinirostris (assembly GCF_026225935.1). NCBI lineage: Eukaryota > Metazoa > Chordata > Actinopteri > Gobiiformes > Gobiidae > Boleophthalmus > Boleophthalmus pectinirostris. The sequence continues at coordinate 10,023 of NW_026571134.1, read as the reverse complement.
CGTGTCCCCAATGTAATGGGTTTTTATCCAATCGAAACGTAGAAAAGGCGAAAGTGTCCAATCAGAACGCACCAAACCCCTCTGTGGAACGCCCTTATTTAAAGACATTGATTTTGATTAGCTGTTTCCCTAAATTTGACTTATCAGGCATTATACTCGGATTTGCAGGGTCAAATACTTTTCATTGTTCATACATAATTGTTGAATCCATTTTATTTATATTGGTAATGGGTATAATAATATGGAAATGTTAAAATCAGGGCTTGTTCAATTTTTGATACAGGAATTTTATTGCCCGAAAGGGAAGTCTCTGGGCATATCACTCTCAAGGAAGCATCCGCTGCCATTAGGTGTGGCGGAATTAAATGCGTTTCAATTAACACAAATAAATGAAACACTTTCCTATTATTTTAAATAAAACTTATGCAATATACGGTTTATTTAAAAAAGCCAATTTAAACGCAATTCTGGCCAGAGCAGCCTACCTAATGTGAAATAGCTATGCTGCGGTCTATCTAAGAGCGACCAATACAATACTTGCCCTGACAGCGACAGGATGCCCACACTGATGCCCCTGCAGAGAGTTTATAGTAGGCTACAGCCCGTGTGTCTGTCGGGAAGGTTCACATTTGCTCAGGCGGAATGCGGTAGGCGGGGCTGCTAGGCTAGTGTCAAACTTTGGGAATGACAGGAGTGCTGCAGGATTCGCAAAGAAGGGGAAGAGTCGCCCGTGTTGGTACTATTTGGATTACTTTTACCTCTTTCTGCACAGCGTCTTTGGATTCACCAAGATTTCACCGATAGTCGGGTGTCAGTGGATTTCCCAGTCATGTCGGAGGACCTGAGCTCCCAACCCTGGTCCATCAACAAAGATGATTATGAGCTACACGAGGTGATTGGTATGTGAACCTTAGCATGTTGTTAGCTAGATCTACTTGTTAGTCGACAGCATAAGTCTCTTATGTTATGTTTCAGCATAATCTTATTCAGTGTTTTATAAGATGTAATATGATTGTGGTGATGAATAACTGCACGTCTTCTTCCGTTAGAGCTAGTTCATCCCTGTGGTGTGTAAAAGCCTGACAGCCCGCTCGGGCGGTGCTGTAGCTAATAATCATGAAATGCCCTCAAACCAATTTGCTCCGTCCACGGGGGATGTATAGAAGTGGGAAACGAGCGTCACGTATGTAGTTACAGTCTGGTTTGGACAATCTGCTGAAAGACGCAGCATTTCATTAACAGGGCGTTTATTTTTTTGGATTAAAAGCAAGTTTTTATGAAAAGATTAATCCGTTGACACACCCCAGTCTGCCTAGGTTTACTGAGGTCTACTTCACACTTTAGTTGGAACATAAAGCCAAGATGGCATTTGTCTATGCCTTCTGTACTGCATTGTCCACAACTGTAAGATTAATTTCTACCACAAACTACAACCACACAAGTTCTATAGCTCGATAGTTAGTAGAGCTCTTTGAGAAAATTGTTGTGTGAAAAACATAGATCAACTCAGTGTTATGTCTGCTTGGTATTTGTGAACAGGCTATTGCTGTAGTAATAAATCAATTAAACTACTGTTTTATTAGTAACTCAAGAGTCATGCATCTTACCAGCCGCTCCTGAGCAGTCTCAGTGAGTCTTTACGACTGACTGAGTTGACTGATCTGTTCATTGACAGCTCTTTCTAAAGATTTAAATGCCCCTCCCGTCTCATAGCTCTTAGCTGCTCCTGTGGCTCATACTTTGTTGAAAAGATAAGGTGTGTGTAAAATGCATAGGCAAAGTATTGTTCTGTTTAAGTTTATGGCTCTGGCACGTGTTTCCTCTACAGGGAATCTGTGTTTACAAAGGGCCAATTCTGCAAGCCCTAAATTGACCTTTTTGTATATTTGCCAAAGCCCTGCATTTCTGCCTTTCCACTCATGCAGTTACTTAGAAATATGAACTGAGGGTATCCCACAAGATAGCACCGTGTAATTTGGCATGCTCTGATAAAGCCCCTCTTGTGCAGAAACCGGTTCAGTGGCATTTTCATGAGTGTGAATCAAATTCTCAACATAGTTTTGAACTGATCTAGTTGTTTCAAGACTGTTCCAGTAAGAATAAGATTAGCCTACATTAGTTGTTATGAAGTTATTTGTGCGAAGCATAGAAGAAGAATGTGTTCTCAATAAACATTTGAAAAGCCATTTTAACATCAAACTTAATGGGAGAATGGTATTTTTGACATATTTGGTTCAAAAAATGTTTCCTCTAATGAGTCATGGCCTTTTTGTCTTCACTGTGAGTTTTTGAGAGTTCTTCGGTGTGGTTACTGTTCTTGTGTGATATTTCTCATTTAGGATTTCAATAGTGTGTGGAATGTCATTGAGGAATGCCACTCAAAGGTAATAAAAGAGGAGTGACGTGGTGGTGAACTGACCCACAGGTGTCAGGTCAATCAGGCCAATCTCAAAGCTTCTGCTTTAGCACAGGCACTAGTTCATGATGAAGGACGCTCTCACAGTTTCCCTCAAAGGTCCCCTGCATTAAGAGGCTAATTCAAGGCCAAACTAATCTGATAAGATATGATTGAGTGAGCTCTATGTACTTTTTATGGGTAAACTTACAAAGGACAGACTTTTTGTGTGACTTTGCTCTGTTCAATTTTCTTCATCCAAAATTGTATAGTAGTTTTGATATAGGTTGTGTTCACATTCACAAATTTCAGATGGATTGCAAGGACCAATATGACTATATTTACTGTTAAAGAATGAAATCTTCAAATATATGATCCACAAAGATTGAACCTTGTCATTATTTGCTGAGGATTTGCACCACAACTTGCCATATTATTAATCTTACATCTTAAAGCTCTTTCAACCTTCAGTAATCACTTCTTTTAAGAAATGGCATCACTTTCTGAAGCTTTCTGAAGAACTTTCTGAATATTTCATTTTTGTTTTAAATGCTGATAGACACGATGTGAACTTTGTGCAAGTTGAATTACACAGATTTAAGCATAAACCAGGTGATCTGCAATCTGACAGTTACAGGCAAATCCTCCATAGAATTCTGATCAGACTGTCTAGCTCAATACTTTACTACATTCATGACTAACAATTTGACTATGTCATAATGTCAAATAGCGGGCTGGGACCTATATAGACTCAAATGTTTGAAAGTAATATCCAAACTTATAATCTGCAAATGTTGAACTTCATTATTTTTTGTAGCTAAACACTATTCAGCTTGTAATGTTTTCAGCTGATAACAATCATGTTTTATGGTTGAATATTGGCAACAGTTTTTGAATCTACAGTGAAAAATATTTTCTCTTTTGTTTATTTATGCTGATAGACAATAAAGCTGAACTTTGAGCTAGTTTTTCTTTTATGTGGATATGCTAATTACAGAGGCTTTAACCACAACCCAGTATAAAACATCTGAATTATGACAATTAAACAGCAAAACCCACCATACAGAATTGTGACATGCCCTTCATCTCAATTTTAAACTTTCCATTCTTACTTAGTGTATAGTTGTCTTTTTCCACAACCCTATAGCAAAAGTCAGTTTCTGCTGCCATTGACAGCCGATGAGCAAATCAAAATCACTCACCGGTCTGTTTTGAGGAAACATGCTTACAGACAACAGTGACTGTCTTTTCAAAGATCATAATTGTTTTGGCAATTGCCTCTCCTCAAGTGATCCAGAACTTTCATGCTGTCTGCAAAATATCCCAAGTGCATCCTGTCAATCAATATATCAATGTAACAAACTCTTTTATACAAAAAATGTTGCTGAAATGAAAAAGAGGAACATAGACTCCATTAGAATGATATGACCTAACCTTTACCATGTTTTAGCTCACAGTTGGATCATCACTATCTGATTTACACTAACTCAATATATTGATTTAATTTTGCTGTGCTCTCAAAACAACCCAATTTTGTTTTGTGACACTAAATATAGTAAAACAGTCTGTGCTTCCTCATATTAGTAGAATGTTACATGTTGAGATGATGTAACTGTTTTACTTTTTAAAGAAGATGAAAAGCCATGTGATTGTTTTTAATCATTGGCTCATAAAGTTAGCATTACTCTCTGTAGCAACATAACATACAGCTTTGATAATGAGACTTTATAAAATATTCAGTAATGGCATCAGCAGGTCTCAAAAGAGCTTTGGATGCACTTGTGGAAACTCCATAGTGCTGAATAAAATGTGCTCCATGGCAAAGTGTTATCAAAGTAATATTTTATAGCCTAATACTTTGCTTTATCAGAAGATAAAGATACTGAAAATCAGAGTTTCACTATGAGTCCATACTTTTTCCATGTAATAACTAACCAACGCTATGTAACCAAAACTATGTACAGACAGGGCGGGAAGGTCACTGTTGAACTTGTGAGCTGTGTCACAAGCACAGTGTGTGACTTTTAAATGGCACAAGTTGTTTAATTACCCTATAGCACTAATAGCATACTGTTTTAAAGGAGACATGTCATGCTTTTGTTTGTATATTTTTTAGCACTGAAGGAGCTGTGTGTAAGATTTTGACATGATGATTATATTATAATTTTATGATGATGATTTTATGATTTTTAGATGATTATCCAATCAGAAGGCAGACTGAGCCTCATGTGAGTCTTTCATTTGAGTTGCCAGTTTCTGAAATCCAGTTGGTTTAAATGTAAAATGGCTCTCTCTGATCTGAATGGTCACTACCTAAACCCTGGCATCTGCAGCCAATCCTAAATCGGTGCCAGTGCGGCCTGGCCTTTCTATAGACTGAGAAAAACTCGTATGTGTTCTCTATCTGCAGGTTTAGGCAATGGCAGCCCAGGCTGTGATTGTAGTACCTTTTTTTTGTTTGTTTGTTTTCAAGTGCAAGCTACATAGTTCCTTCAAACTATAACTTATATGGGTCCATTATCTTGATTTTTTGTTGAAAAATTGCTATGTAATTTTTTTTAAAGAAAAAAAAAAATCCAACTGAGCACTTGGCTGTGGGCTGAGACATGGTGTAGGTGAAATAGACATTTTCTGACCACTCAAGTCTTGAATGCAGGACAGTACAAGATTGCATGAATTTCTCAAAATACAATTGTGTGGGTTAATCATGAGGGAACACTGCTATAACATGATTTAAAACCCAGAAAAGTCAAAGTTTACATAACATGTCTCCCTTAAGTATGCTGCATTTGTGTATAGAATTTCCTGTGACAAATTGCTACCCAAATCTACATATTTTCTCATGATTTAGTCACTCTGAAAACTACAAAACCACAGTGCTGAAAATAAAGCTTTAGTGAATAGCTCAGCCAGGGCTTCAGGTTTAAGTGAACTACTGAGGTTCATGATCTTTGGTCTCAGCAACTGCAGAACCAACAGTCTTCCCCTTTTTCTCTGTGCACTCATGCTCTGCAGCCTCACTGTGTTTGTTTGTGCTGAACAATTTACACTGGGCTGTGTACAGGGCAACCAGCTCCCAAAGGTGCGGCCCGGTTTGTTTGGGATTGGTGGTGGCAGTGGCTGAAGGATATATTTACAAGAGAAGGGAGGGCTGGGGGGGGTGGTATTCTTAGAAAGTGGGTGCTGCTGTTCAGAGTGGTGTGCAAAATCCATAGTCCATTCACAGTGACAAGAACCAATACAGTTCTGTAGAGACAGGCTTGATGTATACGATAATCCTTAATTAACTTTCTATATCTGGTTGTGGGGCCACTTTTTATGTTATATTATGTTATTATTATTCTTTAACTCTCAGTCAAATTACAAGGAAATGGCAGTTTTATATGATTACAACTAAGAACACCTAATCCCCATATGTCACTTGTATTTATAACTTTATGCTGCTTTCGTAGCCTGGAGTTATAATTACCCTGCTTAAAACAGTTAAATAAGCCATGGTCATGCCCTATGGGAAAGATTAGCTTCTTAATTAAAATCAGAAGCCCAGTTGTATTAATATATGACCTCTTTCCAGCTCTACTTTCCCAAATCACAAAAACTCAAAACAATGAGAGTTTTGTAAATATTTTGGCCAAGATGAATGTACCAGTGGTTAGGAAAAGCTTGCAACATATTGGATCTTTTTGCTGTTCACCAAAAACAAGAGCAGCTAACATCATTATAGTATATGTGTGCGTGTGCGTGTGCATGCGCGTGCACGTGCACGTGTGTGTGCATGTATGTGGTATAGGAGCATTGAGGGGGTAGTGAAATGACTTCATAATAAAGAAACACCAGGCAGACCTCTCCTGGGGCGAATTTTACAAGCTTGCACTCAGCACGTCGCACAATATTGAAAATGAAGATTAGCCCACTGCTGTATTAAAGATTTAATCAGATTGTAATCCATGTTTGGTTTGTGTGTTTGGGCTAGAATAAACTTATTGAGATTTGTGCAGCTCATAGTGTCGTTGGAAAGTCTATCCAAAGGGTTAAGAGAGTGGACACTGGAGGACCTCTCAACATTTCCAGTAATCTCCCATGTTACTCATGCTCATGCCAAAGGTCAAATAAGGTCCAGGGCATGATCCTTGATTCATTTAATGACACTGATTAACATGGCCAAAGATCTAGTGAGTTACATTAAACAATACTATTTTGTTTTATTCATATTTTTCTTGAAATTTCAAAATCTCATCTGGATTCTATTTATGTAATAAACCAAAATATTAGCCATCTCCATTAGGGTTTTAACCTGCTAACTGTGCATGACATTTCTCAAATAAATGCTGCTATATTTAAAATGTCCACTATGAAATTAATCCTTATTTGAAAACATAAAAAGCAAAGTCATATCAGTATTGCTATACTTTCGCTATAAAATTGCTATTTGATATTTTTCCAATTAATGTTGTGATGTTTACGTTGGAGATTTCAGTGTATTTCCAGTGTAATCATTGTGTTTATTTCTTCCCATTTCTTTCAGGTAGTGGGGCCACTGCAGTGGTTCAGGCAGCGTACTGTATACCCCGAAAAGAGAAAGTGGCCATCAAACGTATTAACTTGGAGAAGTGCCAAACAAGTATGGATGAGCTCTTGGTAAGATACACTCTCTCAGGCAGGAACTGACTGACTTCTGTGGGATCATAGACGCACTTGAGACATAAGGATCTATAGTTTAGTCTCTGGCTAAAGTTATCGTACCTCTGCTTTTCATTAACGTTGTTCTCAACCCTCCTCCAATCACCCAGGTCACTTCAAACACTATCCGGTTTGTTCTTCCAAAGAGTGTCCACTTACTGCCAGGAAACTATTAGGCTACCAGTGGGACATCTTTTAAAAGCTGTATTGTATCTCGATGCCCTCAATGCAGTTTCACTCAACACATCTTTAACTGTGTGATGCATGGTTTACCTCAAGAGGCGAAAGATTTAACACAACTCTCCAGGAAAGATCTTCTTACATGCTCAAAAGTGATTGTGTCAAAAATAGAAGATCACACATGGAGGATTTAACTATCACCGAGTTTCAGATTGATGAACATTTTGCCCCAGCCCCATAGAGATTTAGCAGTTCAAAACTAAATTTTATATATTTGAATGTTAAAAAGTCCTCAAAATGTTGTCCATAAACAGGAAAGTGAATATTAAAACAATCTTTGGTGTTTTTTAATTCAAATAGCAAAGCACATGGATCAGTATTCTCTTTTGTAGTAGTGATTTATTCATTATACTTTTACCAATTTTGTGGGCCTTGCTTTGGATTAGGGCTGTAAGACTAATCGCAATTGAGCTGAAATCGCAATTTGAACAGATGCAGTTAGCATATTCGCAAGGTCTGCAGTTTTTGAAGTACCATAATTCCTCTTGAAACAATAAAACAACATCTTATTCTGCATAAAAACTGCCCACCCTGCTCTAGAATTGAACTTTGAGCAGAATCCTATTAGACATTTTTCCAAAATCATTAAAAAAGTTGTAATATTAGCATCGACAAAGAACTGCTATCAGCCCCAAGACACATTTTGGAAATTAACATATCAACATCAACATATTTAACATTTAGCCAACTGTCTTCTGGTGAGCTCAGTTGACTAACGCATACACATCAAAAAGTGTATAGGATATGTTTTGCGTAGTGTAACTCTTGTCAGTCCAGACATGATCATGGCTACACACAGTAAGCCCCTCACCTCCAGCTCTGTCCAGGGGAGGACCTACCCTTTGGCCTGTGCAGATGAACAGAGGCTCTGGTGCTCCGGTCACATGAACAGCTCCACAGCTCGGATTTCCTGCCTGCGCTTTCCCCGTAATTCCACAGCCTGCTGGGTACCCACTATAGCAGCGAGGAAGCGTTAAATTGAACCCAGACGGGGCATGCATGTAAAAAGAGGCCCACAGCTTGTAAAGGAACTTGGAGGTTACGGACATGTTCTGTAAAAGTTTCAGCAGCAGTCAGACTACAGTCATCATTCATGCCTCGCCTTGGTGGTATGTGCGGGCTATTCCTGGCACAGTAGTTTGATGGACAAGCTCAGAGTGACAAAGGTGTTAACAGTTCATTTTATATCACAGATGGTTACTGTGCCATTGAGTGGGGACTTTATTAAAAGTAATGAATAGATGGCAGTTTCCCGTAGTATTTTCTCAATGCCAAAAGTTAAATAGGGATGAAACTATTTTATTAGAGAGTACTATATTTTGGTTAGGCCCGTTTTGGTTTATTAGTTAGTTTATAGACAAGATCACTCAAAGTCTTGTTAAGATCTTGATGAAGCCTTCACATAAAGGTCAATAAAGGGACAGGGAGTACATGGAAGGAATGTTTTTGTTCTGTCATGACTAAGTTCAGCCATGAAGGCAGGAATAGGCAGTTGTGGCATATCAATTCTCAGCTGACAGCATTTACATGTGAACTGGAGTAACCCTGGTGATTATGTTTATCTGATCAAGCTTTAATCCTAAATCTGACTCGTTGTTTTTAATTAGATTTAGTTCTTTTTTTCTTGAAAAAGCATTTTTAGGAAGTTTTGTTTCAAGTGATTGCGAAGCAGCGGTTGCCTTTCTGTTCCGCTCAGTTGTGTGTATGCTTGTGTCTATGTGTGAGTGGTTGTGTGCTGTATTGTTGGCAGATTGGCTCAGAGCGCATGAGGCTCTGAGTAACCCAGACTGATGTAACATTGTTTCTATAGTGGCTCCTCTGTCTGTCTGAAGTCACTGTGTTTCTGTGGCACCAGTTTGTAACAATGGAGTATTTATACATTTTACTCAATGTCAAGGTCCTCAAATGGCCACAGGGACACAGGAACTCTGACACAAACAATTTCCTGAAAGTTAATGGTCTCTTCTATAATTCTGTGTTACTAATACAACATGTATTTTATATTGAAAAGCACAATGGCGTTACATTGAGACGCATAGATATTTGAAACATTTCTGTTGTGTTGAACGTACAACACTTGTGCTTGTCTGTTTTCAATAGGTCTTTATTCAGGGATTGTACATCTGTTAGTAGTAAAACTGTAACTCATGCTTAAGCATTTGAACAGTTTGTAACAAATCTAGTGAGTTTTGTCATCCATGAAACTCTTTTCCATTAGTGATACTAAGCACCTGGTTTACTGAGAGTAGGGATTGCTTTTACATATTAAATAGTTACATAGTCTCAGTATCAGTAGACAGTAGAGGCATTTGTAGCATCAGGCCAGGCCTCTGTAGCAGGTGTGAGATGTACAAGGCACTATTGTGTAAACTCAAACATACCTGTAGTTGACGTGGTCCATTGAGGTGACTTTGGTTGTACCCTTATTATGACTCCCATCAGCCCCCTGTGATGCTCTCAAGATGTCACCCACCTGCCAGACCCCTGCGACTGAAGGCCTCAGTGTGATAGTGATGAGTCGGCAGCACAGGCAGAATGCTGCTGAGGCACTATATGTGAGTTTATGCTGATGGGATATCAGGCCTTGATTGCTTACAGTGTGACCCTCTGCATCTATTTATTGATCACTTTGCCTTGAACAAATGCTTCTCTGTTGTGGAAGTGAGTCTTTGCCTTGTTGAGCCAGGGAAGTGCTGTTTCTGCATTAA